>NC_142068.1:51918437-52243125 GCF_059756535.1 Pantherophis guttatus | reverse complement strand
GAAGGCATGAAGATTAAGAGTAATTGATAGTAGTATGACTGCTCTAAAAGTCATCTGCTTGGAGATCAGTAGTTAAATTTACAGAGTCTTGCATATCTCTAAGTTATTATTCCCAGTGGTGGATTGCTACTGGTTCACCCTGGATTGGGTGAACCGGAGTGGCGGCGGGAAGCTCTGCCCACCTACTCAGGTGCTTCTGCACATGCAAGCAAACCGGTAGCGACGGATTTTGAAACCCGTACCTGATTATTCCCCCATCACTTTACAATCCAAGAAACTAGGAGAGACATTTCTGAGACATTTGCCATGCCCATATTCCTTCTTTGGGCTAAGCTGCCTCCTATTCAGCCCAGCTGTGGTTCTCCCCTATATCCAAGGTCATCCTCATGTACCATTGCAATTCCTAAAGTGAGATAAGAAAGTATGATGACAAACTTCCTGTGAAATGTCATTATTCTCCTTTGATATGGTTTACTTGCTTTACATGGTGGATTTATTTGTCATATTTTAATAGCAATGGTTATTTTTACATTTATTTTCTTAGATCTGTTCTGCTATTTGATAAACTACAAGATAGTGGCTAGAGAGAGCATATGTTCTTCATTTCTCACATGATGTGAAATTAAGGTTGGCTTATGCTGATTGAATAAATTGCAGTTGGCTGAGTTTAGACAACATTGTAAATTATAGGCTATTGTTTGCAAATAACAATGGATAGATTCACATACAATAAGGCAAAATCCAAACAAATTACAATTCAGTTAATTTAGCCAATTGGGATGAGTAAAGCTAATTACTATGATGGGATGGTTAATATGTTCTATTTTTTTTTTATCTCTAGCATTTTATGATTCTGGTTGGGGAGAATTGGTTTTGTGACAAAATAAGACATTTGTATATATAATGCTAACACTGTGGTATAAATGCTCAGGCAATTAAAGACATGTATTATTTTAAACCAGGTCCAGCTACATAACCTGTCTGAAAGTTGAAGATGAAGATCTAATCATTAATGCAAATTATTTTCAAACATTTAACAATTACACTGTAAGATCCAATCTATTAAAATGCCTTTGTGAACAATAATGCAGTCAAATCAAAAACTAATTGCCTCCTTGCTGTGAACAATAAAGGCTCCCTATTTACATAAGCCATTAGATGGATTATCTCATGAACATCTCAGTTCCTTGTTTTATGAAGATTCAATGAAAAACCAATAACAAGTAGTTTCTCCATTACAATCATATAGGGATATAGTCTTTAAAAAGCTTATTCTTCATCAGCACTGTAAAATAAAAAAAAAAAACCTATTTGTGATGGAATGTGACTTGCAAGAGCAGAAGGTGTGTGTGTGAGTGGGGGGAGGCTTTTGGTAACATAGAGCTATCCCAGAGAGAGGCCAGATTAAGAGACTGTGCAACCCCACACTAGATGGGGAAAGGAGAAAGTTCAGGATAGCTACACCCTAGAACAGTGATGGCTAACCTTTTACGGACCGAGTGCCCAAAACATGCACAAATCTCCAAAATGCAATGTGTGTGTCCTCCTGGACATGCATACACCTGCGCATGCACCCCCGCACACGCACTTGCCTCCCCCACAGGTCCCACCCCTATGCATGTGCTCACCTCTCGCAGATTGGTAACAAGCTAGTGATTTAGATTTATCCCTAAAAATATCACCCTGTCCTTAAAATGGATCAGGGTTACAGCTAAGTGATATCAGCATCCAAATTAAGGCAAATTAAACCACATCTATTTGAGCATATCCAGTGAAGGACAGCCTATCATCACTTTGAGGAATTGGTTCTAACGTTGACATGCTCTTACTTTTTGGATTCATTTTTCTAATATTTAATTGAAATATATTTCATTGTAAACCATAACTGCTAGTTGGTCCCCTATTCTGAAATGACAGAGAAGACTTAACTTTTTCTGTGTAATACTTCAGTTTTTTGAAGAAGGTTACCTTATCCCTCTTCACTCTTCTCAAGGCTAATCATATCTCTTCAATCTTCTTCACAGAATTTAATTTCTAGTCCTTGATTATCTTTACTGCATCTTTTTCAGTTTTTCTGAAGTTCTCTTAAAGTAGGGAGTCCAATGTATGTTATCTGATTAAAACAGAATAAGATAGAACAATTACTTTTCTATGATTTAGAAATTATACTTCTATAATAATTTCACTTGCTCTTTTACATTTGACTCTATCTGCAATCATACCACATTGCTGGTACATACTCATTATTCAAACTATTCCAATTTTTTTTCAAAAATACAGTTATTTATCTTTTACCCGTGCATTTGAACTTTGTTTCCTAAGTGAAAATCATCACATTTGGGTCTGTTAAATTTCATCTAACCTATCAAGATTGTTTTAAATTTAATTACTGTTTTGTAGGATTAGACATCCACCCAATTCTATATCCTAGGGAAATTTTATAAGTGTTGTCTTTATTGTTGCTTTGTGCCCCAACTGTTTAAAACACAAAAGAAAGACATACTGTATTTCTTCAATTATTTGTTTGAATTAATTTAAATGTTATCCATTATGCAGATAGTTGGATAGCTAATTTTGGATTAAAAGTCAATATTAAAAATTATTATTATATTTGCAGTGAGGACAACTATATCCATCATAAAAATTCATCTCATAAACCCAACTAATCCCCCACCTTTCCATGACTGGAAAAACAGCTACATTTTCCCAGGTCATTATGAAATGAGAGCAGGTTTGGGGTCAACTGGATTTTGGAGAGTATTGTGATGTTAGAAAGCAAGCCACTTTGGTCTAGTAGTCAAGGCACCAGGCTAGAAGCCAGGAGACCAAGTTCTAGTCCTGCCTTGGACATAAAAATTGACTGGTTAACTGGGTCAGTCAACTTTCTTAACTCACCTCACCTCACCGAACTGTTGTTGTGGGGAAAATAGGAGGAAGGAATATTACCGTACGTATGTTCTCTGCCTTGAGTTATTTATAAAAATAATAAAAGCAGGATATAAATAAATAAAATAAACAAGTCACAACATAAAAGGCCCACTTCATAGATGGAACTCAGCCTGCCACTTCTGTTGGAACAAATAGACTCGATAGAAACAGTCAGAGAAACATGGTCCTGCAAATAACCTTGTCCCATAACATGAAAGCTTGACTTCTATCCAGAAGCCTATTAAAAGTCAGTGTAGCTTGCAGAGCAGAGACGTAACAATGGTTTCAACAAGGTGCATCATAAATGTTTCTGCTGTCACATTACGAAGCAGCTGAAGATTCTGGATGTTCTTCAATGGCAGTCCTGTGCAGAGCACATATCTGGCTATCAGCCTCATCTCTGCACAGCCAGAGAACTAGTGATCACAAGCTTACTGCCATTATAACTGTCAGGAGGAAGATCTTCAAAGATCAGCCACTTAGCAATAGCACTTGGACATATATACTGCTTCACAGTGCTTTACAGCCCTCTCTAAGTGGTTTACAGAGTCAGCATATTGCCCCCAACAATTTGGGTTCTCATTTTACCCACTTCGGAAGGATGGAAGGCTGAGTCAACGTTGAGCCTGGTGACATTTGAACTGCAAAATTGCAGGCAGCTGGCAGGGAGCAGAAGTAGCCTGCAGTACTACACTCTAACCACTGCATCACCACAACTCATAGCAACTAAGTGGTAGCACTTCCAGTCTGTACCAAACAGCTGCTACCAAACAGCTGCTTGATTGGATCTACCACAAGGACATTTACTGCTTATTGCCAATTACTATGGTGACTACAATAATTCCAGTACTACTAGTAATCCCATCAACAGGTCCCTAAACAAGGAACCACATACCCTTTCTTACTGCTTAGTACACTGCTCCAAAAGCTCCTTTCGGCAATATCAAAGACCATACTTACCAATTAAACAACCAAATCCTTCTTTAAAAAAAATCTCTCCTAGCTCTCTACCCACTTCTATTTGTCCATGAGCCAACTGTAACATATTCTTAGCCACTGGTCTAAGAGCCCATCTTCAACAATTACCCACTTATCCAAGTACTGTGGGGGGAAAAATGTTAGGATTATGCCTTGAACTTCAATGGCACTCATCCTAAGTATCCTATTTACTTGTGCAGTGAGCTTGTTCTGAGGAAATTGACTGCTTTATATTCCAGTCTGTGCTTACTCAGCAGGAAATAATTATCCAATCCCTACAATGGGCAATCAGCAGCAGATTTAATGAAAGCAATTTTTGAATTTCTGCAATCATTTGCAGAGGATTGCTTTGTGCCTTATACAATATTCACATGTTCTTATAGCTACACCAACAGTCCACAAGGATTAGATACAAAAAATGGACAGCTACATTTTTGTACACACAAAAAATAAATGCCAGGTGCACATGGCAAAATTGGATTTTTACCACACATATACAATGTCATTCCAAAGTGTATGGAGATTCTCATTTGTCTTTCACATTGGAAAAAAAAATCAATGATCTAAAATTGGAATTTGGGGGTAAAATAGTGCATGTATACTAGTTAAATAAGAAAAAATATCATATATAAATATAAACATATTTATTGAAAAATAGCAATATATATTTACAATAAAATAATGTAGTTAGTGAATCTTAGAAATCTTCAAACAAGTAGTTTAGACCAATTAATTTCAAATTTAATTGCAGTATATTTAATGCCAGTAGAATCAGATCTAGTTAATTCTGTTTACTCAAAGAGTAGTTAGGACTCATCTTTGTAATAAATTATTCTTTCCTTGTTTTAATTTCTCCAGTCAACATTCAACATTTATACTTCTTAAGCTAACTCATCCATCATCTGCAGAAAAGTGTGAAATAGTTTTTTTTCTAAATCTATTAGCACTCCTGTGCATGAAAAAGAGATTAAAGTAGTCTGTGGTGTATAAATTTACACCTCAAATACAAGTTCTGCCTGGAAAAACATGTTCAAACAACAAGTTGTGGACTTGTTTGTGGAAGTGCCCACTGTGCAGATTATGATGGATTTTACTCAACTGTCCAAGTTTTCAGCAGGAGTTCCCATTAATTCATCATCTAGATGATTTTGTTTGTAATTAAATGGATACCAGAAATGTGGTTGGTGATTTTGGGAGAGAGAGAGACATGAAAGAAATATATTTTACAATCTGATATTACCTTGGATTTACTAGTTATATTATCATAATATTTTCAGCTATGATTTACTTCACCAAAGTTTACTGACTAAACCCCAATATCTGTGTTCATACGGCCCATTGGCTGTATACATACAAAATACTGAGTGATAAACTAATTAATTAATTTTAGTTTAATGTTTGGCAAGCCTAAATGATATAATTAATTATTCAGGACAATTTCTTTTCTGAGTCTCTGTAAATGAAGCTTAGTTCATAAACATGTTTTAGTTAACCATGAAGTTAGAACATGTTAATCATTAACTGTGTTGTGTTATCAACATTTAACTTCCAACAAGCAAACTACATTTTTATTTACCTCACTGTGTGAACCTAGACACTACTTCTTAATGACCAGAAATATTTTTTGGCCAATGGTGATAAGTTAAATATCTCCTTTTATTCCATTTGCAAGAGCTGTTTAGATTAACAGTCTAAGCCAGGAGTGTCAATCTTAATTTTATTGAGGGCCAGATCAGCATTTGGCCAAGAAAAGGGTGTGGCCAGAATGGTCACAACAGACTGGGTGTGGCCAGGGGCATGGCCCGCTTGACATCGCTCGTGTGGGTGGTGCCTGTGGGGTTGGATGGGGTTGGGGACGGAATCCAGGGGTCTCCAATAGGTGGAGCGCTGGCAGGAGGCTTGTCCCACAGGATAAGATGAAGTGAGTCAGGGGGCAGGACATCTACAGGCACAAACCTATCAGCCATTGTGCGCTCGCCACCCTCGTGTGCGGGGGGATGGGATGATTTCCAGATGTAGATGCAGTCTGCCGGCCCCTCAGCTGATGCATGCTATGGCTCCAGAGCCCACTGCCAGCACAGCACCAAGTTGGCCATCCAAGCAGCAAGTGGAGGTGATGGTAAGGAACATGATGGTGATCGCTGGATGTGCTTACTCTGCCCCACTGTCTGTTTTGTCTTGCCATTAGAAAGCAGGTAACTGCTGGTCATCTTGTCCTCAGCCTGATCATGGGTCTTGCCCTTGGCCTGCATGTGGAGCATGTTCCCCTCATGTACCTGATTGCAGCGGTGGGTGCACGAGAGGAGCGCTTTGCCATCAGTCACTGCAGGAAGTGGGGGAGGTGAGGCATTTCCCTGTCCACTACCAGACACAACATGAGGCGCCCAGCCAGGCTGCCCCGAAGTGGGACCTGGGGTGGGATAGGAAGTGGCGCCCATCCCAAGAGTGGTTTAAGGGGGCCTTTGAGTCCCAATCACTGGTTCGAGTAGTGTCCTGCTGACTCGCCTGCTCATGCAGAGGGAAGCCCTGCTACCCATGAGCTGCACTTTCCAGAGAATTTGGTTGCAATCTTCAGCTCAAAATGGAGATGCAGCAGGGGGGCTGCAAGACAGAAGGTTGCCCTCAGTCCAGGGAAGGGACCACAGCCTCAAGGGCTCCATCTGAAGGAGCTGCTGCCTCACAGGGCAGGGCGGAGCTCAGCTTTCCTTGTTGAGCAGCCCCGGTGAAGGAGGCATGTCATTGAGGATCTCTACCCCTTTGCTCAGCGGACCCACCCAGCCCGAAGGAGGTAAAGTGGCCAGCTAGAAAGGTGCATTCCTCTTGCACAACCATTGCACTTTGGCACCACTGTGGCCGCCAGCAGCTCACGCAGGTTCATTAGGCTGCTGCCATTGCCGCCCCGGAGCACCAGGTCTACCCAGCCTGAAGGAGGCAAAGCGGCCAGCTAGAAAAGCTGAGTAGAGGTGGTAAAGCAAATCCAGGACCAGCAGGCAAAAAAGGACCAGCGCGAGTGGGGAAAGCCAGATCCCCATCAGAGCCTTCACTGCCTAGGCCCAGCAGAGATGGGGGGGAGACACATGATCCTGGCTGGGCTTGGGCGGCCATAGCACCAATGCGGATTGAGCTTTCCCCACTCACAGTGGCCACATTTTGCCTGCTGGGAATGGGCATACTTTTACCACTTCTACTTGTTCTTTCTAGCTGGCCACTTTGCCTCCTTCAGGCTGGGTGGACCTGGTGTTCTGGGCGGTGACAGCAGTGGCCTAATGGACCTGCATGATCTGCTGGCAGCCTCAGTGGTGCCAAAGTGTGTTGGACGAATGAGGGGAAAGCGCTCCACCCATGGCCAATGACAAGACCTGCGAGGGGGCCAAGGAGATTACCAGCAGCAACCTGCTCTCCAACTGCAAGCCAAAAGAGATGGGACGGAGTAGGCAGCAGCCGCCCCACATCCTCCTCACCTTGTCTTTGCCTGCAGCAGCAGCAGTAGCTGAAGGCAGAGGCACAGGGGAGAGACACGCAGTCTGGCCTGCTGTATGTGCTGGGCAGCCACCTGTCTTGTCCCAGTCACCTGGGATAGAGCAGGCGCATCCAGTGGTCTGCATCACATGCCTCCCCCCACTCTGCTACCAGTGGTGCCGCTGCCATGCCTGTTTCTTGGAGGGCTAGCAGCATAGTGCCTGCTGCTGGACACACACACCCCATGCGCATGCACACACCTGAAAGGCTGGTAAGGGCAGCCGTCCTGGAACTGGTAAGGGGCCAGCCAGTGTCGCTTCAGTCCTGCATGTCCCATCCCGGTGGGCATGTGTGTTGGTTTGGCCCAGCCCATGCCATCCCGGCAGACATGCGTGTGCAAAGGAGGAGAGCGCATACATACACAGACCCGGCCCACCCCATCCTGGCAAGTGTGCGGTGCTTGCCTCCTGTGGTCACACGGACCTGCCAGGGTGGCATGGGCCAGCCTGTGTGTGGGTGCATGTGTCCACCACCTCCTGTGCACATACGCACCCACAGGCATGGGTTAGGCTGGGCTGAAGTGATGCAGGCCAGACCCTAACTGTTTCCAGGATGGCCACGCAGGCTGGATCTGACCAAGTTGCAAGCTGGATGCGGCCCGCGGGCCTTGAGTTTGACACCCCTGGTCTAAACTTTCTTTAAGTTTCTTTTGTAACAACTGAAAGTATCAAAATAACACAGGGTCTGCACAAAACTTAATTCTCCATTATTTTGCAATTTCTTCCCAGCATTAGTTGGTGATCTTAGTCTACCCTAATAGTATGAATGGTTATGAAACTGAAGGAAAGCTAAAGCAAGTTACAAACTGAAGCCAATTAGGGAGCCATTTAGCTTAGAAATGGACTCCAAATTCTATCACTAGTAAAAGTTATTGTTTTTCTGTGTAATACTTCTGCATTATATATTTGAGAACACAGATAATTTCTATAATGATCATATTCACCATAAGAAGCATTCAATCCCTGTTTTAATTTGCAAATTTCCATTACTTATCATAATTTTTCATCCCATGCTTTTAAAAAGAAAATTGAATTTCTTAATTGTTCTTTGTATTAAAATAACAAATTCTGCCAAGAACAGATGAAAATAAATTAATGAAAATGGGTGAAATACTTGAGAGGATACTTTAGAGTAGCAAAGTAATGTCCAATTCTTATGTTTAGTCAAGGCTTTTAATAAAAAGAATTTATGTGTCATAAAAATGTTTGGGAAATGAAATATATACTTCTATTTAAATCCACTATATTATAAACAATAGAAAGTAGATTACAGTGTTCAGTATTAATCTACTTCATGTATCATCTATCAGGGCAGGTGCTTTATTTAAATGAATTCTTTCCATATTTATGGATTCTCTCACTGAATTTATATACAGTCAGTTTCTGAAATACCAAATTAAATGCATTTAGCTATCCAATACTGATAGAGCACACCATTAAGAGCAGAATAAGCCATTCATGTTCTATAAAGACATGACGTTCGAAACATAATCAAGATGGTTGATTATGTTTCATAATCAATTGTCAGCATTACACTGATTCACATAGATATGTAGAATTTAAGGTCTTGAATTAGGGTGAGGAATATCAACCTTCTCTCAACCTTGAAAACTGTTAGTCTTATGAAATACATACAAATGTTTGTATTCTAAAACTAAAACAACTCTAGTAACAGAATCTTGCAAGTCCTAATGTGCTTCTCTCTCCCTTCACTTTACCTTCATGTGAATGAAGGGGGCGTTTTCTTGTTTGCTCCTTGGAATGAGTTTAAAATGAGCTTGTTTGAACAATTGTCAGTCCAATAATGGACTTCCCATTCTCCTTCAAGGCCACTTTCTATGTGATTTGCAGAAGGTCAGTGGGTGACTGGTCATTATTTTTCAGCCCAACTTATTTCATAGAATGATCGCAGTGGGTATAAAATTGAATGTATGTACACTGTGTCGACTTCATTTAATTCTTATGGGGGGGAAATGCAAGATATAAATGTAATTTATAAATTTTAATTACAATCATGTGTGTGTATAAATAGAAAAGATATTTAAATGTAATTTATATATGTAATTTATTCCAAGCCAACATAGTACTAGGCTGCACCACATTAGTTAATGATTCATGCAAACTATTAAAAAGAATGTACAGAATTTATAAATGATTGTATTAAAATACATGATGGAAATACTTTTAGCCCCCAAAATTCATTATTTCTCTCAATTTTTGTCCTTTCCAGGTATAAATGTAGCATCAGAATATATTAAATGATATAAAGATTATTCTGTGTTCTTCTTTGGACTGATTGTTTTGGAATCATAGTTCAGGTGATGTACATCTAGTAAAGTAGATTATAATCTCAAATGTTTATGGCATAATATGTATATTAGACTTTAAGAGGGTATCAAGAAAGAGCCTATTGCTTTTGCTGTAACAGACTTAAATTCAGTGTGAACTCTATGTAAATTGGAAACACAAAATATTGGTCTCCTATACATTATACCATTAAACTATAATGTAATGTTATAGTTAGAATTTAGATTGTTCATCATTTAGCAAGAGGAGGTGATTCTAATAGTGTCTCAAATAAGATCTTTTATTTACGTGCTTCTCAAATTTGGTAATCTGCATTTGTATCCACTCCTATCTTGACCCGCCCTCCAATAAGAAGGTGGGTCCAATGGGAAAGAAAAAAAATGCTTTTGCCATTATGCTGCCCCAGTTCTCCAGGTCTTCCATTCAATGCCAAGTAGAACCTGGTGAATTCTGGGAACCCACACATCTTAAAGTTGCCAAATTTGAGAAACACTGATTTAGACCTTTGATTTTAGCTCCCATCTCAGACTAACAACTGAAAGTCAGCAACATGCTCTCTCACCCAGCACGCATACAGATTTTACAGCCAGCCAGCACTGTTCGATTGAGCATTAAAATTACTACTTCAAGAGGGTCACGAAGTAAGAAAATTTGTTGACGTACAGAGCGTTCTGGGCAGAAGGAGGTTATCAGCTTTTCAGCCTTTTCTGTTAAAAGGTTGTAAAACAAATATATGGGATGGTAGTATATCAGATAGAATTTCCATCTTATTTGTCAGGGAGAGACGCAGGTGTTTGGCACTGGGAAGCTGCTGCAGCTGCTGCTTCTATGACTGCTGTATTGGGATAGGTGGGAGTATTCAGGAGCTGCTAGCAAATTCTGTTCCACTTGCTGGGCTGGCTGATTTATTGTTCTGCAACACCTAGTCTATCTGAGTTCGTACATATTTCTGGTACTAAGATAAAACAGTGGAGACATGATGCATAGCTAATAGCTTTTCATGAGGGTCAGTAGCTTTTGATTTAATCCTAGAGTTCCGTCCTATGGAGTTGAGAGTCAGGACTAGTTGCTCTTCGTCCTGAAGTGTCACAGCCTTGGCATTGGCTATTTATTTATAATGTATATGCCTTCCATCTCACTGTCAAGCTTAGGAACAAAATACATACTTATATTCTTTAGTAGCAGTAGGTTAAAAGACAAGGCTCAGATAAATTGCTTCCTCCTAATGGGCTTTTTCTTAACCATTTCTTGATATTAAGGATAGACACAGTGTTTTCTTTAGAATCTGGTCTCCTACCCAGCTTTCTGGTTTCAGACCTCATATTAATATAGCCATTTTACTGAGCTAAGAGGCCCTCTGTACATGCCCAGAAATGTTTAAGTGATAGAAGTGTTCAAAGAGAACAAGCCTAATTGAACAAAACTCAACACTGTGGTATTCTTTAGTACATGGCTTTGTTTGGCTTCTCTTGTTCAATCTTTCTTTTTTTTTGCTAACTAGTGTATGTCAATTCAAGCCCTATATAGGCACTAAGTTGTTTATTACAATCTATTAAACATAATGAGACTTACACAGTTCCTTGTGCACACAATTACCAAACCCCTTCACTGCAGGCTTTAACAGATGTAGCTTTAATTAGTGAGGGACTCATGGAGGCAGAGTGACGATTTATCTCCCAAATGAAGAAATGATAGATATATCCAGATCAGGCATGATCACAGTTGAACCATTCTTTTCATATAAACAACTATATAAAATCACCACTTTTTTTTCCTGGAAAGGTTCCCATGTTTTTTATGTTTATGCAAATAATATGGAGGTGTAGTTTGGGGAAATATTTGAC
Organism: Pantherophis guttatus; assembly: GCF_059756535.1. NCBI lineage: Eukaryota > Metazoa > Chordata > Lepidosauria > Squamata > Colubridae > Pantherophis > Pantherophis guttatus. The sequence continues at coordinate 52,231,550 of NC_142068.1, read as the reverse complement.
CTGTTCAGTTTCCGTTAAAATATCATAAAATCCATAAAAGGATGCTAGAAAAGAAGCTGCACAGTATGCTATACTTATTTACTTAATGCCTGATAGTAAGTCATAAGATTTCAGAGATCCCTAGTGGCCACATACAACTGGAATTTGCATCATGAATGGGAGAAAGGATTACCTCTCCATGTTGTTGAACTATATAGTTTGCAACATCCACTGTCACATGGCCTAAGAATTGATGTTTGGTAATATTTGAGGGACTATAATTTTCCCAATCAAAGCTTTTGATAAACAAAGCACCAAAATGTTATACTTCATATCTACTTATTTAATTAAAACATTTATATAGCCATCTATCCTATACCAAATTCAGTTCCAGTATTTAAAACCAATATAAATATAAACTGCAGTATTTCAGAAGTAAGAAGCATCAAAATAGGATACTTAATCTATACTGGATCCAAGTAAAAATTGTTTTATTTTATTAAGCTCAGTGTATCTCAATTCTGTTCAGGACTATTTCAAAAAGGAGAGGTTGCAAGATCTATTTTTTAAAAAACTATGAAATAGTTTAATAATTGAAACTATGAAATATTTTAAAAATATTTCTGGGCACTCTGAATCCAATATTCCTCTAATACATTTGTGCTAAAGAGGCTACGGCTAAAAAGTGTCCTTTTTAAAAAAAACTTAAAATATTATTTTGGGGCTGGGTACCAACAATATGCTTTTGCATTGAAGAAGATTCCTTAGGATACTTGGACAGCCAAGAAAACAAACCGATTGATCACTGAATGAATAAATCCAATGTTTTCATTTGAGGCACAAATGACCTGGTTCAAACTATTCTACTTTGGACAAAGACTAGTTCTGTGGAAAGGCTTTAATGCTGGGAAAAGAGAAAAAAAAGGAAAAAAAGGGATGACCAGCAACAGTGGATGGACTCTGTTATGGTGGTTTTGAGGCATTGTTGGCAGACTGGAACAAACTGTTTAGGAATACAGCTAGTCTTTGACCTATGACAACAATGGAGCCTAGAATTGTGACTGTAAATTGTTGCAATTGTAAATGAAAGCACTACGTGACCAGTTTTGATTTTATGACCATTTTTGAAATGGTCATAAAGCAAGTCATGTGATTTTTAAGTGAATCATATGGTTGTTATTACTGAATCCAGCATTTCCAATAGTTTGGGTTCTTTTGGCATTTTCTGCCAGAAAGCATTAAAAAGTCACAAATTAACATCATGTGACTGGTTGAAAATGCTAATCGACTGTCAAGCACCCAAAATGTGTCATAACTTTGAATGATCATTAAATGACTGCTTGTAAGTCAAGGTCTTCTTGTAGAAAATATTTCTATGTGGTCACTAGGCATTTAAAATGATTTTATAATCATTTATAGGTATAATCAATACCTCAAGTTGCTCATCTATGTTGGAAACGTAAGCCTTCTCTGGAAAGCACACTCTGAATTTCCTCTGAATCATTTTCTCCCTGTGCATCATATTTAAAATTATAATCCAATTTAACACCTGAAGCACTTCGGAGGGAATTATTTTAGGGGCCATTTCTCCCGCGGACTGAATGGGGTAATTAACACAAATCAGAGCTGGTAACCTTAGCTAACCTGCTGACATTCAGAGCATCTAATTATCACCTACTCTTTTGCTATATTAATAAATCAGCTTTCCCAGAAAACTTTGCTTGGTAAATTCTTCAGGCAACTTGACTTTTTTCTTTCTCCATTCTTTTTCCCCCCAGTTGTAATAACTATGTTAGCATTGCGGTACTTAAAGGCATTGCTATTCTGTTCTTCTCTTAAAGAAACCTTAGTTATAAAATATTAAAAATTAAACCAAAAACCCATTTCATATTATGTATAGCTTAAGTAAGAAGCAAAAATGGCCAGTAGCAAATGGAAGAATTAGAACTTTTCATACAATGAATATAACAACAACAACAAAAAAAAATATGTAAGAAAATCAGGGCATACGAAGTTTAAAATTTTCTATTCCAAAGTTAGATCCCATTTTAGATTTAGATTTATATGAAATCTGTTCTGAAATGGAGAAGTAGGCACTCTCCAGCTCTAATGCGTTTGACTTAACGTTGGCTGCCAAATTTCCCCAAGCAACAGCAATCTCTAAGGAATTGTTCTCTCCACACACACACACCAAACCCCATTCTAATAAGAAAAATATTAAGACTCTAGGTTTGAACAGATAGCAGTTTAACTTTTCTTCTGATTGTAGAAACCAATAGCCATAGAAATATGTATCACATAGATGCAATGAAAATCAATGAGTCTTTGTTTTCTGCATTAGAAGGCAGATATCATATTTTCTGACTAAGACTTCATAAGTTTTTGTGACCTATAAGCTCACTTCATCAGATCCATGGAGTGGCTAAACTGATGTAAGATTTAAACTGGGATGATGTATATATTAGTCATAAAAGGTGCTGTACATTTCTAAAAAGAACAGTTCATCTTTAAACAAATTCTTTCTGCAGTCCCATGTGAAATGCCCACAAGAAAAGCTCTGCAGAAATGTTATGAAACAACTTGTCTCACTTTACTTATGCTTTAACTTTAGAATGACCAGGTGAGTTGTATTGATTTATTTCTCAACTGTGTTGCCAATATTATGTGAAGATTTAAATATCAACCATTTATGAGTATATGTATGTGTGTTTGTGTGTGTATCCATGCATTTTTTAAAATGGATGATAGTTATTATTTATTTGATAATAATCACGGTTGATTTTATCATCCTCCCTCCCTCCCTCCCTTCCTTCCCTAGCTTCATTCTTACTTAATTATTTAGGCTAAGAAATTGAAATGAAATACCACAGTATTTGAATGGTAATGAATTTCCATATCTTCACTGTAACTTATCTGGGAATTTAATACATTTTTTGAAAAGGTAGGTCATTATTCAGTAAATGTGCTTAAGCCATGTATAAAAACTATTTTCATAGTATGATATATTTTAAAATCTTTCTTTCACTTTGTTGTTATTTTTTCCTGCCCAGTAGATCTTGATTGAAGCCACATGCTTTCCCTTTGGGGGGGGGGCTATAAACTTTGGAGACTTTATTTATCAATTTATATCTTATCTTTATTTTGTATAATTCACGATGGATTACACAATGCTCCTACATTCTATTTTCCCCACAACAACCATCATGCAAGGTAGGTTGAGCCAAGAGAAGGTCACTAGCCAGACATTCAGCTGGCTTTCATGCCTAAGGGAGAACTAAACATTCTCCCGTTTTCTAGCTCAGCACTTTAACCACATTTTCTTCATCATGATAAACCTATAGCAAGTTTATGTGGTAGAAGTGGATTCTTATGGATCCAAAGTGGTATCGTCTTCACACAAGAGAGAATTATCAGTGGTCTGGAGAAATACTAAGATCAGATTATTCAGACTTCAACAGATAATTAGGATTGCAGAAAAAACAATAGGAACAAGCCTGCCTTCCATTGAAGACCTATATACTGCACAAACCAGAAAGAGGACAGAGAAAATATCTATAAACCCTCACATCCTGGACATAATCTACTTCAACTTTTCACCTCAGGACACCGCTATAGAGCATTGCATGATAAACACCAGGTTTCTTCCCCGTGCCATAACTATGCTGAACACTTAATTCCCATAGCACAGTCTCTTTTCTCATCTTTCCTACTGTCTTTTCCTATTGATTTCTTATGATTTATCAATTGTTGTTTGTAACTTATGATTAATGATTGTAACTATGATTATGACCTTTGACCTATTACTTGCTATTTATATGTACACTGTGAACTTATGTGTCAGAGACAAATTCCTTGTGTATCCGACCACACACACTTGTCCAATAAAGAATATTTCTATTCTATTCTATTCTATTCTATTCTATTCTATTCTATTCTATTCTATTCTATTCTATTCTATTCTACTCTACTCTACTCTACTCTACTCTACTCTACTCTACTCTATTCTATTCTATTCTATTCTATTCTATTCTATTCTATTCTCTGCAGAATATTAAAAAACAGTGTCTGTGATAGAGAGAAAAAGCCAAACAGGAACAGAACATGCTACTTATTCTGCTTCTAGGTGATATGACTGATGGTCATGGGTTGTTGAGGTAGTGTCTAACTTGGGAGAACAACGATAGAAAGGAAATGACAACATATAGTAGTACAACAGCTCTTCCTTCACTTGTTCTTTCTTTCCCCATTCCTTTCTGCTGTGATTCCTATGGGCCACATATGAGGTGTGAGATTTTGTGAAGTTCTTATTAGGACCCTGTGAGGGCAAGAGGGAATCCAGGGTCACCAAGTGTCACCTGCTCTGCTTTTACTCTTTGCCACTAAAAAATGCATATTGACTGACATTGCGTCTTTTTGCTCTAGAGAGAATCTATTTTTGCACGCTGCCCAAATTATCATTTCAAAATGGAGAGATTATCATGCAGAAGTGGGAAAAGCAACAGTTTCTGAAATTCACTCTTAATGATACAAACCATGCACTCTTTCTGAAAATGAATTGGGTCATTTGAAAAGGTTATTATTGCAGCACTCATACTTCTCATGGAGAATTCTGATTCTCTCTGCTGCAAATCAGCTGGGAGAAAAGTTACTTTGAGTAGCAAGCTTAAGTGTCAGAGCAGCAACTTCAAAGGTGTGAAAGAGTAAGAGCTCTGATTTTTGAAAAGTAAAAACAAAATTGACAGCATCTTTATTTTTCATATGTCATAGCCTGCTATATTTTTCACTTTTCATTTTGTTTAAGTAAGCCATTCTGCTCAATTACTTCTATGAGCGGTCATCCCACCCTAAAGACTCCTGCTGGCCAAATTCTAAAATAAAATACATACTTTATCATTATTTATATTTAGGGCCTTAACTTAATTAACTGAGAAATATAATCTTGTATGAATCATCCTGATAGTAAAAGCTACTTAGTTGAATTAGCTTTCTTAGCTTTCTAAACCTTTCTGTTCAGTGGAAGCAGTTTCTACTTTACCTGGTTCTCACTGAAATAAGTCTCTCAGGTGATGAATATGAAGGAAGGGAAGAGCAGAAACAGCAATGAGGTGCTGGAAATAGAACTCTGTGTGCCATGTGGCCTGCCTTAGACAATGCTTCTTTCATCACTCACATCTCATCACTTATTCTCTCAATAATGGATTATGCCAAAATAAAAACAGAAACACCAGTTTTCCAGAAGATAGAGAGGTAAGCTTGAAATATTTTATAGTTTATATTTATCAATATTGTTAGGGATATAAAAATTCGATAATGCTTCTGACACTAATGGTTATTGTTGTAACTATAAAATAGTTATATGAGCAAGCCATACAATACATCTAAATTAATATAAATGAGCTTTAGTTCAAGAGTACTGTGAGAATATTCCCACAGCAGAAAACACTACTTTAGTCCTGAATCTACTGAAGAGAACAAACTAATTAGCTCCAAACCCCAAAACTTTAAAAGGTAATTCCTGTCCTGAACTCCAGGAAATGCTGGCGTTCAGGACAGGAACCCAATTTATTTCTCCACAAATATTGAAAAGGAGAGAAATAGCCTTCTGCTTCTCTTCTCTGTCTAGCTCTTTTCTGATTTTATAAGATCACATTCTTCCAGAAGATTACTTCTATGACTGCCATTGCTAACATACTGTAATCACTAAGAAACATTCTTCTAAGCACTTCCATCCTAGACTGTAGTTGAGAGTGCTGTCCTATTGATAGTGCTGAATCAAGATTGACAATTCATTCCAATTGCTTGTTTAAATGGAATGGGAAATGGATAAAGATGGCATCACCTTTTTGAAGTCAGGCATTAACGAGTTTTGTGCTTTGTTATATTAGTATATATCTAAAAGAACATCAAGGATGGATTTGTATTTAATATATTTTTACAAGTATGCATAATTTTTCCATATTTAATAACTCCCGACAAACTGCAAATTATCCCATGACTTTCGTCCTTCCCATTTGTTATTAAAAAATGCTTATTTTACTGCAGTGTTATTACGTTTTCATGTTTGAGATCTGCAAAATCATTTTTTCACTAGAACTTTTTTCAATTAAGCCAAATACCAATTTTACAAATTGAATTTTTATGTATGTAGCTCATAGACTTAATTGGAATCCCTTTTATGTAAAAATAGCAGTTGTGGATATGAATTCAGCATTCAAACAACATGCTGAACATGAGAAGAAAGGAGAAGAGTTAATGACTTAGTGCTTGGGTGACATTCTGAACTTAGAAAAAATGTTGAGTATGATTATTTCACTTTCTTTTTAAATAGCTCTTGAAGTAGCTTTTAAAAAAATAGTTTTTTGGAACAAAATAACTAAAATTCACATTTAGTACCATAATATATAGGATTAATCCTATAATATTATAGGATTATAATATATAATCCTATAATATATAGGATTAAATGCTATGAGCATTTCCTCATAGCTAATAAGCTAATAAGCAAAAATCTCAACTGGATAGTTAAATCACTGTATTAAAACAGATTTTTGGAAGGAGCTAGAGTTTAGTGTTATGAGATAAAAAAGTTTAATATCTGGGGAAGTTGATTGCTATCCTATAGCAGTAGCAAGATCCAAATTTGATGCTGGGAATCAGCAAAATCATGGAATCATAGAGTTGGAAGTTAAGTATTTAACTTCTGAGCTACCAAAATACAAATTTAAACACAGGAATTAATAGGAATTAAAGCATCCTATTAAATTGTAAAATTGGTTTAGTACAATGCTGCCTCATCATAAGGGGAGAGAGAGGGAGTTCCTGGGAGGAATGAATAAAGAATGCCAATATAAGTGGGAGTGTGAGCCAAAGGTATACATTCCCAGAGAGTTCATATCTTAAACAAGCAGGCATCTTTTTCGGGAAGTGATATAGGAAGATGTGGGAGACAGATGACTTCTTGTGTGACAATGGCAAAAAACATAAGTTTGTATCATGTGGGATAAATTAATAGTAAACTACACCTGTACTTTGACTAACAAAACCACATGAAAATATAGAAAATATAAAATGATTGCGTATGTTGTGTTGGATGATGGGCCCATCAGTTTTGATAGCACTCAATATGCTACTGAGAAAAAGCTAAAGATATTTAATGGTATTTGGAATGGATATTTAATGGTAATGGATATTTAATGGTAATGGTAATGGTAAAAGTTATTTAATGGTAATAAATGGCATTTATTATGTGGGTAGATTAAAGTTTTCATGAAGTCTAGTTGCCGATGTCACCCTACAGGAAATGGATGAGATCAGTTATAGCATCAAAAACATAAGCAACTGCTGAGTACAGAACAGGTAATGAATGGCTCTTGTGCAAATTCCAGGTCAAGCTAAAGAAGGAGAAAGCCAATCAGTTTCTACAATATGATATTGAGCATATACCTGCCATTTTCAAACAGGAATCACTTTGAAGTCCTGAATCTCATTGATAATGAAGCAGAACTGTCGAATGAATTTTGTAAGGTGTAAAGGATAAAGCTGAAAAGACACTGCCAAAGATGAAGAAACAGAAAAAAATAAGTGTCTGTCAGAACAAACCATAGAAATTGCCAAAAAGAAAATAAAGCTTCTTATACTTGGGCTAAATTACTCTCAGTCATTTTCATTTCATAAGAAACTATTATCTGAATATGGAAAGGTAGTTTATATATTTGTTAATAATTTATCTTCTATGAAATCATAGTAAATCCAAAAGATTATGGATGTTTGTATTATAACTAACATCAGTGGATTTATTCCCAAGAAATGTTTACATGATTTCATCATAACATGCTTTTATGACTAGGATTGTAAGTTATTAATATTAAGCACTAAACAAATATAACAATGTTTTTGTTTTTCCTTGAAGATATTTTGTTTCTCATCTAAGAAGTTTCTTCAGTTCTGACTGAATGCTGGGGAATGGAAGAATTTATATTCCTTGCAATCATCTGGTTGTTAGCACTCTTTCTGAGAGTCATTGAAGCTACTTGGAGGGATATCTCTACGCTCAGGGTTACCTGAATAGTGAAAATGGGTGTGTAACCTTTTTGGAACTGCTGAAAGGACTGTATTGTAAGCAGGAGATAGGTGGCATGGTATCCCTCACCCTCTATTGAGAGAACATTGTTCAATTTTAATGTAGATGGCCTCTTTGACACCTCTTTCAAACCAGCGATCCTTTTTGTCCAGAATGTAGACTTTGCTGTCTTCCAAAGAAGACAGTCAGAACTGAAGAAGCTTCTTGGATGAGAAGCGTAACGTCATCAAGTTTAAAACAAAGGAAGTCCATTTCTTAATGGCTCCAAGACTCCAAGAAAGTCTTGAAAAACCACCTTTGGGACAACCATGACCTGGATGATTGAGAATGTCCATAGAAAACAAAAGAAAAGGTCTAGAATAAAATGTCATGATCCAAAATATACAAAATACATTTGTCAGATTTTCAAAGTTCAAATTTTAATGGACAAATGAATAATGCTTTAGATTTAATAATATATTGCTTAATAGCAAAAAGCTAAAAGAAGTCAGTTTGTCATATTCCAGTAATCTTCATTCTAAAAAATAATAATCTCTAAAATTTAACAGAAAATAAAAGTTAGTTAAATATTCCTGCAGATAATAGAGGTGGAGATTGTAGTGCCTGTCTTTAGTAAATTATGACTTAATTTCCATGACTGACAATCCTTCACGGTCCACTTCTTAGAAAAATATTTGAACTTTTTCACAAGATAACAAATCCAGTAATCATCAGGGTCTCTTAGGCTTCCTAAATCTGTTGAGCTAACAGAAAGATTACAAAATACTTGTCTCTTATATCTTTCTCACATAGCCATCAAGAATGTTGTTTTAAATTCATTGTCTGGGTTTTTGATGTATTTCAATTTTATCCCCTATTCACTGCTTCAGCTTCACTTTTTCCTCACCTTTTATTAAGTTCTGAGACAGTGACTTGCCCAAGGCAAATATTTTGACAGAAGAAGAATTGTAAGTTGGATATTTTTGTTCAGCTAAAATAACCTCTAGATACCGTACTGCCTATTCAACTGACTTCAGCTATTTGAATTGCCTTCTGACTACATACTGTTTGATCTAACATTTACTTATGACAATGTCAAATAATACATTTGAATGTGTTCAGATAGGTCACACCAAGGTTTATAGTAAGGATTTTTACAAAAAATCCATGTATTCTCTAAGATCCTGCTAAGTGTCAGTCAGTAAGAGTATAATGACAGAAATGAGTAAACTTTTATTGGCTGACATTAAATGTGGTTGGAATTACAAATAAGTGTAATATAAGTGGCTATCATTGAAGGAAAATAACTTCTTTGCTGTACTAAGTGTTTAATATTCAATTACAACTACATACCTGGGGTCTCACTCAGGCCCCTTACTTGGTAACTCCTGCAGCTTTTATGACATCTTTCCTTTTTTGTCTTCACATCCTGTCTGGGCCAAAACCCTGAAGCAACCAAATCACTTTGAAGATACAACATAAATCTATTAAGCATGCAAACAACTACAGTGTACACAGAGCTACCAGCAAAGTATTGACAGCTTGCTGAGCAGCCCTGAGCAAAAACAGAACCATAGCTCATGTATCTTTGGCCTACTATATTTCAAAAACAAGACAAAAAAGAAGAACAAGAAGGCAGGCACAATGGAAATTACAACCGTGACACTGGAATGCTTTTGATAAACCCATCAGAATGATATTATTATTTATCCTTTCGTACTAGATTAGCATGATAGATATGCTATCTTTGAGATATTGTCAATGAATATAAACAATATGGTTTCTTGGGCTACTGCTTTCGGTCAGATTCTTTCCCCTGTAACCACTTCATGCAGCTTGTTAATATTTTATTACAAAGACACCTTAAGCAGATTGCATGTATGGTTGTAGAGGTCGGACAACCTATGGTTTGGAAGAGAATGCAGTTAATGCAGTTGGCATAATCCTTCTGGTAGAAGATACTCTAATGCAGCAAAGGCCTCCTTTTCTCTATACCCAGTGTGAGAAATATTATTGATGTTACATCTAACTATTGCTGATTAAAGGTAAAAGTAAAAATTTTTCCTATCCAGTTGTGTTTGACTCTAGGGGGCAATGCTTATCTCTGTTTCTTAGCTGAGGAAGCCAGCATTGTCCGAAAACATGTTTGTGATTGTGTGGCCAGCAAAACTCTACAATAAGGCTTACAGAATGCTAATACCTTCCCACCAAAGTGGTACCTATTTATTTACTCACATTTGCATGCTTTCAAACCTCTAGGTGAGAACTGGGGCAAGTAACTGGAGCTCAATCCATTGCACAATACTTGGGTCTAGAACCCAGTCTGTCAGTTTTCCAGCTGACAAGCTCAGAGTCTTTAACCACTGAGCCATCATATCCCCAGAAGTTATTATTCTAGAAGTACTGGATAATATTTGTAAGTATTAGTTGCTTGTCAAATGCCTGGGAAGAACTTCAAGGATCTCATAATAATGCTCAGACAGTATATAATAACTTTCTTGTAAGTGATAACAAAAAAGACAAAATTAAGCAATGGAGAACTGAAACTGCCTGCCCACAAAGGGCCAGTCACTTTGTACAGTTATAGCTGCAAGACAAATGAATGGGCAAGACCTCATGGAGAGAATCAAAGAAGCTTTCTTTGACCACCATTTACATTACAACTGATGATGAAAATACTGAACATTAGTATTACCACCCTTTTTTTTATTTGCCTGGACCTGAATATTTTCTTCCATTTTATAAGCAAAAATTGTTTTTTTTTTTTAAGTTTGATTTATATGCCGCCCTTCTCCGGAGACTCAGGGCGGCTTACAATGCATTAAGCAATAGCCTTCATACTTTTGTATATTTATACAAAGTCAGCTTATTGCCCCCACAAACTGGGTCCTCAATTTACCCACCTTAGACAGGATGGAAGGCTGAGTCAACCTTGAGCCTCAGGAGATTCGAACTAGCAGTAATTGCAGGCAGCTGAATGATAATAACAGGCTATTAGTCTGCTGCGCCACCAGACTCTTTTATTTAAAAAAACCACAATACTGTGCAATTAAATAGTTTAGATTGTGAAGAATCGTTAATTGTTTTTTTAAGAAGCCAGCTATGTGTTTTAATTTAAGATAATGTCATTACTTGTGATACCAAATTACACAAATAGTTCGTTTAAAACTTTAGAGATAAAATTAGTGAGGATCGATATACTGTATCTGTTTGGGGTTTTGTTTCTTATATATTCTTTAAAAACCAAGGCAGATTGGTACAAAAGTTCTTGTAACAAAGAAGTACACCATGTGATTTCAGATTCTATTATATAACATAAGTTGTACTTCCATCATAAATCCTTGATTTGTGTTGGGTTTGAATGAAAATTGTTGCTGGGGTAGCAAGTTGTGTTTAATCTTATTATTCTCTTATACAACATATAATAAAAAACATTCTATGTCTAAAAATATTCCTACCAATTTACAAAAATTAGCTGGGATTGAATAATACTTCCATGTCAATAGGCCTTCAGAAAGCCTTCTATCTTAAGGAAAATTACCCGAGGGAGTACATAATGCATCTGTCAACAGCTGTTAGAACACAATATTTTTGTTTTACTAGTTGAGAAAGAATTTTCTTGAAAGTCTGTTCAAGTTCTGGGCACTATATGAACATGTCAGGAAAAACTATTCCACTCCAATAAAATACTTTTATAGACAAATAAGATATTGACTTGGTTAAACAATATTGATGCTAATGTTGTGCCAAGGCAGGATATTAGATTACGGCATGGTAATAGTTAAAAAATACTCTGGGTCCTCATTTTACCGATCTCAGAAAGCTGGAAGGCTGAATCAACTTTGAGATTAAAGATTAAACTCCTGGCAGTGGGCAGAGTTAGCCTGCAATTCTAACTACTGTGCCATCATAACTCACAGCAAATTAGTGAAATACCATATACAGCTGGTCCCTTCTTCTTCATCCAAAATCTGTTTAGAAGCAGGACATATATTAACCAAGTATTGCCATAATTACCACCATCTATAGTTATCCAGATTCAAACTTGAACAAAGCTGTCTTACAACAAAGTTATTATTAACTGTCATCAATAATTTCTGCTCTGTTCAATCTATTTATAGAGTTGTACATCCATGTACCTCTAAAATAAAATCCATAAAATGAAACATATCTGAGGTAGCATTTCTTTGAGATAATTATGTGTTCAAGATTCATAACTTATATAATATTATCTATTTAGCTCTATTGCCGGTTATGCATTTATTGAACATGCTGATAAATGAGGTCTTTCTGATACTGATTCGTATTTGACATTAACCAAAAAAGTGATATGTCTATATTCATGCTTATACTTTAAGGTCTAATTTTTGACATAGGCTTAATATTGAGAAGAAACTATTTTTCAAATTGACATCTTCTGAAAGTTAATATTATAATGAATTATTAATTAACAGAAATTTGGTCTTGGTGATTTCTGAATGTGCAACTTTAGGAAGGACATATTACGTACTTTGCTACAGTTTTTGTGCTATGCTGACTCAGAATAAAAGATGAATTAAAAAATGAATGCAGTCCAAACATGAAAGGCAAATGAATATTTTGTCTGATTTATACTTTTAATGGTACAAGACCCTGAAGATTTTTTTTAAAAAATCAATGAATGATACCTGTATTTAAAAAGATTTGTACTCTTCCACTCTATTATTTTTTCAAAATAGTATTGAACAGTATTATTTCCAGTAAATAATTAGCAAAACTAGAGTGCCAAATCATATTTCTTAAAATAAAATAAAAATTTTAGTAAAAGGAGGACCAGATACTTTCTGGAATGTGCCATCAAACTCAAGAATTACCAGTCAATCTTGACCATTATGTAAAAGTATGTATAAATAAATAAATAAACTCATTGAATCAAAAAAAAAAAGAATGAAATTTCAGAATCATTGACCGCATATGTAGAATATACAACTATAATGGACTATATATTGTATGTTGTCATAATCTCTCCCAGTGGTTTTTCCTTTAAGTTTTCATGCAGTGAAGTTTCAATGATTTTGTAAACATATGAGAGCTGCCTGCCCTCATAAACATAGGGGAGGATCTGCCGCAGACAGACAGTGGTGATGAGAAGCAGCAGATTTCTTCTAATGAGAAATAGCTGCCTACCCCACTTAATCTAAGGGCAAAGGGAGTGGAGTGGAGGCAAATTCAAAGGAGGTCTGTGAAACTGCCGGTGAGGAGACCACCCTGTCTCTCCTCACAAGGAATACCTGGCTTGACCTCATTTAATCAGAGGCCCAGGAAGGCTGTCTTTGTCAGGGACAATTATTTGCTTTGGCACACACTTTCATGGGCTTGGAAAAACCCTGCTTTGGAACATGTTTTTGCCTATGGACTCTGAACCTTGCTTGTGGACTTTTGACCTTGCCTTGTTGACCTTGAATCTTGTTTCTGGACTATGAACTTCCTCCCTTCCTTGTGAATTGGGTCTTAGTTTGTGGGACTGTATTTCACTGACTGTGGATGGCTGCCTTCAGGAAAGTTTGGGGTGGAGCTTTACCGTCCATTGTAGGGCCATTTGAGCAATAATGCACTTTATTGAAGCCTTCATCTGCCTAGGTGACCTGGGTCAAAATCTATGATATCTACAACATTGTCAAGAACATCAGTGCAGTCTGGTTTAAGGTTATGTCTGCAAATTTGAATAGAGCATAGAAATATCTGTGACCTCAATTTGTTCATGACCTCTGATGATTTGAGCTGGTGGAAAAGAAGTCACAGGTTAAGGTCAGCAATTGGTTGCTCTTATCAAGGAGCTCAGGTCATTAGAGGAGGAGGATTTTAATGAGCTGTTAGTTACACACATGGAGGATCTCTCCAAGCAATACTTTGTTGGAGTTGTAAAGATAGCAGAAACAAGAGGAGGACATTGAACCACCATATCAGTTCCAGACCAAGTTGATTGCAGAGGGATTCAGCCAGTGGTGGGATTCTGGGCGTTCTAGGGGGTTCGGCTGAACCCTTTGTTAAATTGCTGGCTCGCCCCGCCCCTTGCCCCACCCCTCCGCACTACTATTTATTGCCAATAAATGGGGTGGGCGAGCCAGCAATTTAACAAACGGTTCGGTGTTTTATTGTAATTTATTGGCTCCGCAGCACACCGAACCATTTGTTAAATTGCTGGCTTGCCCGCCCCTCACCCTGCCCCACCTCCCATCCACGCGGCGTCAGCCTACCCTAACCCAGGGCTGGGCAATTGTGGCTCTTTTACAATGTTTGGACTTCAACTCCTGCCTAGCCCATTCTGGGGAATTGTGGAGAATTCTGGGAGTTGAAGTCCACAAGTCTTAAAGCTGCCAAGGTGGGAGACATCAAGCATGAAGCTGGCCAAGTATCCTCCTTGAAAGACAACAGTTGAACATCAGGAGAGCAGGGCTACATTTGGAAATTTTCGCATTTTTGCAGGTGGTGCATTACGATCTGGTGTGTGCAATGGAGAGCAAAATCCGGCATATTTGCAGGACAAGGCAGCCCTCATCTCCTGTCGCTTGGGACTCGGAGCGGTAAACAGCGTTTGGTTCGGGGAGCAGCCGGATTTTGCTCTCCATTGCTCTCTCAGCCCCCTGCAAGCTCTCGTCTCTCGAGGAGCGCTCCCTGAAGTGGCGGGGGAAACTTTGGTTGGATTTCTCGAGAGATGAGAGCTTGCAGGGGGCCGAGAGAGTAATGGAGAGCAAAATCCGGCTGCTCCCCAAACCAGACGCTGTTTACCGCTCCGAGTCGGCAGGAAACGAGGGCTGCCTTGCGCCGCAAATATACCGAGGTGTTTTTTTTGTTCTCCATTGCAGACACCAGATCGGCCCCCTGCAAGAGAATGAGAGAGAGAGAGTGAGGGAGAGAGAGAGAAAGAGAAAGCGGGGGGGAGAGAGAAAGAGAATGAGAGAAAGGGGGAGAGAAAGAGAAAGGGGGAGAGAGAAAGAGTGGGGGAGACAGAGAAGGGGGAGAGAAAGAGAATGAGAGAGAGAGTGGGGGGAGAGAGGGAGAGAAAGGGGGAGAGAGAATGAGAGAGAGAGTGGGGGAGAGAGGGAAAGAAAGGGGGAGAGAAAGAGAATGAGAGGGAAAGAGTGGGAGAGAGAGGGAGAGAGAGAGAGAAAGAGGGGGAGAGAGAAAGAGAATGAGAGGGAAAGAGTGGGAGAGAAAGGGGGAGAGAGAGAGAAAGGGGGGAGAGAGAAAGAGGGGGAGAGAAAGAGAGAATGAGAGGGGGGGAGAGAGAGAAAAAGAGGGGGGAGAGAGTGCCTGAAGGATCCTATCCTGTCACTGGGAGGCCAGGTGCTTCAGCAAGCGACGCGCTGGATTTGTATTAGTGGTCCGCGAAATTTAAAATTATGAACTTGGTGGTCCCTGAGGTCCAAAACGTTGGGGACCCCTGCTCTGAAGAATTTAAGTAGCTTAATTGTGCTTGCTTGCCAATACCAGAATTACAGAGTTGGAAGGGACCTTTGGAGGTCTTCTAGTCCAGAGATCTCCAACCTTGGCAATTTTCTCTGCCTGTGCCTGATGCTTCCTGAGAGGCAGGGGGTCTCTCTGAATGGAACCCCTCTCCAAAAGGCTGGCCCCAAAGCCCTAGCTCAGAGGTCTTCAAACTTGACAGCTTTAAGACTTGTGGACTTCAACTCCCAGAATTCTCTAGCCAGCATAGCTGGCTGGGGAATTCTGGGAGTTGAAGTCTGCCAGGCTTAAAGTTGCCAAGGTTGGAGATCTCTGGACTAGAAGATAAATGATGACCGGTCAAAAGTGCGAGGACCTGTCAGAAATCACTTTTTTCAGCCCTCTGAATAGTCCCTATGTGCATATGGACTACTCAGAGGGCTGAAAAAGTTATTTTTGACCGGTCCTCGCACTTTTGACCAGTCCTTGAACTTACGACTGTCCTCACATTTTACGTTTTGCGCCCTATCTTGTCACCGTGGTGAAGAGAAGTAGTGGTGAAATGATTGATACGGTTGTTAAGAATGCCGCAATGAGTATAAATGTGAGGATGGTCATAAGTGCGAGGACAGGTCAAAAGTGCGAGGATCAGTCAGAAATCACTTTTTTCAGCCCTCTGAGTAGTCCCTATGCACATAGGCACACCCACATGGTCACATGACCAGCTAGCCACACCCGCCCAGTCACATGACCACCAAGCCACACCCCCAACTAAGTCACGCCCACAGAACCGGTTGTTAAAAAAATTGAATCCCACCACTGGATTCAGCTTGATTGAGAAAGTACTGTCACTCCTGATGAGACACAGGACCCTAATGTTGAGTACTTCACAAAGGTATCTGTAGCTGTCATTGTTACAATCCACTACTATGGTGTCATTTTTGAAGAAAAGAGAAAGACCACCACCCAAAATTCATTGGGCTACGTCTTCAGGGAGGTAGAGAAATTTGCTATATCAACCCTGAAGGATGAATCAATGCCATCACCACCAATTTTACTGCAATACTGCTCTTTATGTAAATTAAGAATTCTTATGAACACCTCTAAAATGTAACCTGTTTGTAAGTAGGGTAATGCCTGTGTAGAAGTGAAGGTTTGCAGATTCATGTCAGTAGGATTTGATAGAAGTCCTGTTTTTAACTATTTTGAGTGCTAGTCTTTAGTGAATACAAGGAACAGAAATTCAATAAATCAATGAATGAATAAATTGATCAAACAGTGATTATAAAATCTTAAGCAGGTTATAGGTTGAAGAGGAGAATGCATACCATAATTTATATGTCTCAGTTTTAACATCAGTTTTAAATTAATGCATCTTTGAGGCAAGTATTGAATAAATAATATTTAACTTTTGATTTCAAAACTTTTATCAAATACTTCTGCTTGGTAAGGAAAACAGCAGAGTTTAATAATTGATCACAAGCTGCTTCCTAAGAACCAGATTATCATAATAAAAATATACGCTTTTTTATGTCTGTGTTTATTTTCTAGCATATACATGCAAATGTTCATTTGAACCAGTTATGCAAATGTGTGACCTTTATGTAAATTATTACATTGTTTAACAAAAGTGGGCCTTTGTAAAAAATATGCTTCATTTTCATGAGTGTGTACATGTTTTGCATTTTTAAAAATTAGAGGAAATTGTGGAAGTGGTCTTGACACCCAAGGTTTCACTGGTAAAAATAATGCATAGAGATGTCAGCAACAAATTGAAATGGACTAGGCTTGTTTCATAACTATGGAAATATGAGATCAGATTTTCCATTAATTTTATTTCAGGAGAGTCCCACATAAAGATTAACCTTGAAAATATTATTTAGAATATAACAGGGCTTTATTCATTATAATTGTTACCCTTATATTTTACTGAATGATGCATTATTGGTAATATATCCATAACTACGATGCCATAAAAAAGAATTATCTATGTATGCCGAGCCGTTCCATAGTTTCAGCCACTTAACAGTATATGAATGTTATTTAGATATTCTACTAAAAAGGGATTACCAATAATGAATTCAATCTTATATTCACTGTTGAGTGTTACTTTTAATCTTGATAGATGTATGTTTTCATACTTACCCATTGATCATTTAGTAACTAAAATAAGATGAGTGCATGAGGCGAGAAAGGGGGAGAGATGGTGACTGAATTATCACAAATATGGACTATAATAGGATTCTATTTCATTTTACCTTTCAAATCTAGTCTAGGAAAGAATGTCTACTTAGAATAATAGAAATGGAAGGTTATACTTAGATCATTAAGTCTAACCTGCTTCTAAATGTACAAATCCAAATTCAAGCATCCCCAACAAATTGCTGTCTAAAATATATTCAGCAAATGGAAGTTCAGAACTGGCAGTTGGTTCCATTGTTAAACTCCTTTAACTGTTATGAAGTTTTCCTAATGTTAAATTGGAATCTGTCTTCTTGTAAATTAAATCCATTATTCCATGTCCTGCATTTTGGAATGATAAGAGGTTTTGATCTTCTCTATGACATCCTCTCAGACATTTGAAGAAGGCTGTCAAATCCATCTCTAGTTTCTAGCATCCTGACCATCATATTACTTTTCTCTACAACTATTCTGAATTTTTCTTAAAACTGAACTTTAACCTGCACTATGATTCTTTTTAGAGAACCAAAATGAGAATGACGACAGGGGGAAAAAGAATAGAGAAAGACACTGTATAAATAACAAGAGGAAAAGATATTTCCAAAGTAAGATAAGAGAAGCAGATAAAATGATGAGTGACGGATTTTGATAGAAATAAAAAATTATTTTGGTAATGGGTGGAAAGGGCTATAATTGGAGCCTTGAGAAGAATAAATGGAATAAAATATGAATCTAAGATAATAATTTGAGATAAAATTGAAGTGAGGATGCTGTAGGGAATATTTCAGAAAAATATATGAGAGTGATGGTGATATATCAAAGATTGAATTTTAAAGAAATGTTTGTGTCTATAAAATGATTAAAGAAGTAACAAATATGGTGACAATTTTGAAAATCATTGATTGCAAGTGTAAATTATGAAGCTAGGAAAATGTTAAAATAGAAATATTGCTTCCTAGGCAGCTTACCTGCCTTGTTTAATGTAGATGTGATATTGGAGTCTGCTATTGTTGTTCCTTTCTGCAAAGGAAAAGGTACCAAGTGTGAACGAAACAGTACAGGGGGAATAGCATGGAACAATTCCAGTTGAAAAGGGGCAAATAGGTGAATGAAAAAGTGCACTGTAGCTTCACATCAGGCAGCAATTAAATTTTTGATTGTAAGGACATGATTTATTGTACAGAAGAGAATACATGTGATAAAAGTAAATAGGCATGAATTAATGAATGCAGGCCCAGCTCTAGAAATTTGGGTGCCCTGTGCAAAGTCATATTCTGGTCTCCCCTATGGTTTGATTCATCTTTGGAAAGGATTTTCAAAGATGTGCATTTTATTCTTTTTTCCTTGAAATTTACATATATGATTTTCAGTTCCAGGCAATTTTTTTTATTTTCTTGGATATTTTCTCCCTATTTACATTGGAAAAAAAGGAAAATTTAATCCTGTAGCAGGCACAATGGCATTACTCAGTGGTGAAATCCAATTTTTTTTTACTACTGGTTCTGTGGGCATGGCTTGGTGGGCATGGTGTGGCTTGGTGAGCATGGCTTGGTGGTCGTGGCAGGGGAAGGATACTGCAAAATCTCCATTCCCACCCCACACCAGGGGAAGGATACTGCAAAATATCCATTCCCTCCCCACTCCTGGGGCCAGGCAGAGGTGGTATTTGCTGGTTTTCCGAACTACTCAAAATTTCCGCTACCAGTTCTCCGAACTGCTCAAAATTTCCGCTACCACTTCTCCAAAACTGTCAGAACCTGCTGGATTTCACCCCTGGCATTACTGCTTTTCACTTTTTTAATTGTGTTTTTTAAATCTTTTTAATTTTAGTGGCTCATAAAATTTGACAGCCCTAGGCTGGTATCTAGTTTGTCTTAGCCTAGAAATGATTCTGAATGAATGTTTTGCCTTGGTGGCGCAGCAGACTAAAGCACCGTTAAGTAACACCAGCTGCCTGCAATTACTGCAAGTTCAAATCTCACCGGGCTCAAGGTTGACTCAGCCTTCCATCCTTTCGAGGTAGGTAAAATGAGGACCTGGTTTGTGGGGGCAATAAGAGGACTTTGTATAAAAAAAGAACACCGCTGGGGGGGGGGGAGTGAAAGCCTTACTAAGCAGGTATAATCAAAAGTATGAAGGCTATTGCTTAACGCATTGTAAGCTGCTCCGAGTCTCCGGAAAAGGGTGGCATATAAATCGAACCAATAAATAAATAAATAAATAAATAAATAAATAAATAAATAAATAAATAAATAAATAAATAAATAAATAACTGAAACTGATTGCTCATTGTGGTAAGGTTATTATAGAATAGTCTTGATGAATAGCACATTTTATAAATGAAAATACCACATGTTTATGACATGTGTATGGATAATGCTTGAGTGGATTTGGGAAATATGTTAGTTACAGGTATCAATGTGCATATATTTTGTACATATATAATATTGAATTGTTGGTTGAAAACATAATGATTTGCAGTGAAAATGCTAAACATACTATGTGATATAATAACTAGTATGGATATCAACACTAATATATCAGTAACCAAGGGAATTGTAGTGATTAAGGCTAGAAACTAGGAACCCAGAAGTTTTAGTCCCATTTTAGGCATGAAAACTGGCATGAATGACCTTGGGCTAGTCACCCTCTTTTAGTCCAACCTACCTCACAGAGTTATTATTTTTGGGGAAAATAGGAGGAAGATGGGGGTTTCATGTATGTTTGATGCCTTGAATTATAATAAAGACATGAGAAAAATAAATAAATAAAAAAGTTACACATAAATGGCAAAAAAGTAGGCAAACACATGTATTTGTGTATTTTTGTAGAAAGTTTTACTACATATGGGAAAATCAGTAACAATGCAAATAGAACAATAGATATATATGATTCTTGGGAGAAATTAATATTTGTCCAAATAAGGAAGAATGGATATGTTAACAGTGTTCTTCTACTCACTAACTTATATGACAAAAGAACATAAAAGTTCTTTTATGTGGAAATTGCATAAGAACATAAAAGTTCTTATGTGGAAATTGAATACTTAAGAAGTGTACGTGTGGTAAAATAGGAAGAATGATTGCTAAATAAATGTGGGTTAAATATCAAAAATTCTGAGCTTGATTTTTGGCAGCAATGGCCTCCTGCAACCCTTTGCCAGTGAAAACATAGCAGGGCAGCGGACCGGTCCTTTGCTGTTTCCAGGGCGGCCCCTCAGGCCAGATCTAAACATCCTGCGGGGCTTGAGTTTGACACCCCTGGTTTAGATGATTTATGTTATGAGATTTATACCCCACCTTTCAATCCACCTGACAATCAAGATGGATTGCAAAAAATAGAGTGACTTCCGGGTTGCTGTTTGTTGCTGCCAGACGTTCCTTTGGGATCGTCAGCTTCCATCGCCTGTTAGAGCCGCCTTCACAACGGAATGGCGGCTCGAAAAAACTCCGTTTCCATGAGGAAACGGAGATAGAGCCGGCAGGGGTGGGTAGAACTCTCTGCGGAGTCCCAAAAGTTTTTCCTTTACTTTTGGGACGGAGCGGATGAGATGCCCCGTATCCCCAGCCACCGCTCCGGGCTTTGGGAGACCTCTGCTGATGCAGAGCCAGGCGTCAAAAGCAAGCCTGCAAATTTAACAGACTACTCAAAGAAAATGTGAGCTGGACCTGTAATACTGAACCGCAAGTATTTTACTGATTTTTTAAAAAAAATTACTTAAGAGAGAGGAGGAAAAGAAAGAGGGGGAAAAAAAGCCTTTTAAAATGGCGTCGGCTGGAGGAGAGGCTGAAAGGGAAAGTCCTTCCGTTTTCTATTACTACAATGTAGCGGAATAAATACCACTGGCTACATTTGTAGACAAAACTTCGCTCCTGTGTCTTTTTCTCTTTTTTTTCCCTTGGAGACCTGATATTGTTGTTGATTGGAAAGAAGTCCTTTTTTTTTTCTTTCTTGCTTTTTTTTTAACAAAGCCTGCCTGGGCGGAAACATGGCACTGAGACTCATAAAGTCAGATAAACAAGAAGGGGGGGGATCCCCCCACCAACAACTTAAAGGAACAAGTCTTAATTCTTCAGTCTCAGAAACCTGATTTTAATATAATAGAATTTTTTATAGAGGAGATTGAAAGAAGGGAGGAGATTGTGAATCAGCAACTTGAAAAATTTAAGCAGGAAATTAAAGAATTGGTGAAATCTAAGTTTGATTTTTTGGAGAAAAAATTCTCAAAAGTGGTTAATGGTTTTACAGGATTTATGATACAGTTGGACACAAATACTAATGTACTAGAGTCTAAAATGGAAGAAATTCAAGATAAATTGGACAATAGAATTCAAAAAATTGAAAATGATTTGACAAACACTCAGGATAATAGCTTAGAAGAAAAACCTAAAATGGATGCTGATCAAAAGTATGGTAATGCAGAAAATCTGCAACAGAAGATTGAAAAAGAGATTTTAATGGTACAATATAATTTCACAGAATATGCGATAAGATTAAGAGGTTTGCAGGAAAATAATAGAGATGATTTAAGGAAAATATCTTCTGAATTTCTAGCTGGGATTCTAAAGGTTCAACCTGACGAAGTGTTTTGTAGGATCGACAGAGTTTATCGAATCAACTCCTGGATTGCCAAGCAAAGGCAATTGCCTAGAGATGTGGTGATTTATTTTACAGATAAAGAAATTAGGAATAATATCGTACAAAATTCCTTCAATTCTAATTTGCAATTGTATGGAAGAAAGATTTGGATTTACAAGGAACTCCCACCTAAGATATTGATGGAAAGGAAGAAATTTGGTTTTCTGGTGAATGAATTAAAAAAGAGAAATATCTCATACAGGTGGGACGCCCCAGTTGGTATTATATTTAGATACCAAGGAGAAAGATATCAGCTAAATACTGTTGAAAGAGCGGAAGAATTTTATCAAAATAGGTTGAAAATGAACTTAACATCTTCAGGTATAATACAGGATAAGCAGAAGGAGCCGGAAATAAAGGTAAAATATCGAATTACAGAGACTGTACCAGATGAATTGTCTTTGGATTTATTGGATACCCCAGCTGGACTATCTACAAATTTGAGAGAAGAGGCATCTAATATTAATGTGATGACTTATCAAGGCAAGGATAAACATGGAAACCAATTAGGGGATATACATGGGATAAAAAAGAAACATGAGATACAAAAGCAAAACCAACAAGACCAATCTACAAAGCAGAATAAAAACCGACCAGATGATACACATTTTGTAGAAAGGGAACCAGGATGGAAACCAAACCCACAAAAAGAAAAGAAAAAAAGAAATAGGTGGCATAAAAACAGAAATTTCTAAATCAGGCAACAGTGAAGCCAGTGATTTTAAAATATGAACGATCATGTGTAAACACAGAAGAGGCGACGTATTGGTTAATATCATCCTGAGGTTTGTGGCAGATCTCTGCATGGCCGTAATCTGGGGACGTGAAACGAGCCTTAAACTGATGGATTTGACTTATCCATTTTGGAATTTCTTTTTGTGTTGATAAACATATTATATTATCTTGAATCACAAGGCAAGAGAATTATGCTGGGGCATGCAGAAGATCGGGTTGTTACCCACTACGATGATGGGAATTAATAATCCTGATGAAACCCACAATTATTACTATATGGAATATAATTATAATGTCACTCGGGTGGTTGTTTTTACTTTTATACATATAAGAAGATATTTACTACTGATGGGGGCAGATATGATTGAAGATCCTGAATAAACTGTTGCACCAGTAAGCTATGTTACCCGATTATGGATGTTGGTTCTACCAATCCAGTGGAAAGACCTCAAAGAAGATACTATATGGATTATAAATTTAAAGTCATTGTCTTTTCTTTTTTTTTATTTAGATATAATGGAAAATATAGACATATATTTTTAAGTAGTGTGGGCAGTGAATCAAAGATGTTGAGAAATGTTGTGTATGGCAATTTTGCATGATAGTGGGTGAATAAGCTAGTTAGTAGATTGATTAGTCTAAGAAAAGGGATTTTTAAGTGTTATATTTAGGGGAGTGGAGGAAATGGATAGAGTGGAATAAATGTTAAACTAGATTTTATGGGGAAGGCCGCTTTGAAATGTTATAGTAATATATATAGAAGATTAAATGTTAAAGTAGGACTTATCGTATAGTTTTAAAGTGGAGAAGTTATTCTATAATGTCATAGTATAATGTCTTTTTTTTTCCTTTCTTTTCTCTTTTCTGATATGTATGGATAAAGGGAGATGTTATAATATTAATAATATTTTTAGTAAGTAAAGGTCAATATCTAGAGGAGGGAGTAAGTAATCTGTTATGAATTAGGTTTTTTTTGTTATGAAGAAGTCACAGGGGGGGGTGGGTGGGGAGGGGGGGTTAGGGAGGGGGAGGGAGAGGGGAAAAAAAGGGGGAAAAATTTGTATTTGAAAACTTTTTCAATAAAAAAAAAAGATGGATTGCAAAAATAGACAGATACAAAAAAGACTTAAAACAGCATTAATTTAATAATATTCTGGTAAAAATTAGCATTAATATATTTAAAATTAAAACAATAAGATATGTGAATGAATGGATCAAGAAGAAAGAGAACCTACAATATTGTATTTACCGGTATATTTACCGGTATATAAAATTGAAATTCTTGAAAAGAGTAAGAGGACAAGTTTCAAAACAAAAGACAATGGATAAAATAGCTTTGGTTGTGTTAAAAGCAAGATATTTAGATTTAGCTAGATTTCCTTTTCTTTTCTATTATTTTGTGACTTTAATTACATTTATTTATGTATTTGTTTTATTAAATATTTATAGCTTCTCATTTCCCATATATGATTCTGGCCAGCTCACAACAATTAAAAACAGAAAGAAAAGAAAAGAAAGAAAGAAAGAAAGAAAGAAAAAACCATAACCCTAATCACAATAATAATATATGCTTATGTCATTCCTTTTCTTCATTTGCACAATGATTTCCTTGGAAAGGCAGCTATGAGATGGGTAGGTTTGTATTAATTTTATTTCTATTTCCTTAAACTACTTATTTGCCTCTACAGTGCATTTAACTATTTCTTCTACTTCATACTGTATGTGTATATATTCGATATAGTATTTTTGTAGTGTAGCCACACACTCTATTACATTCGATGGTACAATAACATATATCTTTTTTTAAAAAAAATAGGTTTACAATAAATTTGTAAATTTAAAAAGTATCTACCAAATTTAAAGTATATATTAAAAGTTAATATTCAGCAGTAGAACAGAGTAAGGCATAAAAAAGCAATACCAAAGAAAAGGTAGAAGTAAGAAAAGGCCACAGTTCTTTGCCACAGATTTCTATTCTGTTAATTCCCATACATTGTACATACATTTCCATGTAGAGAAGAAGCCTGCCTGATTTTAGAGGTTTGTTGTCCACATTTGTGGGCAATGTAGGATTCCTTATGCTAGTGAAAAATCGTTATGATTGAAGTATGGAATATACATGAGTGCTGTAGGACTCTGGTCCCAATAACATTTCATTTAACTCCACCAATTCTCTTTCATTCCCCACCCCCCACTACCTTGCTGTTAGAGCTTGCTGGTCTGTTTAGTCCCTGTCGTATTGCATTAAGGAAATGGCATTGTGGACATTTTGCCAGCAATGATTTGTCTTTGCAAAGTGAATCATATTCCTTCCACTAATGATAATTTTGATAATTTTATCCTGTTAGAGATTTCTCTTCATCTTAAAAGGAATCCCTGAAGAGATGAACAAAGGGTAACATTTGAAATGATGTCTGGCTGTGATAAAAACAAGAACCATTTGCAAGAATGCAAAATGAAGTCAATGTATATTGAACTGTAGTGGGATAAACAAGTTTGAGCTAAGTTTTCATTTAGACAATATTTCTTACCTTATGTCTCTAATTTCTTTGACTGGCTATTTCATTCTCCTTTTCTTGCATTGTTCATTACTCTTTTTCTACCACTACCTCCCTGAAAAAAGGAATAGTATGAGGGAAATATATTTATTTACCAAATAGACAGTATCAAGAATTGAATATTTTATTCTGACGTTAAGGAAGTCACATCTCAGCTAAATGTGACCCTAAAATGCTGCTGCGTTTTATTTTATAGATGATAGTGAGAGAACAAAATATTGATCTGGAGCATAGAACTCAGAGTTTTAAAACACAAGCTTCTCTCCCCCCCACTTTTTTAATGGCTCAACAACAATAAGTTGGGACCAGAGTTACTTCTATAATCGCACTACACAGACAGATTACAATAGCCCAAGAACAATTTGATTTACAATTTAAGTTTTTATGATGCTCAGTAAAGGATTTTTGATAGGACTTTTAGTGCTTCAGAATCAGAGGCAAAACGATGCTTCTGAGTACTCCGGTGGGTGGATGAGTGGGTTGTGTGGTGCAGGAATGTAGAATTGCCTGGAACAATTTTTGAAACAAAAATTAGCCCCAGGAGATTGCTTGGCATTTTTGGAGGGCAGCTGCGTGATCTAGGAAAGTGCAGATGGGGTGCTGTGAGCATTCCACATACAAATGTTTTTTTACCTTTGAATTAAAACTGTGGCACATCCACATTATCTGGCTCTAGTTATCAAATGAATGGAAACAATACAATGGGAGGGAACAGTAATTTTTCGTTATTTTAAAAATGGATTTGGTGCCTTTCGAAAACTAAGACTTATAATTAGCTTGACATTACAATCTAAAAATATAAGCAATTATAAATGCTCAGAATATAAATTTGTAAACAGTCATACTTTGTATATAGCAAAAAAAAAAATTATTGTATTTTTATTTTTTCTAGTTAGCTTTTAGCTTTCCTGAATTTTCGTCTATAATGTTATGGGTTTAGCAGACACATTGATTGAATAATATAGTTTAAAAGCTGCATTGAATCTCCTCTTGCTGTCTTTCTGTTAATGGATCACTCTGGTGGCTTTTTTTCCATATAGCTAAGCAACTCTCATTTTCTCTGGTCTTTTTCCTCACTTGTAATGTTCTTATAGGTGTGGTTAATATAGACAGTAGGAGATAAACCCAAGTTAATGTCAAAGTTGTGCAACTTGCAGTTAAGAAAACATAAAATGCTTTGATTTGTTTAACTGCTGCAAAAAAAAAAAGGAAACATTAATTTCTGAGAACTTTAAAGCAACATTACCTGTATTCTCAGGTTGACACTAAGAAAAGGACAGGGCAGCAATCCTGGATAGGATGACCAATAACAATGAATGGTGAACTATAATTTGGAAAGTGCTCATCACTGCTATGTTGTACTTACTTACTTTCTATATACTTGTCAATTTGCTAAGGGAGACTTTTTCTTGGTGAATACTATACCACAACATTCAACCATTATGTTCTGTTCCTTTTTTTCTGCTATTAGTAAATTAGTGAGGTATGTACATCCATTTTTTCCACTCACATTCTGCAACCTGTACTAAGTTTCTATAGAATAGTCTCTATATCCCTCAAATCCACCAGGATTCACAAAAGAGTCACTTGAATATTAACAAGAGCAGAAAGCTTCACTACCCACCCCTAATCTCTGCTAATCTTAGGAAGTAGATATGGAAGGATAATTTTCTGCATGTATTATCCTTCTCAGCATAACCCATCTCTTAGTATTATCAGGAGCCTAACCTTGCATGAGGAATAACATAATAGCATGTCCTTCTTCCCAATATAATTGGGCTCCTAACACTCCACAAAATAGTTGATTCATATGTCATTTGCAGCATCCTATTAAGCATAATGAGAAGTAGCAAAGCAAGAAGAGAAACTGGTAGAGGGTATAACCATGCTACAGAAAAGCTTTTATGAATTGTTGGCTTTCTACCCATGATAGATCCATACCCATAAGAGTAATTCCTGTTAAATTAAATGAAATTTAAGAACATACAACTTTGATCAGGGCATAGTGAGGCTAAATTATATGATAGACAAAAGATTCATGGAAAAACTGGATTTGGAGGAAAGATTTGGAGTGAATATATTGTCAATATTGTACAAGGGTTCTGACAAAGTGTTCCAGGAATTAGTAGAAATAAGGAAAAATATTATAGCCATTTGTTCTATCACCAGCACAAGAGTTGTAGTTTTCTGGCATTTTAAAAATGAGCCCTTGAGGATTTTTACATAGCTGACTTTGAATACTGTGATTTATGTGCAGAACTGAGATGAAAACCTGTTGACATTTTGTAGGGCAATTTAAAACTTAATGAAAATGCAGGGGCTTTTTGATGACAATTCAAGTGAATAAAATAAAACCAAGAAGACATTCTTGTCTCAGTTTCTTGATGGTTAATGCTTCTTCCACCCAGATCAACCCCCTTTGTTTTCTCTTTTGGGGAGCAGTTCAGAAGCATAAACAAAGCATTTTTTTTCTAAACTTCCATTCTTCAGGTATATTGGACAAATATCTTTCAAAGATCATATTGGCTTGAAATTCTGGGAGAGCAACCTCAATATAACTGAAAAATTCTAGGTTGGGTGGGGCATGTTTTCAATGTTCACAAAGATTGTGAGTAACAGTCTCTGAAACAGATGAGTCGTTTCTGCTTGCTGGCAAAGGAAAATTATAATATATGCCAAACTTACCCTGAAGGGAATTTGCTCATTTCTAAACCAGACTATATTTTAATCAACTTTGAGTAGTAGCTTGTATAGTATGGTCTTTGTTCCCCTGATGCTACTTCTGGGCAACAATACAAAGCATCAACTATCTGAGAGATGCATTCAATAATTTCATTTTTAGGCAGAACTGATTATGCTTTCTGGCTATAAATCATTGTAGTTTGTCTCTGATGATTGAAAACTTTCCTGCTAGAATCAAAATGAGAGTCCATAGCACTTGTCATATTAGTGTGCAATATGGAAGCTTATGCTGTGCATAATGATATTTCAGAGAAGAGGAAGACAGATTGTTTACAATATTTCTATGGCTCCCTATAGTACAACTTGTATCAACTATAGCTCCTTTAAAAAAAAAAAGCCAGTAAAATATTTTTTTCATTTGCAGCTTTTTCCAACAATATAAAGAAAAATGAATAAGACCATGCCTACTGAATTATAAACAGTCCTGGGAAATCATTCTAAGAGAAGTGGGTTAAAAAAACACACACACAGTAGAGACACTTATGCATATAGTATTTGTGACTCTGCTAAACAAAAACCAAAAACAAGCACTGGAATCTGACAACAAGAGGAAAATCACTGCTTTTATTTGTAGCAACTGTTGATCACCTGGCGGATCTTTCCAATTCTTCTTAAAATATCTAATGATATCCATTATATTAGGATTAAAATGACAAACTATATAAAAGAAAAGGAAATGTCCAAAATTTACTTGGTATGTACAAAGTTTCAAAGATACCCAACAGTTGGATAAGATTTCAGAATGTCCAGTGAAAATGGAGTAATATGAAGTATCTTGAAGAGAAGAATGTCATTTCTGAGCACATAGTATTTCACTGAAACAAACATAGCTACCTCACACAGGCCAAAACCTAAATGTAATACATACAGTATATGAGCTATAGCAGTTTTCAATGTGTTTCTCCTTCAGTAGTTCGAGGTTCCTGAGAAGTGAGGCTACGGTAACTTTTCAAAATGTATCCTGGTACTTCATGTAACAACTAAATGCTGTTCTTATCCCAAAACAGTTTATACACCTCTCTTAACTGATCTATCTGCTGCCATTTATAGAGAACTGACTGTGGTTCTTACAATTTTCTTTAGATCACAATCATCTAACTTTTCTTCCTTTCTTTTCTCTCAGTATTACTGAACTTTCTCTTTCTTTATCTGTTCCCCTTTTTTCTTCTCCTCTGTTTATTTATTTGTATCCCAGCTTTATTATTTTTACAAATAATTCAACACATACCCAACACATCGTCCTAATATTTTCCCCCACAACAAGAACCCCATTATCTGATTTGGGCTGAGAGAGAATGACTGAGCAAGGTCACCCAACTGACTTTCATGGCTAAGGCGAGACTAGAACATATGATCTCCTGCTTTTTAGCCTGGTGCTTTAACCACCAAACCAAACTGGCTCTATATTTTCTCTCACTTTTTATTTTTTCTTCTTTCATTTGTTTCATCTCTGTTTGCTCCTCTTGCTCTTTTCTTTTCCTTATTGTCTTTTCTTTTTTATTTACAGACAATCATTTTAAGTACAAATAAATAGTAACTTATTTATTTATGGATGGGGAGGAACAGGCTCAGACTCAACCCTTCCAAGACTGAGTGGCTGTGGCTCCCGACGGCCCGATATAGCCAGCTAACACCATTGCTGGCTATTGGGGATGAGATCTTACCCCCCTCAGAGAGGGCTCGCAACTTGGATGTCCTCCTGGACTCACGGCTGTCTTTGGAAGATCATATGACGGCTGTGGCCAGGGGGGCTTTTTATCAGGTTCGCCT
Source organism: Pantherophis guttatus (assembly GCF_059756535.1). Lineage (NCBI taxonomy): Eukaryota > Metazoa > Chordata > Lepidosauria > Squamata > Colubridae > Pantherophis > Pantherophis guttatus. Next base: position 52,201,463 of record NC_142068.1, on the reverse strand, counting down.
GATCTCCCAGTTGCGTCCCTTTCTGGGTCGGGACACCCTGCGCACAGTCACTCACGCCCTTGTCACTTCCTGGCTGGACTATTGTAATGCTCTCTACATGGGGCTCCCCTAGAGGAGCACCCGGAGGCTCCAGCTGGTCCAGAATGCAGCCGTGCGAGTAATAATGGGGGCATCTCGTCGCTCCCATGTAACACCCTTCTTGCATGAGCTGCACTGGCTCCTGGTGGTCTTCTGGGTGCACTTCAAGGTGTTGGTTACCACCTTTAAAGTGCTCCATGGCTTACGACCTGGTTATCTACAGGACCGCATTCTGCCACTGATTGCCTCCCACCGACCAATACACTCCCACAGAGAGGGCCTCCTCAGGATGCCATCGGCCAAACAATGTAGGCTGGCGACCCCCAGGGGGAGAGCCTTTTTGGTGGGGGCCCCAGCCCTATGGAACGAACTGCCCCCAGACATACGAAGGATCCCCGACCTCCGCGCCTTCCGTCATGCTCTGAAGACCCTATTATTCCAGTAAGCTGGTCTGACGGGATAAAGGATTTTAAATTGGGTTTTGATAGGGGTTTTAAAATGATTTTAGTTGGGTGTTTTAAATTCGGTCAATGATTGAATTATTTTAATTAAGTTTTTAAATTTTTGTTGTATATTGTTTTTACCATGGCTGTTCACCGCCCTGAGTCCTTTGGGAGAAGGGCGGTATATAAATATAATAAACTAAACTAAACTAAACTAAACTGTTGAGAAATAGCCTTGAGGATTCTTGAACAGCTAAGAATGATTTTTGTTTATACATACTTCATGAAACTTGGCAGATGGTTGCAGTTGAAGAAAGCATTCCTGTTGTATTTTGGGATAGTTTTGCTTTAATTCAGACGAGATTTAATTTTAATGTCAATTTAATCCTGTTTCGGAGTTGGAGAACTTTTTTGCTTGAGATCTGTTTGTATTACAAAATGCATTATCTGTTCCAAGTATCAAATAAATCTAACTAGAGTAGGATTGACGGCAGAATCTTAGGAAAAGATAATGCTGGGATTGTTGGCAAACATTTTCTGAATTCAAAGTGCCCATCATCAAAGTACCCAGAACTTCTTCCCAAGTAAAAAAATAAAGCTGCTTCAAATGAATGTATTTTGTAGACAGTTCCCTAATAAAATTCAGCCTCCCATTAACTCTGATCAACTTTCATTCATATGAATGCTACCATTCATGGCTCTCTAGTGACTGAAGCTGTATATGTGAAATTTATGTTTTTTAAAGTTCTGAATAAGTTTATTCATGCATTATAACCCTTTCTCATACAAGAGTCTAAAAATCTCATACAAGACACTAAAAAGTGTGCTGAATCATCCCCAAATGCAAAGTAAATAGGCTATTTGAAATGTATATAATCAAAATACTTAAAAATTCCAAGGACGGTGGCCATGTTATTACATGCTGAGTTTGGATAGGAAAAGCAGGAGAGAGAGAGAGAGAGAACGGGACGGGGGGGGGGCTGTCTCTGGAAATCTCAATTAAGTCCTACTAATATGGGTCTATTAACCTCAGCAAAGTCATTTTTGAAGTTACTCTATGGGTTATATAATAAAACTTCAAAAACAAAAACAACCCCCCTTGACAGTTATTAGCTTTATAACTTATTCTCTGTTCTTCTTAGTCTTGTCTGCTGGTATCTTAGCAACAAAGCAGAAGAAAGTCAAAGAGCTCTGATTAAACCAAAATAAATGAAAGACATGACTAAAGCTCTAGATTTGAGTTATACAAGTTGAAAGCATGGAGTTGATTTAGCCAGGGAACATAAATGCTGTCTAGCAACCTGCCTCAGTAATACTGTTGCAGTCTTGCTTATTGACATTTATTTCCTGCCCATGGGTACAACTTACACTTGAATACTGGCTATGTATAATAAACAATAAAGGCTTGCATAAATGTGTTAGTAATTGACTTATGGTGTGTTATATTTCCTTGAGCAGATATTATTATGCATGCCTTTCATTTTACAATGTATGATAATAACTTTGTTTAAATTTTGGCTAGAAGTGCCTGGAGAGTGAATATCCTGCAAGCCTAAGAAGATTCTAGGTTTTTAAAAACAACTTTCAAGGATGCATTCAATAAGCTACATTTTTTTTTTTGTGGTAGTTAATATTGCATCAAAATTTTCATGATGTAGAGTTTTCTGTGTGAAAACAGACATTTCATTTCTTTCTGTTAAATTTTGCCATTAAATTCTGTATTTATTATTTCAAGATTATAAAATATACCATTTTATAAATATTATATATATAATAAATATTATAAAAAAATAAGATAGAACAATGAATGAATCATAGATAGCATGTTGTTGTTATTGATGTATGCCAATGCTAATGGTAGGAGATAATAATTAGATTTCAAACTGTGGAAAATGAAACAAAAAATTCTGCTGATTCTGTTCCATCATATGATGTTCTATCAACTGGAAAATTGCTAGTCTATTTTTTTTGGTACCTTTTTATACCAGGATTAACTCAGCCTGGAATAATGGTCAAGTTATGGAGTAGGTGATATCCAGTTTATAATCTGTATTCAGTCAGAGAAGCTCACTGAGTGACTTTGGCTGATCACTCACTCTCTCTCTCAGCCCAACCTATCTCATAGATAGTTTCCTGAAGGAAGAAGTGCTATATATGCCATCTTGAGTCCTGAAAGATTTGCTATATATAAAAATGGAGAAGAGGTTTTCCAAGAGGCTGCTGAATAGTTTTCCTTAAAGCAGATACTTTCCTTTGCTTTTGGTAGAAGAAAACCTACAATATCCTAGAGATTCTTGCAGCCTAATATTTGCTAATACTCAGTGGTGGGATTCAAATAATTTAACAACTGGGTCAGGTTGGCCATCGTGGGAGACATGGACCATCCCCATCCTCCAGTTCTGCTGCACATGCAGGATGAACCTCCCACGACGGCCAACCTGACCCTGGGTGAACTGGTTGTTAAATTCTCCCCTCCCCCCCATTATCAAAGTGGATCTTGGGTGCTGCACTGCAATGGAGAAATGGGAAATGCAGCGGCTGGCATGAGGGAAGGAGGAGGAACTGGGAAAAGTAAGAGGGAAAGCGGCTGCTTCCTTCCCTCGCACCGGCTGCTCCATTGCAGCGCAGTGCAGTGCTGCACTGTAGAGCTTGTCCCACCCACCACTGCCCTCACTTCCCCCAAGCATTTCATTGCTTATCTGATTTCCAGCTCCATTGCATTTCTCCATTGTGTTTCTCACCACATACTGCTTGGAGCTGCCCATGTTGGCTGCCCCTTCCTGGCCAGAGATGGAATGCCACCACGTTTAAGTGCCAATAGATGCCAGCCTTTCCTCCTGAGGATCTGGGCAGCTGAAGGAGAGAGATGGGCCTATTTCAGCGTCGAGCGCCCAAATGCCCTTGCTTCCCCCAAGCATTTCTTTGCCTACCTGATTTCCAGCTCCGTCGTATTTCTCCGTCACATTTCTAGCCATCGTGTGCAGGAAAACAAAAGACTGTGGAACTAAAAAAAAAAAAGTTCAATCAATAAATTCCATCTTCGTGAGATTTTTTTTCTGCAAGAAGTTGGAATTGATTGATTGAACTTTTTTCAAGCAAAGGCCGGCATCTACTGGCACTTAAACATGGTGGCATTCTAGCTCTGGCCAGGAAGGGGCAGCTGGCATGAGTGCTGTAGGCAGGATGCTCACTTGCTTCAGCACCCTCCCTCACCCTCTGGCACTCCACTGGCACTTTGGCCCTGGGCTGCCACCTTATGCACAGGCCCTGCAGGCCAGGCCAAGGCACCAAGGGTCAGAGGGATTGAAATGGATGCTACTGGTTCTACTGAACCAGAAGGAACCAGCTGAATCCCACCAGTGCTAATACTGTATTTTCCAAATGAATTGTGTTTTATTATTATAGAGGAGGAGACCACATGAGCCCACAAGTTTCTTAATGCCTCATTTTCGTTCTTTTAGTTCTTTTCTCGCTCTATGTCCCTCAGTCTTCTCTCTATTTTTGGCAAGCAGTTGCCCCTTTTAGATCTTGGGGTTGATTTTCCTTAAGTATTCCTAATAGTTTCTTAGGGTTCTTATCCCTCCCCCTCTCACACACAGTGTCCCGTTCAAGAAGTTTGATAACACTTTTTTCTTGGTTCCACTTTGAACCTGTCTGCTTTGGTTAGTTTTGATATTTTGAATAGTCAGACTTTTGATTTAGTCATAAACACACCATCTATACTGTCTTATATTAAGACAGTAATTATTTTCATTTGCTTTTTATAAACGAGGGTCTGGCAAAATACATGGGAAAATCCCATTTGCGGAAAATCCATTTAGGATTAGGGTTAGGGTTAGGTCTGAATTTGGAGAGAAAAGTGGACAACGCCAATAAACTCGGAGCCTATGGGTATGGTTAAGAGGGTGAATACTTTTCGGGCCTGCCTTATCTACACTAGTATAGTGTTGTTAATTGAGGCAGAGAACATTTTGAACAAAAGATAATTATGTCTCCTGTTTACTAAAGATGCCTTTCATCTAAATTACACAAGAACAAAGTGTCTCTTTTTCTTCCTTAGAGCAAGATTTTGGTTTTGGTTTATCTTCCACATAAGGCTAAATAGTACCAATAGTATTAATAGTAAACAATTAACAATTTGTTGCCTTTGTATGAGAATTCCTGGAACTGTCTTACATAACCATCATCTTCACCTTAATGGTAGAACTGATCCTGAATTATTTTCCACATTTTTAAAATGAATTGATGGAAATACTGTTTCTGCAAATGTTATAAAAGTGCTTTTGTTTGTGAAAGCAACACCTTGATAAAGGGTATTTAGATAAAGATTTTTTAAAAAAACATATTCAAAAAGTGAATGTAAACAGTAAAAAATTATCGTGTGTGTAATTCTCCAATTTAAAATTCAATGCCATCTACTCTTGAAAAAAACCAAACATGCTCCCTCAGTATGAGGGTTCGTGCTGACATGATAAATACATACTTAACACAAAAAGCACCAAAACTTTGCATTTGTCATAATTCAACTGTATCTGGGTATTTCTTATAAACCCTTTTTCTTTATGCCCAGCAGTCAGACCCAGCTATATACTAGAAGAAAAAGAAGCCATCTACAAAATGATGGAAGAATTTCTGCAATCACAACTAAGTAAACCAACAAATAAATGTCATGGAACCATAATATACTCTTTAAAAAGCTAAAAAATATTGTGAATTAATTCCCAAATAACCCCTCCTGGGCCAGCTCCTAATAACCTTATTAAAGTAAACATAAGTTTGCCATTAAATTAAATCCAGTGTGTTGTTTTTTAAAGAAATGAACATTTTAATAGGTTGCAAAGTATAATTTTAAATAATCCATTAAACATTATGTTCTGGTTTTGCCATGCAAAGGCAGGCCTGACTTTGGATGCTTTATGTGCTTCATAAATAGCAATACAATTCATCTGAATGGAAGTATGTCCCAAATCTCCAGTTATTGTACCTTCAGGAAAAACAGTAATCTTGTCATGTTTATTTATATATTCAACTTACACACATTGAACTGACACAAAATAAATAAATTATAGATTCAACTGTCAGCTCTTCACCTATCACCCTAGGTATCATAAGTATGGTTTTTAAAAAGAAATTTTATTTATTTATTTATTCATTAATCTTTTATACTGCTGATCCCTACAGGACTCCTAGCAGTGGTAAATGCACTATCCATATCAAATAGTGATGGTAAATAATAAAAATAAAAACTTCTTGGCAAACATTGTTGCAATACATATAAAACTCACATAGGATCAAAAAGGTCAGGATCTAATAGTGTATTCAAAATCAAGTGTATGCTGTAGTATATTCAAACCAAGACCAATCAAAATGAACTATTAGACAATCCAAAAACTACCAAGATGCAACATCTCAGATTTTCAACCCTATTATTTTTTACTATTAGTAGTTTCCGAAGAATTACATGTTGAATTGCCCTTAGAAGCTTACTGGTAAACAATTACACAGCCTTTAACATGTGTAATGCACTTCTATTGAATAGTCCTTGTTAAATATAAAATGTGAATATTAGGATTAAATACAGAATCTTGGGTTATGATGATTTTCTAATTTATGTTCATTAAGGCAAGGATATAGTGGATAATTTCTTCTCCAGGTTCTTGCTACGTACACTAAGTTGTTATTTATGAGATAAGCTACCAATGTACCGCCTTCCTACTTCTTGTTCATGTTTTTCTGTCTTCCCACAATCTCACAAACAGTAGATATTGAAGATTGCTGAGAAATGTAACACAATATTAACTGAGTGAAAGGTCTCCAGATAATTTGGCATTCCTACCAAATTCCTTTCCCTGCAACTGATCCTCCCCCATGTCAACAATCATCTTCTCAAAGAGAACTGATAAAACAGTTGAGTTCAGGGTACAATTTTACCTCATCTACTATTGAAGTATTTACTGTTCTTATATGGCAACTCTTTCACATTTCACAAAAATGTTTTTTATATCATTTTTCTCCTGTAGAGAATTGAATATTAATCTGGCAAGACACAGAAGAGACACCATCTCTACCCTTCACTGAAATCAGCACTTTTATTAACTTCTGTAAAGTAGCACTTCTATTAAGTACTTGTACAGTATAAGTACAGGGTCTTTCTTTTTTACTTCAGGCTTCAGAGTCTTTGTAAACTAAGAGAATAATTGTACTATCATAGCAATCAAATTCTGTTTGATTGATCCTACCATTTTGTGATTGAAGTGACCTCTAGATTCACAGAATTTGATAAAATTCTGCAGATTAAAATTTAATTCAGTTTTATTAACCTATGTTATTCTTTATTAATACCAAATAATTTCAAGAGTCAGAGCTATATTAGCCTTAGTTATATGCATCATCTATATTCCATTTCTCCCCTTTTATTTTTTCCAGATTTCTTTCTGATGAATTTTAAAACTATTTCTGTTGTCAACTCAACATCTGTAACCTTTCATTCTATTTCCTATAAATAGAATGCTTTTTTAAAAAAATAAGAACCAAATTATTTCTACTCTCTTTGTCAGGAAACCTAAAGCAAATCAACACAGAGTTTGTTTGGTTTCTTCATAAAAGACGAGAACCATGACTAGCAGGAAGATGCAAGCTTGTCACTATTATAGTTCACTTTCAACAAAGGACTCTTACTTCCATCCATCACACACATATCATTATCATGTTTAAAGGAGTTGATTTTTATCCCATGAATTTTCATTTCAGTTTCCCTTTCTTTCTTTCTTTCTTTCTTTCTTTCTTTCTTTCTTTCTTTCTTTTTTCTCTCTTTCTTTCTTTTTCCCCTCTTTCTTTCCTTCCCTCTTTCTTTCTTCTTTCTTTCTTTCTTTCCTTCCTTCCTTCCTTCCTTCCTTCCTTCCTTCCTTCCTTCCTTCCTTCCTTCCTTCTTTCCTTCCTTCCTTCTTCTAGTTCAGCATTTATAATCATATATCTTCAGATAAATTAAAGAAGATGATAGTGGACAACTTTTGCACAATGCTTTCTCAAATTTGAACCATTCAGCCATTCTACATTCAGAGAACTAGAGAAACTACCTTTGAAAAAGTAAGCAGCAGTGAGATTTCAGGGGCCCCATAGCATGCACATCTGGCAGTTTTCTTGTCATATATTGCATTATCCTACTAACATATGAAAATAGGTACAATTATTCAGAATTTTGAGCATTCTTTATTTCAATGTTGAAATATTTTTAAAATGTTGGAATATTACTTGGTATTTTCCAGTTCCTTGACCATCACTGTCATTTCCATACATACCTACAATCCATAAATAGCACTTTAACTGCATCATTTTGCAGGATTTTAAACATTTTAGGTAATATTTTATCAATAGTTTTTGTTGTTACTAGTATTTTACAGGACTCATTTAACTTTAAGTTCCAGAATGTTTGGTAATATTAAAAATCAAAATCTGGATCTTCTTTTCAGCATGTTTTTCTCTTTTCAAAAATTAATGAGTATTCTTTCTCCCAAAGTCTGGTAATTTTCACATTTCAATCATTCAGCTGAGGCCTCTGTAACTATCAGCTCTCATTACCAACTATTCATCCAGGACCATTAAAAATGCTAACATATCTTGGCAAAGCCTGGAGTAGATCTTGATTAAAAGCAAACCCATCCCACTTGAAGTAATTGTACTTACATGACACGCTGGAAATATTTGTAATTCTTTTTCAATATAGTGGAGAAACAAGCTATAACTCTTAACCAGTTTATGTTTGACCACAATAATTTAATAACTTTGGGTTTCTGAACATACACAATTTATGTAGTCTCACAAATTCCCTTGGCTTGGCAAGTAGGATAGCTATCATAGATTTGTATGGACTGGACTTATCACTTACAAAACTAGTTATAAAAAGGATTACAGTTTTCATTTGTATTATGCATATTAAGCTTACAAGCTTCTTTTAAAATTTCTACAGTAAAACACATAGGCTGATTCCTTATTTTGAAGTTGTATCAACCTTTCTCTAAGAACAACAACAAAAAATCAGAATTGACTGGTCATGGGTCAGTAGAAATATGGGTTTGTCTTTAAATATTCCAAATGATGAATTATTTTACTATGATCATCTTCAAATACAGTGTCTATCTAAGTCCTGTCTGTACTCAGACCAGAAACCCAAAGATATTAAAATTATTGTGGCTAAACATAAACTAGTCAAGAGTTGTAGTTTGTTTCTTCCTTATATTGAAAAAAAAAGGGTTTTAATATTTCCAGTGCGCCATCTATGTACAATTCCAAAGGAACAGAACAAGTAATGATTTCTTCTTGAAAAAACTATAAAAGCTTTAAAGGCATTAGCTATAGCAGCAATAATAATCCTATAAAACAAATGCAGTGCTTTTATTTATTTATTTATTTTGGCCTGGTGACTCAGACTTCAAAAGATTCATATGCTATCATTAAGTTTATATATTGTGTACTAGCTTCTATAGGTACTTACATCTCAGCCTTTGTATTAACTTTGTTCTTCCTTTCCCTTGCTATTTTCTTTCTCTTCTCTCCTGCACAGATTATTTCTTGTAAAACATGTATTGGAAACAAATTCCAAAGCAATAAAGAATGGCAACTTGCTTAGTATCCATAGGAAAAAGGGACTGTGCTTTATTATTGATACAAATCAACAAGAACAAATTCCTGAAAAAGAAATTAATTTAAACAGAGATTTAACATGCATTATATACACACCTTTTTTTCTAGAAGAGCAATGTATTCCAGGATGGTATGGCATTACAGAAAAGAAAGATAGATGGATAATCACATAGCTCACCTCAGCTGATTAAGAAATATGACTAATCAATATTAATGTTATGTATCCAAGTATTTTATGGACTTGTGGTCATTGACCACAAGACAGATTCTGTTCTGACTAAGAATTCTGATATCATCTTAATTCATCTCCTAAAATAAAGATGGAGAGTCTTCTGTGGCAAACACTGGGTCCTGATAGATAATTCTTGATTTAGGATATTGAATTAGAATTAGGTTATGAGATCTAAAGGCTTATTTCAGAGGTCACATTTTTTGGTCTTGCATACCATGATTTCTACAATTGATCTGCTATACATTATTTGAAGCTTTGTTCTTCTCTGATATTTTAGGATAGAGCTAAAAGTTATATAAAACTGCATTTCCTGATAACTGAGCAACATACTGAGTTCAAACCGGAACAATGCCTCTTAGGTATATTGTCGGAAAGTTATGATAAAGCAACCATTTACTTAGTGTTACATATATTGATGGCAGCTAGAATTATATATGCTAAATATTGGGAAAATATTGGATAATGACCTAATTAGGAAAAATTGGGATTGTGCTGAAATGGACAGATTAACTTTAAAAATTAAAGATAAAGAAGACTCGAAATATTACAGGACATGGATTAATTTTTTTTTTTTATTGAAAAAGTTTTCAAATACAAATTTCCCCCCCCCCTTTTTTTCCCCCTCTCCCTCCCCCTCCCTAACCCCCCCTCCCCACCCATCCCCCCCCGTGACTTCTTCATAACAAAAAAAAAACCTAATTCATAACAGATTACTTACTCCCTCCTCTAGATATTGACCTTTACTTACTAAAAATATTATTAATATTATAACATCCCCCTTTATCCATACATTTCAGAAAAGAGAAAAGAAAGGGGGAAAAAAAAGACATTATACTATGACATTATAGAATAACTTCTCCACTTTAAAACTATACAATAAGTCCTACTTTAACATTTAATCTTCTATATATATTACTATAACATTTCAAAGCGGCCTTCCCCATAAAATCTAGTTTAACATTTATTCCACTCTATCCATTTCCTCCACTCCCCTAAATATAACACTTAAAAATCCCTTTTCTTAGACTAATCAATCTACTAACTAGCTTATTCACCCACTATCATGCAAAATTACCATACACAACATTTCTTAATATCTTTGATTCACTGCCCACACTACTTAAAAATATATGTCTATATTTTCCATTATATCTAAATAAAAAAAAAGAAAAGACAATGACTTTAAATTTATAATCCATATAGTATCTTCTTTGAGGTCTTTCCACTGGATTGGTAGAACCAACATCCATAATCGGGTAACATAGCTTGCTGGTGCAACAGTTTATTCAGGATCTTCAATCATATCTGCCCCCATCAGTAGTAAATATCTTCTTATATGTATAAAAGTGAAAACAACCACCCGAGTGACATTATAATTATATTCCATTTAGTAATAATTGTGGGTTTCATCAGGATTATTAATTCCCATCATCGTAGTGGGTAACAATCCGATCTTCTGCATGCCCCAGCATAATTCTCTTGCCTTGTGATTCAAGATAATATAATATGTTTATCAAAACAAAAAGAAATTCCAAAATGGATAATTCAAATCCATCAGTTTAAGGCTCGTTTCACGTCCCCAAATTACGGCCATGCAGAGATCTGCCACAATCCTCAGGATGATATTAACCAATACGTCGCCTCTTCTGTGTTTACACATAATTGGTTTCCATGCTTATCCTTGCCTTGATAAGTCATCACATTAAGGTTAGATGCCACTTCTCTCAAATTTGTAGATAGTCCAGCTGGGGTATCCAATAAATCCAAAGGCAATTCATCTAGTACAGTCTCTGTAATTCGATATTTTACCTTTATTTCCGGTTCCTTCTGCTTATCCTGTATTATACCTGAAGATGTTAAGTTCATTTTCAACCTATTTTGATAAAATTCTTCCGCTCTTTCAACAGTATTTAGCTGATATCTTTCTCCTTGGTATCTAAATATAATACCAACTGGGGCGTCCCACCTGAATGGGATTTTTCTCTTTTTTAATTCATTCACCAGAAAACCAAATTTCTTCCTTTCCATCAATATCTTAGGTGGGAGTTCCTTGTAAATCCAAATCTTTCTTCCATACAATTGCAAATTAGAATTGAAGGAATTTTGCACGATATTATTCCTAATTTCTTTATCTGTAAAATAAATCACCACATCTCTAGGCAATTGCCTTTGCTTGGCAATCCAGGAGTTGATTCGATAAACTCTGTCAATCCTACAAAACACTTCGTCAGGTTGAACCTTTAGAATCCCAGCTAGAAATTCAGAAGATATTTTCCTTAAATCATCTCTATTATTTTCCTGCAAACCTCTTAATCTTATCGCATATTCTGTGAAATTATATTGTACCATTAAAATCTCTTTTTCAATCTTCTGTTGCAGATTTTCTGCATTACCATACTTTTGATCAGCATCCATTTTAGGTTTTTCTTCTAAGCTATTATCCTGAGTGTTTGTCAAATCATTTTCAATTTTTTGAATTCTATTGTCCAATTTATCTTGAATTTCTTCCATTTTAGACTCTAGTACATTAGTATTTGTGTCCAACTGTATCATAAATCCTGTAAAACCATTAGCCACTTTTGAGAGTTTTTTCTCCAAAAAATCAAATTTAGATTTCACCAATTCTTTAATTTCCTGCTTAAATTTTTAAAGTTGCTGATTCACAATCTCCTCCCTTCTTTCAATCTCCTCTATAAAAAATTCTATTATATTAAAATAAGGTTTCTGAGACTGAACAGTTAAGACTTGTTCCTTTAAGTTGTTGGTGGGGGAATCCCCCCCCTTCTTGTTTATCTGACTTTATGAGTCTCAGTGCCATGTTTCCGCCCAGGCAGGCTTTGTTAAAAAAAAGCAAGCAAGAAAAAAAAAAGACTTCTTTCCAATCAACAACAATATCAGGTCTCCAAGGGAAAAAAAAGAGAAAAAGACACAGGAGCGAAGTTTTGTCTACAAATGTAGCCAGTGGTATTTATTCCGCTACATTGTAGTAATAGAAAACGGAAGGACTTTCCCTTTCAGCCTCTCCTCCAGCCGACGCCATTTTAAAAGGCTTTTTTTCCTCTTTCTTTTCCTCCTCTCTCTTAAGTAATTTTTAAAAAAATCAGTAAAATACTTGCGGTTCAGTATTACAGGTCCAGCTCACATTTTCTTTGAGTAGTCTGTTAAATTTGCAGGCTTGCTTTTGACGCCTGGCTCTGCATCAGCAGAGGTCTCCCAAAGCCCGGAGCAGCGGCTGGGGATACGGGGCATCTCATCCGCTCCGTCCCAAAAGTAAAGGAAAAACTTTTGGGACTCCGCAGAGAGTTCTACCCACCCCTGCCGGCTCTATCTCCATTTCCTCATGGAAACGGAGTTTTTTCGAGCTGCCATTCCGTTGTGAAGGCGGCTCTGACAGGCGATGGAAGCTGACGATCCCAAAGGAACGTCTGGCAGCGACAAACAGCAAACCGGAAGTCAGGACATGGATTAAATTTTATGAATAGATAGAGACAAGAGATAGAAATGAGAGAAAAGTTTATGAATGTCAGTATAACAAACATGTATAAAACTATGAATATAATATGGAAAAATTTGTAAATAAACTAATGTAAGTAGAAACTTAGTTGAAGTTTCCTTTATTTCCTTTTTTTTGGTTGTATTGTTGCAATTACTGTTAACATAGTACAGTTATAGTTATTAGCATGTATGTTAAGATTTACCATTGATCTCTCTCTGGCTTTGCTGTATTTGCATTGTTATCCTAACATGGCACTGTCTTTTCAATAAAATAAAATAGTTAAAAAAAAAACCTGCATGTCCATCAGCTGTATTCTTGTCACCATATTTTATACCATTTCTGGCAATTATTAATTAATTAATTAATTAATAAGCACACCAACGTGCCTACCATCCCTGTCCTAATGTCCCTTTTTATTCATATACTTTTCATGTTTTCAAAATCATGTTTATACTTTTATCTGTTATCTTATATAGGCTTGAAAAAATAAATAAATAAAATAAATAAATAAAAATTACAGGGCAAAATGATATTTTTTGCGGAGCAGGAAAAGAAAAAAGTTAGATTTACAAATTATCTAAATTTTCTAAATTTAGCGCACAGTACACAAACATTATGACACTTACATTTGATAAAAGTAACATTAGACTGATTTGTTAAACTATTATTCATTTTGATTGTAATATTGAAGGTGGAAATTTAATTTTTCATTGGGGAAATGAAAAAGATATTTCTTTATCAAATTCAAGCTGTATTTTACAGAAGCCTATTTTATGAGGATGCATCCTTCATTTTAAAAAAATATTACAGTGGCAGCAGCAATTATATCACTTGCAGAGATATTTCAAATGTTCAAAGCATTTTACATGCATTATCTAGTTGTAATCTTTCCAACAATCTTGAAAGTTATTTCATATTATATTCTGTATTGTAGAGGCTGAAAGTATGGATTGCCTTCTTTGGAAAAAAATGTTTGCAAAACTCATTCATCTTGTGAATATTTTCTTGTTCATAAAAGCCATTATTTCAAGGATGGGAACTGTTCCCATTATTCAGGATGGGAATTGATACATTTCAAGCCTAAATCTGTTGAAAAGCATAGAATATAATTTAGTTCAGATTTTGCTAAAATAAGACACTTTAAAAACCTAAGACCAGGTTCCATATAATCTAGCAAATGTGTCCAGCAAATCAATTATGAAATAAAACCACATAAAGAAAATCACATCAAACTATAAAGCACCAATTAAAAACTGTTTGATAGTTGCCCAGCATGTTGCTTAGGTAATTGTAGCTTTTATTACCTCAATTAAAGTCATTTTGTATGTCAGGTAATTTATTTAGAAGAGAAGTATGTTTATATTTTTCTATTGTCATTCTATTAACAAATTCTTCTGGGTTGTTGTTAACATGTGTTATAGAGATGCTGTTAGAAATATAAAGATATAACTGCTTCCTAAACTTATTTAATCCTGCTCTTTGATTTGAAAACGTTCTAAAATGTTCAAATCCCTTTTAGCTAATTTCCCAAATGTCTCCATCTAGAAGATGAGGAATCTATTCATCTGAAGAAAAACACTTGACAGGAGAAAAGCAACCTGATTATTTGGCCATCTTGCCTGCCAGCAAAGTAAAGGAGCAAGGTGACTCAACTGTCCAACCAACAAAGAAGAAGAAGAAATAGCTACAGGAATTGATGCACTTGATGCATCAGTGAAAAAATTACTCAGAAAGATGCACAATTTGTCATAGTCTAATGGATGGAGCCTGCAACGCTTCTAAGGCTAATTCAGACTTTAGAAACTTCAGAATTTAGAATATCCATAAAAGTTATAATATTGACAATACTTGTAGAATTGAACATAGTCCCACTCACAATGGCTTTTAAACTTGTGGCTCTGTTTCTGTAGGGAGCCCCTGTTCAGTTGATATCTCTAACACTGATAGTTCATTTTACTTAACGGTGCCTGATATAAATGGCATAAAATCCATTCCACTCTCTACTGAGACTTTCCAGTTTAATAATAATCCCGTGCTTCAATTATGCAGAACAGTTAGGTAACACACAAAAAGTCAAACAGCAGCCAACAGGCGGACTATTATGTATGGTCTTATTTGTTCAATAGCTATTCCTTGCCCACTGCTGGTTCCTGTTTTGGATGCATTCTCTCAGAGGCAGAAATGACAGATCTAGCTTTCCAGTGAAAGGAAAACAACAGCTGCTAAATGCTAATTGCTGAGGTACTGTGAGAATAAACAAACTTGTAAGCATGAGCTAGTGCTGACCGCCCTCCTCCAAGCAACAATTTCCTATTGCTCCCACACAGCAACCATTTGCAAAAGCGAAGTAGAAGAAGAAGCCTTTTTAATCACTGAAAGGATTTCTTGCAGTCTTTTCTTTTTTAACAAAACCTGCCATTTTACACAAGGTTTAATCTTGTGCAGATCCCCTCTACGGCAGCTCCAGAGAAACACTGTAATGCTCATAGGATTGTCACTAGCAGAATAAGCACAACCTTGGTCTTGTTTCTCTCTAAATAATTTAGAATTGTTTGTATAGAAATTAAAGATCTAAACATAGATGCAAAATTATGGTTTCATTCAATGTCTCAGAATTCGTTCTGCCTGTAGATCCAGAACAAGCAAAATAATCCATGGCTGAAATACACTTAACCTAACCAAACAAACTAAGATTCAAATACCTAGAAACATGGATAATATCAACTTTTGCCTCACTATCTACATTCTGTTTGATGGACAAATATACCAACAAATCAGATAAACACCCATGGGATGACCATTTAACTCATACCAGAGACTTAAATGTAGCATGTAAAAAGTATAACACACCTTCACATACAACCAAAAGTATGAATCCAATATCTAGATGATACTTTGTCTAGAGCAAAATGGAAGAACCAGGGAAGACACAGGAAATTATTTACAACATCTTCAAAGGAAAAGAATTCACAAGGGAAGAAGAAAACAAGAATACACCCTCCTTCCTAGATACCTTCTTTAACAGAGAAAACAATTAGAAGACAAGCCAAAAAACAACTCACTCACACTAAATGCTCCATTACCAAAGTAACAACTCGAACTCATAACAGGTTCTGTATAAGAACAATATTCAGATGAGCACAAATGCACCACAGCAACCCAGAACAACAGAAAAAGGACCATTTATCTTCCAACAAAATGAATACTTATACAAGTTTATTAAAAAGTGCCAGACAGCTCAACCTTCTATAGCACAATCAACCCAAGCTATGAAAAGACTAACACTGTCATCTATCAAAAATATCTTAGAAACAACCAATAGTTTACAACCTTTTGTCATCACACAAAACAACAAAACATCTACAAGTAAGTAACCAAACTCAGAGAACACCAAGTACTCCATAGTTCAATCCTGAGATATATATTTTCTTCAATCGCAATTTAGAATTGTAATGGAACTGTAAAAGAGCATATTTTGATATTTGTGTAAATAGAACCCTGAAAAAAATGTCTTATATACTTTTGTGACTTTTACCCTGAAGCAATTTCTGAATTAACAATTAGTTATCTGTTCTTTGGAATCAGCTTGGTTCCATGTTTATATTTATCAATACAGCAGTTATTACAGATTCTACCTCTCAGCATTTTCCTATCTCAAGGTGTAGAATTCTGAAATTTTTTTGCTTTGAGAAATCACATTCTTTTCCTCCTGATGAATAAAGCAGTTACATACTTTATATTGTTGGCTATATTTTTCTATGTTCCTTCTATTTGTGTTACTTAAAATTCACCACTTCTAGGTCACACCTGTCCCTTTCATATAAATTATAATATTTATACTTTCTATGAGCTCTAGGAAACATAATGGACTATCTCATTGTGTTCTTGTGATTAAGAGTTGAGAACAGATTATGATTGCCTAATACCTTTTGCCTGTTTTCCCAGCACATGTCTGCCTCAGTGCTCCTAACTTGTACTGAACAATTTGTTCATAGTATCTTAATAATTTTATAATGCTTCCTTTAGGAGAATTGTTCTCTACCTGTCCCTTTCTTTTCTTACCAGTAACAGATTATATCAAGTGGGGTCATTAATATTCTGTATAAAATTTCTTATATTATTATAAATATTATTCTGCATATATTCACCATTAAATTTGACATTAAACTACAAACTGGAAAAGAGGATTAATAATATTGTTAATAAAGGTAAGGTTCATATTTGAATGCGAATTTGCCCAATCCTTAAAACTCAATTCTTGGGAGAATTCCCTTTTTATATCTTCAAATAATTTTAGAATATTAGAATATCTTGTTGACTTTAGCCCTTTTCAGATCTTTGTGACTGCCTGTCCAACAGTGTGCATCTTCCAACAATTCTTTTCAAGATTTGGAAAAGATTATGTAGAAATTATAAAACCAACATCTGTAATTGCAGTTAGCTACAATTACTTGTGCTGAATTCAGAAAGATATTAGAACAATGAACTTAAGAATTTATTTAACCCAGTTTTAGGATCCATTATTTCATCAATTCTTTCTGTGTTTCATTTGTGCAATGGAGGTTAAGAGCTGAACTGACAGGCAGTTAATTTCAGGTGGACATTAATCCGCTCTCTTCTTTGTTCTTGATGATAACTGCAAATAGGACTATTGTAACATTATGACATGCTGTTTTTGCATGATTTAAAGAATATATAAAAGAATTTTTCCCAATTTCAGATGGGTTGAGAATATAAATCCCATAGCTCACAGCTATGTCTGTGGCAATACATATAAAAGACACCTGATGGAAAAACACAGGAAAAAATAAACCAGCGAACTATAATTTTTTTCTCAAGAGATAACACAGACTTTTGTGAATTCCTGGGACATTGATCTAAAATACTACACATCTGATACTACTTGTGATTTTTATTTTTTGCTCTTTTTTATACAGTAAAGAAAATTACACATGCCTTTAATTTGGCGTTTTACAGCTTCCCATTCTTTCTCCTTCTGGGCACATATAACAGCATCAATAAAGCAATCAGAAGCTGCTTGGGGCAGAAGCAACTTCATAGGCATTTTAAGTGATTTTTTTTTCTTACCAGCAAGAAAAAAACTTCCTGCTCATGGAACAGTATTCTTGTGAAAGATAGCCTAGATATTGGCTAAATATGAATACTGTTATTCCTGTATTCTATTCTATTTTAGAGAAAAGTAAGGGATAATTGTGTTGGTTTGCATTCTTTCTCAATCTCATTCTCAGGATGTGATCTCTCCTCAGCTTCCCACAAAATCCATTGCATCTGAGCTCCCCTAGAAGCAATAAATAACCCTCTCTAGCTACATGTTGATTTCCCAGACTACTTCTTCCCAGAATTATTATTAAATTATTATTATATAATTTATGTTCTCTCCATTGCCATCTTTTTTTATAAGCTCAGAAGTGTTTTTCTCATAAAAGGTCCCTACTGGAACTTTGGGAAAAGGTATGCTATCTCTCCAGTAGTCAGTATATCCTTAGGATGGAGCTATGGATGGCAGTAGGTTTTCACTGGACCATTAATGTGAACCCGCGCTTTCAAAATCATAATAACCTACTTTATTTCTTTTTTTCATACAGAGTTTGTTTTAGAAAGATAAAGTAATCAATGCAATGCAATTTATGCATACAGTTTATTAGTTTAATGTAAATTCAAAATAATTGTTATTACTGAAATACAAAAAAATTCTTATCATAATGGGGAAGTTTAGTTAATAATGGGGAATGATTAGTTAAGCTAACTCCTGATAGCACAGAATATTTGAATCTATAGAGGTTTGTCGGACTAATGCATTAGCATTATGATCTTCTTAATCCAAAAAGAAGTATACAGGTGGAGGCAAAATTTTCCATTTTAAACCCTTGCATCAATTTAGACTATTATTTAATGGCGTTTATTATATATGTAAACAGAAGTTTAAATAATATTCATTGCAAATGCATTAAAAAGCTACATTAAAAAGTAGACTTGTTCACTAAATAATCTCTCCATGATTGAAAGTGTGTCTAAGGTGGGAAGCTGTCTCAGACATTTGTTCTTAGAAGTGTGAACTTCAACCTTTAGATTTTTCAGTAATGCATCTGCCTGAGGAATTTTTAGAACTGAAGTCTTGGGAATACGAAGACTTCAAGAGAACATAAAAAGCTTTTGTCTAATAAATATTTTTTTTTCTGTTTTACAATGGTGGTTCTCTGTTGAAAAATATCTATTTAAAGGCTGCTAACTCCATTGAAAGATGAAAGAAATAGGGTTGTTGATGACACCTTTCAGCAAATGATATCTTATCATGTCTGAAACAGCTTAAATAACCATTGGTCTTCCCTATTATGAAAATATTTTTTTGTATTTCAGTAATAATTATTTTGAATTTACATTAAACCAATAAATCGTATGCATAAATCATGGATAAACTTGGAGGTTTTGCACAAAATTGTTGTTGTTGTTGTTATTCAGGACAAAGACTTTTTATTCATCCCCCCCCCCACATTGTATAGCTGGCCTGTGTTCTTTATTCCAGGCAAGTACTGACAGCATACAGTAGCTGTTTGTTTTCAGGTTCTTTGATCTACACCCCACCTACACCACACAAGCTAAGCTGGCTCTGTTCTCTAGAGCAGTGTTTTCAGCCTCAACAACTTTAAGATGGGTGGACTTCATCTCGCAGATACCTTGGCATATTTGGCTGAGGCTTTCTGAAAGCTGAAGTCCACACAACCTACACCGCCCTAGAGATTCCAAAATTGTAATTGATCATGCAGATAGAAAACATGTATTTGATATAAACATATATATAATGCAAATATATATAATGTGAACATGATTTTTCATTATTGTATTTCTATTTTAGCTGAACTCCCTAGAAGTTTCTATGAGATTTCTGCAATATTATGTTGTGGTAATATAACATGGAGGTGGAGTTTTTTGCAAAGGAAAATTGTAACATCAGCCTCTGGCAGAAGGTCTGATTGTGTCAACCTTTGCTCCTGTATCTCCATTCCACAAAATTAAGCCAATATTTTTCACCTGAAAACTTTCAGTTCAGCATTGAATCTTCAATGTAAGACGGAAAAAAGTAAAATCTTTCAAATGCAATTGTACCTTAATTTCTACTTGAGGCTAACTACTGTATCACACAAAAAGTGATTGAACAAGAAAATTATTAAGAGGCATCATCAAGCATACGGATCAATTATAGGCAGCACACATTTCAAAAAGGCAAAGTGTGTTACTGAGAGAAAAAAGTTATTAGATGGGCTTTGGGCTTATGGAAGCTAAACAAATTTTTTCATGCCAGCAACTAGTATTGCATGTGTAAAATAAAGCAGCAGCATGTATAATCACTATTGAAGGCAATGTAGTCTTTGTTATAAAACATAAAGGGTAGCAGGTCAGAAACATAATAGCATAGCACTGCAATAATTATTCAAAAGGCATGAATGCCTTGTACATAGTACAATACCAATGCATTGCACACTTAATATATATAAATATAAAAAAGTATTTGAAAGAAGAAAAAACTCAGAAAAGAAAAAAGTGAAAGTGAAAGAAATGGAAAAGAAAGAGAAATAAAAAAGAATGACTTCTAACTTTATTTAATACAGATATAAGTAAAAACAAAACATTTATTCTGTGATTAAAATTTATCTACATTATTTCTATAATCCCATCTGATTCTAATATCAAATTCTCAAATCAGTTACTCATTTTTTTCAGTGTCTTGTAAAACCAAAAATGGTTTTCAAACAGAAATAAAATTTATCAGTCTTTTCTTCTTCCAGCAAGCCTATTCATTTTACCCCCAATTCCACCAGCCTTATCATCTATTGCCATCATCATTTTAGATATTAATCTTTTCGCTTTTTAACATAGAAATATAGCAAATCTCTCCTGGGAAATTTTAAACTTTTAAAAAATCATTTTCTTCTTCCAAATTGCTCAAAAGTATATTTTGCCTATGTTTCTAATTCTCTGCCCAAATCTGTACTTGCTCAATTAATTATAATGCATTCCTAATGATATAATTCTTTATATTTTAGAAAGGATCTAATCAACAGAATGTTGCAATCAATTGTCCATGACTGTTTTCATTGTTTAAACAACTATTGCTATTGAGATATAGCAGTTTATTATGCCTCATTCCACCACTATTCTGCCTTTAAAATTACACTTTTGCACACTTTTATAATTTTACAAAGAATAGAATGCAACACTTTTTAATTGATATAGAAAATTTAAAATAATGATTTTTTCTCCCTAAACATGGTAGACCTTTCATGTCTGTCTCAAGCTGAAAGTATTCGTTACGATTTAGCTGTAACTTTTTAAACCTGATATTTTTATATACAAAGTGCAGACAAAATATACTTAAATGTCTTATTCCTGATTGTCAGTTGAGTTATAAATGACAGATCTAAGGATGATTAATCTCCATAGGAGCAGATGTGTTGGAATATTCTACATTTAGAATTGAACGAGATTTTCTTCTTGTATACTAAATTTGAGTGGATGAAGAAAGGCAATGAGATTTATGTATAATTCATCACACATAGAGACTACACAACTTATGCTTCTGGATATTGATATTAATACAGTAGTTGTACAATTCACCAGGAAGCATTCTAGGAAAGCAGGCCTGTTCCATACCAACTATGATAAATATGAAATATGCTAAAAATCTGCCGTGACATTCTGCCTGTGAAAGGCAAGCTTTAGTAGAATTTCTTTTTTCCATGTGTAAACATTCAACTATTTAGTTACCGAAAAATGGATGCAGCTAAAAGGGTATAAAAGGGCACTGTGAGAATACTGAAGCACCACTGTCCCTTGTGAATCAATTCTACATCCAATCATTGCAAGTAATTACCTGCCTGGAGTTATACAAACCCTTCAGGTTGCCTAGAGTTTCCTATTGATAATTTGTTTAGAAATTTTAAGAAAATGAACCAGCAAAGAAAGAATAGTTTTGAATATATTTTTTTCTATCGATGTCCTATGATCATGAATAAATATGGTCTCATTTTGACTTCACTCTGAAAATGTGGTTTTTTTCCTTCCCTATTGGGAATGTTTTACATCTCTTCGGCTGCTGCTGTGAAAATTGGTTTTCTAATCATATTGTAGGAACAAGCTATTTATTCTGTTTCATTAAATTGTTGCTTTCCCACCCATCCTATCACTTGAATCCTTTTTACCAATACCACACTGCTATTTCTTTAGTAATTGTGAAAAGTGTTTATGAGCCCCCTATACTACATAATGAAGTACAAAAGTTTAAATACTTAAAAATCAACTTAAAAAATAGAAATCTACTACTGCAAAATTAAAGTATCACAAATGTATCCATTTTATATCTTATATATTTTTTTTTTTGCTTTAAGTTTTACTACAATGGGTATCTTCTGAAGATCTGACTATACAACACAGATTTTTTTTTCCTTTGAGAGAGGTAAGTTAATATCTATCTTTATTTGCTAGGAAAGGTAAGGTATCTATGCAATAATAGATTATTCCATGTCAAAATGCTCTAATTAATATATCTTGTTCCCCCTGTCAAAATTGATAAGGCTACTATTGGGCTTTGGAACTCATCTCCTATTCTAGGCCATGTCTGTAACTGTATTAAAGAAAGCTAGCACTCTCTTACTAGGATCAGGACATATCAGATATGTTGTATTTTTTCCATAATTTAACTCTGGATTGACAAGCCAGTGCTTGTAATAGTAAATTGAATTTCCAGCTGCATCACATTGTCACGGTTTGCTTCTGCAATTTTCTTATTTTTTTCCTCCAGTGGCCTAATACTTTAGGAAGCATCAAGCCAGCCTCCTCAGGGATCATCCTGATCTAATGGCATGTTAAAGTCCATATATTTGGAAAATGCCCAGGTTGAGGATGTGAAGTAGACTTGATACAAAGACAATAATCCAGCACTTGTTTAGGAAACCCATAAAAAAACTCAGTGACCATAATTGTAAGTAGTCAGTCAGTCAGTCAGTCAGTCAGTCAGTACTGTTTGCTGAAGAAAAGGCATTCATTTAATAGGCTGAATATGGTCTCATTCCAATTCTAATTATTTTTACTTCTTCAAAATAAATGAACATTGCTGTAGTTGGTACTTTGCCATACTTAAATAGTCTGAGATAGAACTAATTTCAAATGGCATGCATATTTTTTCCAACAAAATAATGCTGGCTGACATTCTACTATAGTATATGATCTTTGTAAATTGGGCTGGCAATCAATGCATCATTTTTTATTACAAAATGAATGTTTAAAACTCGGTTAGAGATTAAAGTTCAATAACTATTCAAATGTTCTCGAGATCTACTTATGGAAATAACATATACCATTTTCAAGGATATTTTTAATACCCACAAGTTTAAGGAATAATCCTTGAAGGGTCCATCTACACTTTTCATTAAGCAGTTTTCAAATGTATCCTAAATTTTTATTTATTTTCATTTGATTTTCTTAGATGTATGTATCTTAGTGTCAGGCTTCTAACCAATGTCCTAATAAAATTAAGAGTCTCAAGCCATTTAGCAAGAAAAATCCAGTGTTTATTACGAGTGCCATGTTGGCACAACCTAGGTGAAGCCAACTCTGGCTTCACTCAATTCACACCTTGCCTCTGACCCTATTTCCCCCTCCCGCCAGAGTGTGTCACCAGTCACATTCCCCAATGAAGCAATTTCGCGTAGAAGTCATTTCCTCTAGCCATTGCGGTTCTCCATGGAGAGGGCCTTGACTTCAGCTGGCTAGGCTGTATCTTGATTTGACTGAGGTGTGAATTCTTTGGTGCAGCTGCGATGTGTGATTCCCATCCCCCTGCCTATGGCAGCTCGGGACCAAGTCAGGAAAGCTTTGTGAGTTGACACTTAGGACTTATCCATGTTCCCTGAGTACCTAATCACTAGAATGGCCAAAAGTCATTTCTGCAGGGCAAAACCAATGATATTTTTCCTCCATTGCTTCTCCACCCACTGCCAAAGTGACCTCAAAATATGGTTTGTGCTCCACTTGCAGAGTACCCTTTTCCATGTTGTCATCTGGAATGTTTCTGTGTGTTTTGTATGCTCTAATTTGTTGAGAGCTAATTAAAGCAGCTCTTTTGCTCTTTTGTAAATGAAGGAATACCTTTTAACTCAGTTAATGCTTTCCACATTCTCTAATATATCTTGAATTTGCCATTTACCGTGCAAGGGGTATAATTCTTGCTTTCCAAATAAAAAGTGATTGGTTTGAATGCAGCAAGAAATGTTCTGGTGTTAAAAAAGTTGGTCCATCATTTTTTAGCAGCTTGTCTAATATTTCACCCAAACTCTCTAAAATACCATATAAGGTGGAATTAATATTATATTTCAATTCTCTAATAATTTTATCCTAACTATAGACAAATGTTTTCAGCAATATAAACAATGTATTGATTATAAAGACCAAAAGTCCTAGGGTTCTGGGTTAGTATGACTTTGTTTACTCCTTTACACAGGCCAAGTTAGAAGACCAAAGTTAGAAAGTGTTGTTTTGATAACGTACCTTATATCTTGAATACATGAGAAATTACTCTGTTGAATTGAACAGTCTGACCGAACACTCAGAGATTCAAATGAGGGTTTTCTGGAACAGGAAACCTTTTCCTTTTCTGGCCTTATAGAATTAGGAAAGAAAGACTGCATGTTGAATCTGCCATTTGATTGCCAATTTCTCCTACTACTGTTTCTACAATTTTCTTATTAAAGCTATCATATTATTATAACCAGAAATTAATTCCTAGTTGTGAAGGCTGCGAAAGAATTTTACCCTCTATGGATAATGTTTTGCCTTCATAGAATCCATAAATATTTTAGTTTATTTATTAAATTTATGTCATCATCCATCTTATACAAAATGACACACAAAGAGCCCAACAACGTCTAAGAATTTCAAACTAAAACTTCCATGATGCTGGATGACCAACACCTGCTTGAACATATTGTTGTTGCATTCTCAAACTGTTCTTAAGATTTTACTGGAAGATATTCATTTGGAGTAAGTTGATGCTGACAGTGATAGGAAAACATGGCTACTTTGATATTTTAAATTTTGCTTATAATTTTAATGACATTTTAGATTATAATTTGTAGTACTCTTTGTGACTCACTTTGTTAAGAGAAGTTCTCATAACTGAATTTTGTAATTATCCAATTTGGGAACTGTACTACTGGTGATAAGTATTTTCAACTCATACCGTTTCTATTGCTATTGCTATTCTATTTTATTTCTATTGCTCTTTACAGTCTGTCTAACACATGGGATGCTGGTGATGCAGGTTATAATTTTAATCCAATATTATATCAATTCATATTAGGTGTATTATAAAACATTCTGAGCAGCAGAGAATTATTTGCTTTTGATGCTCTCTAGTTAAGTCCTTGGGAAATAATAGTCACTGGTGTTTAAGCTGTGATACAAACATTTAAGCAATATTTAGGATAACTATTATGCACATGAATCTACTAATGGACTTTGTATTATGTTTCCATTTGAATAAGAGCAGAAACAAAAAACCCACATATTTTGGGATCCACTTATATTTTTCTCATTATCTCAATAAAAAATGGCCATTTCTTTAAGTATTTACAATGTCACTGGAAAAACTGATAAACCCACTTTTAATCCCATTTCCATGATGCTGCAGACCAAGGCACAGAGCTTTTCCATTCTGCCAGAGCTAAAAACTAGTCAAAATCAAGCATCCTTATGCCACAGTTCATTATATTGGCATACAAAGGATTAGGGTCCATTATAGAAAACTTTTAGGAAATACTCAATTTGGAAATACTCAATACTCAATAGTTACACTTCAAAATAATGGGGATCAATTCAGCAATCACTCTTTTAACTACCAGAGTTAGCAACTATATTGTCACACTATTATTCAGAGTTATTGTCAGAATAATAAGAGCATCTATAATTACATTCAGATTTCATGTTGTGCATTACTTTACCAACAGCACATTCTATAGGAAAATTTTCATTTACTGCAATTTTTGTTTAGCACCCACAGAAGCAATTTTGGAAGCCAAGTTATATTCACAGGGTCACCTTTTCAAAAGAAGAAATTTGCTGTATTATATTTCCCTGTTTAATGCTTGAACACTAGCAGAATAACCTTGACTGACATGGGTGAACAAATGTAAGATGTTTTGCCCTTATAGTAAGAGTGGGCACACCTGTGGATTTTCAAATATTGCTCTGGTAGCTCCAGGCAGCCTGGCCAATTCTGAGATGTGTCAATTTATGGGCTGTCACAGAGTTCCTGTCCCTGCTTTAAGGCCAATAGTATTTAAGCATCTCCACCACATAAAAAAAAAAAAAATCAGATACATCATATAGAAATTTTCTTTCAGCCTATGCTACCTGTAGGTCACTCCAAATAAGAAATATAATATCTTACATATTCCGCTGCCCTTCATAAATAACCTTATTGTACAACTTTCATATTAACTACCAACACTAAAAGATTTCCAATCTGGATTTACATCCGTCTAATAGGTTGTACCTCACATTTCTAAATGTAAATGATTTAGTGGTCTTCTATGTAACATCTATTGAAATGAAGAAATATTCACAGAAAGAAAGAACTGTTGATTATCAGGTGTAAAAAATGATAAATTACAATGTTTGCCAGTCATACATAAATGACAAATATATGATCACTGAACCAAACAGACTAAGTTCTGTATATATTTAGTGGTTATTTTTTAAGTACGGTGAAATTTCTAATGCATTAAAACTATCTATTATTTTTAATTAAGGCTCCGTCTTGAGGAGGAAGAGAGAAAATAGACAGATTTTATTGAAATTATTGTGTTTGGTACCACTGTGAACTGGATATTTAAATTGAATTTGACATTTTTTGTCTTCCTTGTTCTTCTCAAGGACCTATGATAGGCAGTTGTTTAATAATATTAAAGGTATCATTGCAGTTGTTTAATAATATTAAAGGTAAAAATTGCAGTTGGTGCAATTGATTAATGGTGATTTTGTCAATGCCGATCAACATTGAAGTACCAAATGGAGTACCAGATATGTTGGAATTTCACCTGAGGCACTTAGTATTATTCAGACCTAGACTGAAAGTATATAATGCAAAATGCGATATAGTATACATCAGGGGTGTCAAACTCAATTTCATTGAGGGCCACATCAGAGTTGTATTTGACCTTGGGAGGCCAGGATGGGCATGGCGAGAGTGGGTGTGGCCAGCTCAATATCACTTGACATCATTCGGGCCATCACAGGTGGCTCAAGTGGTCTGCCAGCAAAAACAGTCTCCCGAGCTGCATTTTCAGCTGCGATGGCCTCCTGCAACCCTCTGCCAGTGAAAAGGCTGCATGTGGCTTGGGAGGGCTGCACGCAGCCCTCCCAAGCTCTGTTTTCACTGTCAGAGGCACTGCAGGCCAGTCTTTTGCTATTTCCAGGGCAGCCCCGCAGGCCAGATCTAAGCACCACATGGGCCAGAGTTTGACTCCCCTGGAATACATAGTAAAAAGCCCTGTAATTTATCAACTGAAAGTACAGGTATAGAATATGTGGCATCTGGGTCAATAGTAGTAACTGCAAGAAGGATCTTGGAGTGCTAGCATCAATCACTTAAATATGAACCAGCAATGTGCTGCAGCAGCCAAAAAAAGCCAATGCAGGCTGCATTAACAGAGAGATAGAATCAAGATCACGTGAAGTGTTAATACCACTTTATAATGCCTTGATAAAAGCGCACTTGGAATACTGCATTCAGTTTTGGTTGCCACAATATAAAAAATAGTATATAAATAATGAAAGAATTAACGTTTCCTTCTCACCCTTCTTTTTTAGAAGAATATTAATTCCATTGTTATCACTATGTCTTTGATATGAACACAACAGGCATAATAATTTGAATGTTATATATTTAATCTTTTGTTATACCAAATCCAGACATTTCTAATATGCTGGCCAAGTTTAGTGTGATTATTTGTATTCTAACACAGCAACTAATTAAAATCACCATGCTTCAGTAAATGTTGAGCTCTGTCAATATCGGCTGAATCTTAAACTGTAACTAGAATGTCAAGATATTTGTATGCAAAGCATGTATTGCCTGAAAGATAAATGTTGTTGGAGTTTTTTAATTCCTTGTTATAGCTGAAGGTTTATACACTGGCTTCTCTGGCAGAAATAAACATTCTAAGCAGAAATCTACTTTTCTTTTTCATTTTTAGTTCTATATTTCCAATGTACAATCCTAACCGATATTTTTCATCCATAACATCAGAGACCAGGAAAGGAGTAAGATGTCAGGGTTCCAAGTTATATCCCTAACGAAAGAAAACTTCGAGGCTTGGATTTCCTCAAAGTTACTTTTTATTAGAGTTATCATATTGGCATATCTGGGAAGTCCGAATTTGAAAGCTTACAGGTTTTCCACAGCCAAGTGAAAGTTCAAGTCCCTGCCCAGCGCCCTTGTGTCCATCACATGGTCCAATCATCCACCATCCAAACTGAAGACAGCTCCCAGCCATCCGACTCCAAGTGCCAGGGCACTACATCCTTGACTCTCTAAGAAATGAATGTTATTTTGACTACATATCATCTATACTCTATGCAATCTCCCCTTCCATTTTCCCACAGAAGATGTGGCAGGCCTAAAGGCCCAAACATAAAAGATGGCTTCCAAGTCTGACATAAGAAATATTAAACAAAAAAAATGAAGACTTGAAATAAGAAATAGAAAAGAATTGGGTGGCATATGTTTCTAATAACTGATAATTAAAATTCTATATTTAGTAAATCTATTTTACACCATTAAATATCATTCATTATCTTGTTTCATCTCTTTCTATCCTGGACTTTCATATGCTGCTTCATATATTTCATTTTAGTCCTTAAAAACAGATATGCACATATCTTAAAGAAATAGAAACATATCTTATCTCTCAAGATATGCCATTTACAACTGCAAACTTACATTTTTTCACAGTCATATATCATTTATCAATTCTTTTCATCATTTCTTTCAGTTGAAACCAACTTTCTTGATATTTATTTCAATTGCACTCTTTATTATATCACTTATGGGATCTTTAGCAACTGCCTTAAACGGTAAGTGACTTTTTAAAAAAAAAATTCAGAAAATTCATTTGCAAGGTCATCCCTCAGTATTGAAGCTCCCAGGGTAATCCTGTTTCTCAGGACAACATTCATTAATGTCATAGCATAAAAAAAAGAAAGAAGAGTCTATGAATTAAAATAAAGTCTTAAACAAAAGGAGAGATATAAATATAACAAATAAACTAAGCAGGCATTCTTTTTCTAACTTTTCAGGAATGTAACTCAGAATAATTTTATTGCTGTCTAAAACACAGTGCTTTTAAGTTTGTTCCAAACAGTTTCCTCATACTTGTACATTGACTTTCCATCGTCTACTGGAAAATAATCTAGAGTTACACGCATGTTCCCAATTTTGGCTTATGATCACTCACTTACATATTCATAGTCACACTGTCAGGGTTCCAACAGATGTCCTAATTAAGTCATGAGCCTCAAGCCAAGCTTCAAAAGAAATCCAGTTTCTTCTAATCAGTTAGGATTAGTTATCTGTTTTGGAAGCCTTATTGGTTGCATGTAGTTGACATATTTTTATAGGTCTTCAACAGGGCTGTATTGATCATTTAAATTTCCTATATTTTGGAAATTCCAGAATTCCAGAATGGAAATGAACAAACCTTTGTAATACACTAAGCAAAACTTTTTATATTTGACTCCAGTCAAATAAAGACCTTGTAAGTACATCTGGGAATGCCATGCAACATCCAACTGGGCTTCATAGTGATGTAATGAACTGTTCACTAGCAAAATAAATGTTTCTTTATGAGTTAACATCTTTTGCTTGAACACCCACTGTATTACTAAATAAAATAAACAATAGATAAATAACATAAATAAAAATAATAGATAAATTCCTTCTCTGAACTTTCTTGAGCTTTGAAATGTCTTATAGAATGAAAAAGAATCTTTTCTCTTTGTAAAACTCTGTATATGTTTTCCTGTTCGGAAATTAGTTATGAGCAAAATATGTGACAGTGAAATTCAGATGACATCTGATAAATATAGTTACAAGCTGAAGCTTGCCATTCAAGTTCAGACTGTTTCTGAGTTATAGATTATCCACTTTTTATAATTTTCCTTTTAAGCAACCAAGGTTGCTGTAATTATTTCAACTCATGAGCAAACAAGTCACAACTTGTACACACAATCTTCCCAAATAATTGGAATTATTTTTTATTTTTACTTGATCTCAGAAAATGCAATAAAAGATTTTACAAAAATTTATATTCTGTAAAAAAGAATCTGCTGCAGCAACAAGTAAATTCTATTTTATAAGAACCAAACATACAAAAAAAACTCATTTATGTCTTCAAAGTTTTTATAAGATGTAAATGTAAATATTCAGTGAACTATTTTACTGTTTTCTATTTAGAAGTAAAGTTGAAAATACAGAAAAAATATTCCAAAGCTTTTCCAATGGTCCTGATCATTGGTCATATTGGCTGAAGTTTATGGGAATTCTAATAACAACTATCAGCAAAATGCAAGTTGCTGATTTCAGTCTTATACATTCTGTGGATTTCAAAACTTGCTTAATAATTCTTGGTTTAAAAATTTAACATTAAAATCCAATATTCGTTTTTCAATGATAAATCTTCAGTCTGTTGAAGCAGAAGTAATCCTCTCCCTAGGTGTTCCTTACATATTCCAAACACTATTCAATTTATACATTTTATTCAATGCTTTTTACCTGCAATTTTATCTGTATTGCCAAAGCCATTGAAATACTTGCATCTTTTCAGATAGGATAGCTACCCTTCATGGAACTTTGGGAAGATAGAGAAAAATCACTTCTTTTCTCTTTTGTCCATTAAAAAAGCAAGATTAGAAGCTGGTGATTTCTTTTTTTAATATTTTCAACCCTGAAATTGTCCTACTTTTCATAACACAGAGAAGATAAAGGAGTGAATGTGAAAATCCAAAAGTACTTTCTTTTTCATTTATCTTTGGTCATAACCTGAACTAGGTGGAAAGCCTTTTGAGTAATTTTTGAGTAATGGCTTTTTGGAACTCAGTCAGATACAGCATTTGTGTAATCTCTTATAGTTTCATCTAACTCAGTATTGTTTAAAATGATGTGCAGCAGCTCTTCGTGGTTTCAGAGACAACTGTTTGAATGGAATGCATTTGTTCTGCGGCTGAAGTATGACTTCATGTGTTCTAACTCATAGATTACAATTTGGTTTAGAAATCTCCCATTAAAAAGTACTGCTTTACACTTCTTTTTTTCTCATAGTTTGTTCCAGAGTGGGAATCTGTTTCTCTCCAGAGCTATCAAGCTGAACAGTAGGGCAGTGGAAATGTATTTACAGAATTATAGTCCCAAGAACATCAGGAAAAGGAGGTATCTGGTTATCTGCATTGTTCTGAATTTTTGCAATGCCTACACTCAGAAGTCATACACAACTGAGTTGTCCATAAGATCTACTTCTTATGCGTGTTGCTGAGAGGACAGCCTTTGCACTTCATTAACAGATTTTAGAAATCAGGAATAAAGCCCAACACTGCATGGCCAACATTATAACCTTGACTTTCTATTGAAAGGTTTTGATTCTTTTCTTAGAACCACAGTCCAACAAGTTATTGCAAAGCGTGTCTCGTAAATCATTTTCAGCCCATCATAATTGCCTGATAGGACTGATGAATACAGAAGAATCATATGGTAAAAGGTCAAGAAAATTCTATTAGATTTCAACATTGTTTGATCTGGGGCAATTTCCTTATAATATATAATTAATCCTAAAATATCCCCATATGCAATGTATTTATTCAAAATTCAAATTTTCTCAGAAATCAGTCTCCTGAAGGAAAACTTAGACTATAGTAAAGCAGCAACCAAAGGCTATTGAAATGAAAGAAATTTCTGAGATGGAAGACAGTTTGTATATGCAAAGTGACCGCATCACTTGTATGTACTGTATATTGCCTATATTTTAAAATATGTCTCAGACTTATCAAGTACATGCATTTTTCGAATACTCTGAACAGGGCTTTTTTAAAAAAATTCTTCAGTCAATTTAATGTTGTTACCTTCCCAAACAGCTCTTAGAATATCTTTGACTGGTTGAAAGGATTGCCTTCTTCATAATATTTTGCTATATTCTAGAATATATCTGTTTGTATATGTTTGTTGAGAGTTTTCTTTGACTAAACCAGCCAATATTTTTCCTAATTGCTTCATTTAAGTTAAATAATTAAGTACCATAGCTTCACTTGTCTTTTTAATTTTTTTCCCTAAAACTGTACTGAAAATAAATGTGCTTCCCACTTCCTAACGACCATTTCTTCAAGAATGGAATTTATGTTAACAAGAAGTAGATTTCCTATTGTGCTAAAAGGAAGAACATTAAGGATTATGTTAACTTCCAATCTTTTATAATAATTTAAAATACTTCTGCCTCTTCAGGTGTCTAAACCGTTCTATAAATGCGACTATCATAAGAGATTATTACTTTTATATGTCCCTCTTCCAGTCTTTCAACATAATGCCCCATTAGTGAGATTATATCCAAAAGAGTAGTTTCATTATCACCATATCTCCAAAAGTACAGAAGGTATACGTTCATTTTGGTATCATATGCAATAATGACATTCATTTAGATCATTTTAGTGCATAAAATCCATTCCAAACTGTCCCTCTTTCTTAGCGAAAAAGTTCTGCTACTTAAATTTTAGATTATGTTCTAACTTTGTACAAAGTGCTATCTGTAGGGACAAATTTATACATATCATTTAGCTATTATTTCAGTAAACTTGAATTAGAGTGACAAAAAAAGAAGAGCATTGTATCTTATGTCAGGAGCTAAGAAGCTTAGATGAGTAATTGAACCTGAGCTGCCTTATAGCTAAAGCTATTCTAGAGATGGCTATTATTGCTTTGGGGCACTTCACTTCATTAAGATGCCAGAGCAGTCCAAAACTGCCTGTTTAAGCCATATATTTATTTCCCATTGTAGTGTTTAATACAACTTATTAATAAGAAAATGTTTTGTACAGAACCAGCTGCAATCAGTCAGGTATAATGAGATGAGGAGAATTTGGGGGGTAGGGAGACCAGAATTTTAAATTAAAGTATATTATATGATATTGAGCATCACATTTCCCTACTCTACTTGGCAAGTTCGCTTATGAAAGGAACTATGATCTTTCAATTCTTTTTATATTGATATTAGGCACAATATGCAAATAACCACTAAAATATAAAATAGCATTGCTGTATTGTAAAATGTCATTAAATTAATAATTGTCAAAATAAATGTTCATTCAATGTCTATTGTCTGTGTGAATTAGAGAATTTGGTAATAGGACTCAGATATGATAATATCTGCTGATATTCATGGCAATATTTATTGATATAGATAGGATATTTATACACGTAGTCATACACACTTTAATATAGTATTCATACATATGCCTATACATATACATATGTTCAAATACATATTTGAACACATTTGCCTTTTTTGAATATCCATAACTGTTTTTACATTTTAAAATAGTTATTTATTTAAATAACTGTACATTTATTTAAATAATTAAATAAATAAATAAACTTTAAGCTTATTTTCTATTAACCACTTAAATATTTAAATGGATAAGAAACTTGCACTATCTCTTAATGTGTTACCAACTACTAACTATGCAACTTTTGTGTTATGTTTTATTTTTTCTTCCTTATTTGTCCATCAAATCTATAATAGCAGTTAAAATCAATAAAAATAATCTAATGATTAACAAGTAATAATTAATACTCCTAATTGTCATTATTTTCATTGTTACTTATTTCCGTTAATCTCCCACCAGAATAATAGTTTAACAGAATTCAGAAACTCTCCACTTCTAGAACCATAGATGTTGCTTCTTTGTACTGATTAAAGTTAATGATCTTAAAATAAAAGTGCCCCCCCCCCCAAATTTGCACAAAACCATGGACAAATTGTGGGGCTGCTTTAATGAATAGCAGAGAGTTATTGGGAGTTCAAAATGCTTCTGAATCATTTTTGAACTATACATTTTTCTATTCACTCTGTTGTCAAAGTCTGTGACACTTGATCTGGTGAAAGATCTTTTGCTAATAAAGTACTGACACTTCAATGTGCAATTTATAACACAATTGCTTTATTTTTTAAGTTGACCATTTTTCAGTTGACTATGTATTGGTATTGGGTTGTTATTTTTGCTTTGTGGCTGTGTGACAAAAATCCATTAACTATGCTGCTCTTATTGCTGAGTTATCCTGCCCTCCCCCAACCAGAGTTGCTCAAGGTTATTTTTCACTTCATGCTGTGCTGCCTTTCAGGTCTGAGTTAAGATTCAAGGTTAAGAAGAAATCTTCTTTCATGATTTATTTAATCTGAATGTCACAGCTAAAAATCGGAATGTATTGGGATTATTGACTGTCCAGAGATGCCAAAGATTGGAGTAGCCACAATAATGCCCAGATCCTATATAGCCCTCAGATTAGAAGAGATGCTTTATTTTATTTACAAACATGTATCACAGGATGGAGAGTGGAAGAAGGCAAACTGAGTATAGTGGCATCCATTTTACAATAATTTATATAACTCTTTTTGGACACCCACAGTTATATTCTATAAAGATTTAGATCTCTGATGTACTGATTGTAGAACCAAAGAGAGAGTTGCTACCTTATTTTTCTTATGCCTTTGGATCCTTAATAATAACCTTCACTAGAGTGGGAGATTTAATGCTCAGGTTATTCTAAATTATCAGGATCAATTCTCAGCAAACTTATCTTGCTTTAAAATGATTTATTTTCTTCATTTATATTTCAGAAATAAGGTTATAATGATATTTGGAAGGAGAAAGAAATAACATCATTTTATTGTGTTCAGTTGGATTTTTTTTTTAAAGTTCTATGGAATCAGATGCTCTTACATTCTGGGATGCTCTTTATTACAGAAGAAATAATACAATATTAGTTGAAGCATTTGATTCTGTGAGTTTAGATATTGAAACCTACAGAAATACATTTTAGCAAAACTTTGTTTCTCTCAAAAACAAAACACTATCTTGTAAAAAGATTACTTGGAAGCAAACTTTTAAGAGATACCATGCCATATTTGAAAAGTAGGATTTGGAGAGAAGGATTAGTGAGAGAATTACAGAGTAACTGTAGACTTATGCATATTTCATGGAAATATACTTCACTGCATTCATGAACAAGCTAAACTGATGCTTAATCAAAATGGTTTGGATAGTAGGGAGTAACAACTTTATTAAAATGTCTTGAATTACAAGTAAAATTTAAAAATATATTAAGTCCAACTTTATTTTCCCCTCAACCATGTGTAATACTTCTGCGCTTTTTGTGTGCTGTATATCAAGTTAATTCTGCGGGTGAAGTGACATGAAACCAAGGATTTCTTCAGGTCTATGAATTAGCCAATGTATTTGAACCATAGCTTAAGGCCTTCCTTGTACATTGTTTGATTTTAAATGGGCAAAGAAGATAAGAGATGTAGCTGGTAGCTTACATGACTTATGTTGCTATTCTGCAGATTCTTTATTCTGCAGATCTTTGTTTTACCTAAAATATTAGATTTTATGTATGTATGTATATATTTATATATATATGTATAACATCTTTCTCAAAATGTTAATGAGATAAATGCTCCATACCAATAGTCAAATTTCTAGGTGCATTTCACAACAACACATTGATATGAAACAAAGGAGCCTTTTCCTTTTCTTCAATTTACTCTAACTTATTCCAGCCTTATAACGTAAAAAGGAAAAAAAAAACAAATATAATTTTTTATTTGAAAATTTCACCCTTATGGTATTTGTCCTGCTATGGCAGGTGTATGAGCAAAGAGTTTAAAATATTTTCAGCATTGCATTATCATAGACAATGATAACAGAGAAAAATGTTTGATTACTGTTGTCTTCTTTCTCTTGTGAGTTGATCAAAAGTTTATTGTTCTACTTCCCAAAGAACATCATGAAGGTGATTCACTGAAATGAAGATTTAAGATCAGACTACATCTTACCAATAGCTCTTGGGATCTATCATACTGTAGTTACAATACATAATGGTATGGATAAAGCTCATTTATTTTATAGAAACTATATAATACTTAAACATGGAAATGTTTTTGATCATTTTTCTGACATTTTTGAAAATATGTCCCTTTTGGAAAGCTGTAGAAAAGTGTGCATTGGTGCTTGCTTTTCTCTCTTTTTACAACCTAAATATCATTTAATTCATGCTTTTACAACTGTTAGGGGAAGTAATCTCTACATATCATTTTTGACAGGGCAGATGGGAAAAGTAATGGAGTTTCTGTACTGTTGTAAAAAGTATCTTTTGGAGCTGCAGAGAAAAGCAATAATTTATTACTGAGCATTTGAACCAGAAAAGGAGCAAGCCAAGTCCCATGGCAATACATTCATGCATAACGAACAATGGTCACAATAGCAAAATTGGCCCTGCAGAGTTGCATCGATACCTTACTGTGAGGTCACATTAATATTTATAGTACAGTAATTTTTTCCTTCTATCTGTTTATTGTCAATCAAATTAGGCTACAATCTATATGCTATCATGTATATTTAAAACCACTTTTTCATTTCACAGGACTGAATATTTTTGTTGCCAAGACTAAATTATTATTTTTTATTAGGCATTTTAGTATATTCATTTAATATTACCCATCTACACAGTTTTATGTTATGTGGCACCATAAATAATGGATATACATTATAAATATATTAAGTGACTTTAATTGTTTATGTAATTCATCTGATATAATAAATTGGTTGGGATTTATTTTATTCTCTTTTGTAATTTACAGATGTTATTAGAAAGAAGAGAATTAGACACTGTGAGGTGGTACAGTAATAAACTATTTAAATAGATATGTAAAATATAAAGTATAGATTTATGTGCTTGTTTTCAACTTTCCTTAACTGCTGTAATTATTCACTTTGCAAAGGAGATAAAATATCATGTTTTTAAGGGACTAGCACCTGTAATAATTTTACTTTAAATGATAAAATTCTTCATGTCAAAGAAATTAATTCAAAAGAATTGACCTGAAATCTTTTATCATGAAATAATAGTCATAGAAATTTATATCCATATTTCTCTATCTCTATTACTGTAAATAAAGTACAATTCATAATAATAATGAAGAGTGACATATTATTATGATGCAAAAAGCCAAAAGACAATGTGATATGCTCCTGATGTGACATATTGGCACTATGAACAAAAACAGAATACTACCTAGACATTAAAAATGTTGACAATGCAAGTTTAATACATAACTTGATGCACAAGTTATAACTAAGACAAGGTTCACTTATGTGTACCTAGTCAAGATTATTATTAAAATAATATTTTCTCCATATTATTTGCCATGATGTCGCTTCTTAAAATGATTCCACCAGAGGGTGCTCTTTCCTTATAACATATTTGAGGGATTGTTAAATAATACTAATTTGTGATTTATCTTTTATTCAAATAATGTGGTCATATTACGGGCTAACCAAACATAGTGGACCAAAACAGTATGATCATCCGCCATAAAAAGGTTTGATTATACAAACAGTTCATATTTGAATTATTTCAAATACTTCTGTGCAATCTAATAGCCCTTTCAAAAATTATATTAGGATTACAATCTTGTTTTGCTGTAGTGTCTACGGCATGTTCAAAATACTACATTCAGTTCAAATAACCTAACAGAAATATTAAAGATTAAATATTAAAGACACTGACTCATATTATTCATAAATAAAGATCAGGAACATACTTCACAGTTAGCACATTCTAGCTCAATATCTATCCGAAAATTCAGAAAAGATAGACTATGATTGATTCACCTCAGTGTTTTTTTTCTGATTCATATTTGCAAAAGTTCATTACCAACAGTCTGCTCCATATATATCCATATGTCCATATTTAAAATATTGTAATTCATTTATATACACACATATACAAACATATCAGCAAGTATTGCGGGCCCAATTGGCAACAGAAAGCTCAGGACTGTATAAATTGGAAACAATGAAATACAAATGAAACATGTAGGTAGATTGCTAAAACTAAGAATTATTATATGTGAATATATCATCTAAAAAGAATATTTACATAGACAAAATGCACGTAGCAACATTAGTAGGCGGCGGGGGGGGGCATATATCCATATTATCTCTGAATTGATGAAATGCAGTTATTTTCATGTTTTCTTGTTGACTTACATAGAATAGCATGGGTAAAACTATGTCTTGGTTATGCTTATGGCATAATGGGCAAAATGTACCAGGTTTGATCTGACTGTTAACAAGGAATGTTTCACATGGACAGATATGATTGTAACCCATAGCCTAGTTTTCACTTTCCCTATCTTACTTAAAAATGTTAAGTAAAACTATTATTAATTATTTATTAATTTAACTATAATAAAATTTATTTATTAAATTTATTGTTTATTTCTTTACAAAATAAGTAAATGAAATAAATATTTATGAAATAAATAAAACATACATATTTTCTGTCTGTGAAAGGATATAATAAGTTTGAATGATTTGACCTAATGGACTAGATCTGATGAAATGATAATAATTTTCCAGTCATACAATAAAAATAATTATTTTTGATTCCATGAAAACAATGCATTGGCTGTGTATGCAAAAAAAGCAAACAAGAAAAAGAACTACAGAGTCAATTTCTACAAAAGATTTAGAGAAAGTGGATAAAGATAAAGCCTGACAATAGCTTACAACTGGAACATTAGAAAAAAAGAAAGAAACTGAAGGCCTGATTTTGGCTGTTCAAGATTGCAAACTAATGCAATCAAGGTCAAATTGAAAAATCATCAAATGATTCAAAGTCTACATTGTGCAAAGGAACAGATGAAATATTATATCATATATTTAGGTTGTCCAAGATCACACAAACAAATTATAAATAATACAATCACCAAATTGATTCTGAAAAAAATTGTGTGTGAGTAATAAAAAATTTATGGGAGTATATAATTGAGAAAGTAGTTGAAAATGAACAGGTTTAAATATTATGGGATAACGTCTTGGGTCATAGCACATCAGATTTAACTGTGGTTGAAAAGAAGAAAAAGTGGATAATTGATGTGGCAATACTGAGGCAGAGTAGAATAGAAGACAAAGAATTAAGAAGAATCCAAAATATCAAGCTCTGAAAACCAAAGCTGAAAGATTAGGATATAAATCAGCCATAGTGGTCCCAGTGATTATCAGCACATTAAGTGCCATACCCAAAAACATGCATATTGACAAAATTTCCATCTATCAATTACAAAGGCCATGCTAATTCGATCTTCACATATACGACTATCATAATGAAAGGGGTAAAACTACTGCAATGCTCTCTACATGGGGCTCCCCTTGGGGTGCACCCGGAGGCTGCAGTTAGTCCAGAATGCGGCCACGCGGGGGATTATGAGAGCGATGGGGCGCTCACATAATGACACCTCTCCTGCGCGAGCTGCACTAGCTTCCTGTGGTCTTCCGGGTGCGCTTCAAAGTGTTGGCGACCACCTTTAAAGCGCTCCATGGTTTAGGGCTGGGATATTTGCGAGACCACCTTCTGCTGCCAATAGCCTCCCACCGACCAGTTCGCTCGCACAGAGAGGGCCTCCTCAGGGTGCCGTCAGCCAGACAGTGCCGGCTGGTGACCCCCAGGGGAAGAGCCTTCTCTGTGGCAGCACCTGCCCTCTAGAATGATCTGCCCCCTGAAATACGCACGATATCAGACCTCCGGACTTTTCATCGGGCCCTGAAAACACACTTATTCCATCTAGCCGGGCTGGCTTGATCTCATCCTCTCATTTTTAAGTGAATTCGGTTTTAATTGGGTTGTTTTAAATTTTGGGCCAAAATTATTTAATTGTTTTTTAAACTGTTTTTTAAATTTTATATGCTATGTTTGATCTCGGCTGTACACTGCCCTGAGTCCCGCAGGAGAAGGGCGGTATAGAAATAAATAAAATAAAATAAAATAAAATAAAATAAAATAAAATAAAATAAAATAAAATAAAATAAAATAAAATAAAATAAAATAAAATAAAATAAAATAAAATAAAATGTAAGTTAGAAAATATATCATCTTGGGTTGTTATGGGTAAGGATAAAAGTATGAATTCATAAATTGCAATTGTTCTTTTTATGATCCAATAAATTTTGATAACAAAAGAAAAAGAAATGTGTTGTATAACATTCTGAATGAGTCTGTTTCATGGGACAGAAATTACTCTCAGATGTGTTTTTATTGGGTGGATGGATTACAAAAAAGTGATGGGGCTTTTGAGAATGCTATATGGTTTATATTACAGAAATATGTTTTCTGAAATAGAGTTGTCAAAGTCTGGAATGCTCTACCTGATCCAGTTGCCTCAGCTACAAATTTTCACATTTTTAGTCGCAAATTTCCATGGACCACTTCATACTTAAGTGGTCAGTAGACGGGGCGTGCATAAGTGCACTAACGTACCTATCGTCCCAGTCATTGCATTTTTTCTTTTATTCTTGTTGTTGTTTTTGTCTGACAAATTATAATAAATAAATAAATAAATGGTATATAAAGCCTGTGTTAAAATATATGGAATCCATAATCAAAAGCTCTGTATTGAATTATATCTCTTTTACATAGGCAGTTGTGCCTAATAATTGTCAAAATGCTATTATTATTATTATCCTCCTATAAGAAGAGAAACTGTTATTACTCCTTCATACAATGTTTTTCTACATTGGCTTTCTCCAATAGTGTCTAGGCTATAAATTCTCATATTCTCACCGAGGATAGCTTAAACCTGAAGTGGATCAGGTAAAGTATGTCAAGACAGCAGCTCGGCTGTACTCAACGTAGGTCAGCAATAAGTAAACACATTTAGTTTATACAAGTGCAGCAATTTCTAACATGTTTCTTTTTTTTTTAAAGAAACTTTATTAAGCTTAAAAACATAAATATATTAACATTTCCATTAATATCAGATGTGCAGTGATTTTAACTATATACAAAATATATTTCTGGTATCATTTAAGTTACTTTTTACTTTTATTTAACACACCTTTTTCTCTTCCTTTCATTTTATCATTCATCGATTCATACCACCTTCCCCACACGGTATAGTATTCTGAATTCTAATCATCGTTTATTTCATGGGTTAGTTTGGTCATCTC
The DNA here is from genome assembly GCF_059756535.1 of Pantherophis guttatus. Lineage (NCBI taxonomy): Eukaryota > Metazoa > Chordata > Lepidosauria > Squamata > Colubridae > Pantherophis > Pantherophis guttatus. Next base: position 52,160,233 of record NC_142068.1, on the reverse strand, counting down.
TGCACACTCCAGTATTTTCCTAGTTATAAACTCTTCTGGTGGCTGGGTTTTCTCTTTCCAATATTGTGCGTAGGCCAATCTGGCAGCTGTAATTATGTGTATCATTAAATGAATCCTTTCCTTTCCATATGGCTTCTTTACTATTCCCAGGAGAAATATTTCCGGTGTCAATTCAATATCTTCCCCAGTTATTTCTTGTAACCATCTCCTGATCTTACTCCAATATCCTTTCGCTTCAGGGCATGTCCACCACATATGAAAGAAGGTGCCTTGACCATGGCCACATTTCCAACAGTTGGGGTGTATATTGGGATATATCTTTGCTAGCCTAGCCGGGGCTAAATACCATCTGTGGAGCATCTTATAATGATTTTCCTTGTATGTCGCAGCCAATTTAAAGTTCTTATTCCATGCCTCTCCCCATTCATTAAAATTTATGTCATGTCCAATATTTTTCTCCCATGCACTCATTTGATTCTTTGTTATATCCTCAGCCCTGTCTTCATCTAATAAATAATTGTATAATTTAGCCAGGATCTTTTTGCCTGTTCCCATCAGGACTTTATCCAACCCATTAAGTCCTAGTTCTAAGCCGCATTGTTCTTTATCTTTCTGATACCTGGATTTTATTTGTAGATAGGTCCACCAATCTAAAATTATTCCTTGCTCTCTCAAGGCATCATTTGATTTAAGATTTCCTCCTTCATCTAAAATGTCTTTATACCTACTCATTTTCTCCATTCCCCATCTATTGGGATAGATCAGGGCCTCCATCATGGAGAGCCATTTTGGGACTTTTTTATAGCATCTCTGCCTAATCCCAGTCCATGTTTGTATCAATGAGTCTCTGATTTTATGTCTATGAAAATATGTTTTCTTTTTCTTCTCTGTATCCCATAGGCATGCATGCCACCCTTTTTGTAGATCGTGGCCTTCTAGGGTTAAGATCCTCTTATTTTCCAGGGTGGCCCATTCCCTTATCCAGACTAGTTTAGCTGCCCTATAGTATGTTTGGTGGGAGCAGGGGGCCGTATCATGTGGTGGGGGCGCACACTCGCTATCTTCAAGCAGTGGCGCGCCCCGGTCCCCATAGCCCTTCTCGCACCCCAGGCTGTTCAGACTCTCAGGGCCCGAGCCTTCGGCTGCTGTTGTGCAATGCCAGGTCCGTGGTAAATAAAGCCCCCCTCATTTGCGATCTTATTCAGGAGGGGGGAGCGGACCTGGCAGGTATCACAGAGACCTGGTTGGGCCACGAGGGGGGAGTTCCCCTATAGATATGTGCCCATCAGGCTTCCATGCATTCCATCAGCCGAGAGCTCAGGGCAGGGGCGGGGGGGTGGCGGTTATTATAAAGGAAGGTCTTGGTCTGAGGGAGACCACTGTTCCACAGATAGCTGGATGTGAGTCCCTTTTTGTGAAGTGGGGCCGTGGAGTACAGATGGGCTTTTGATCATGTACCTGGCTCCCTGCCACATGGCAACAGCCCTGCCCGAGCTGTTCAACATCATAGCCGAGGTGGCGGTTTATACCCCCAGACTTTTAGTCATGGGGGATTTCAACCTGCCATCTATCAGTGAAACATCTGAGGTGGCTTGAGAGTTCATGGCTTCCATGATGGCCATGGACCTTACTCAGTTAATTCATGACCCTACTCACACGGGTGGACACACTCTAGACTTAGTTTTTGTCTCTGGTCAGTGGTCGAGTGGCCTTGATACAGGGGATATCATCATCGAGTTCTTGTCATGGTCTGACCACTCGCTCCTTCGACTGGACTTTCTAACCGCTGCACCCTGCTGCAGGGAGGCGGGACCGACCAGGTGTTCCGCCCCAGGCACCTGATGGATCCTGATAGGTTCCAGATGGAGCTTGGGCCATTTCCTGAGACTCTGGCTCATGACTCGACTGAAGACCTGGTGGCCGCCTGGGATAGTGTGGCCGCCAGGGCTTTGGATCGCGTCGTGCCTTTGCAGCCTCTGACCCAGCACCGAACTTGGTTCTCCGAGGAGCTGAGGGAGATGAAGCGCCGGAAAAGACGTCTGGACAGTAGTTGGAGGACCAGCCGTTCCAAATCCATCGACCATGGTATCATGTTGCACCAGTTGAAGGGGCTGGGGGTGGGGGGCACCGTTCTGCGGTGGTTCTTCTCCTACCTCTCTGACCGGTCACAATCTGTGTTGACAGGAGGGCAGCAGTCGACCCCGAGGCGCCTTGCTTGTGGGTTGCCACAAGGGTCAGTCCATTCGCCCCTTCTGTTCAACATTTATGTAAAGCCGCTGGGTGAGATCATCCATGGCTTTGGGGTGGAGTTCCATCAGTACGCTGATGACACTCAGCTGTACATCTGCAGCCCAGGCCACCCCAACGATGCCCTTGAAGTGATGTCCCAGTGCCTGGAGGCCGTGTGGGCCTGGATGGGGAGAAACAGGCTCCAACTCAACCCTTCCAAGACCGAGTGGCTGTGGCTTCCGGAGTCCCGATATAGTCAGCTGGTGCCATCGCTGGCTATAGGGTGCGAATCACTGGCCCCCACGGAGAGGGCTTGCAACTTAGGCATCCTCCTGGTTGCACAGCTGTCTTTAGAAGAGCATATGACGGCCGTGGCCAGGGGGGCTTTTTATCAGGTTCGCCTGATATGCCAGTTGCGCCCCTTTCTGGATCGGGACTCCCTATGCACGGTCACTCAAGCACTCGTCACTTCCCGCCTGGACTACTGCAATGCTCTCTACATGGGGCTCCCCTTGGGGTGCACCCGGAGGTTGCAGTTAGTCCAGAATGCAGCCGCGCGGGGGATTATGGAAGTGACGGGGTGCTCACATATGACATCTCTCCTGCGCGAGCTGCACTGGCTTCCTGTGGTCTTCCGGGTGCACTTCAAGGTGTTGGTGACCACCTTTAAAGTGCTCCATGACTTAGGGCCGGGGTATCTGTGAGACCGCCTTCTGCCACCAATAGCCTCCCACCGACCAGTTTGCTCGCACAGAGAGGGTCTCCTCAGGGTGCTGTTGGCCAGACAGTGCCGGCTGGCGACCCCCAGGGAGAGAGTCTTCTCTGTGGCAGCACCTGCCCTCTGGAATGACCTACCCCCTGAGATACGCACGATATCAGACCTCCGGACTTTTCATCAGTCCCTGAAAACACACTTATTCCATCTAGCCGGGCTGGCTTGATCCCATCCCCTCAGTTTTAATTGAATTCGGTTTTAATTGAGTTGTTTTAAATTTTGGGCCAAAATTATTTAATTGTTTTTTAAACTGTTTTTAAATTTTATATGCTATGTTTTATCTCGGCTGTACACTGCCCTGAGTCCCACAGGAGAAGGGCGGTATAGAAATAAAATAAAATAAATAAATAAAAATAAAAATAAATAAATAAATGTTTCCCAGTCGGGAAGTCCAAATCCTCCTATATCTCTTTTACCCCTTAAAATTTTAATGGAGAACCTCGTCTTTCCCCCCCCCCCATACAAATTCTCTGATAATTTTATTTAATTCTGACAAAAAAAATTTATCTAAATTCACCGGTATATTTTGAAATAAAAATAGTACTTTGGGGAGTATGTTCATCTTAATTGCAGCTATCTTGCCCAAAAGTGACAATTTTATTTTCTTCCATCTATCTAGGTCTTGTTTCATTTTCCTAATTAAAGGGGTATAGTTATCATCTTTTAGGGTCAAACATCTTGTAGTAATCCAAATTCCTAGGTACTTGATTTCTTTGACAACCTGTAGTCCTAACAATTCTTCTATCTCTTTCTTCTGAACCTCAGTTACATTCTTGGTCAATACTTATTTAATTGTTTTTTAAACTGTTTTTAAATTTTATATGCTATGTTTTATCTCGGCTGTACACTGCCCTGAGTCCCACAGGAGAAGGGCGGTATAGAAATAAAATAAAATAAATAAATAAAAATAAAAATAAATAAATAAGTTTTATTCAATGTAAAGCCTGCCACCTCTCCGTATTTACCCAATTCCTCTAGCACTTTTTGTCCCGATTCTATAGGGTCTTCTAGGATTAAGGCTACATCGTCTGCAAATGCTTGCGTCTTGTAAGTCTCCTTCCTAATCTTTAGACCTTTTATTTCCTCGTTATTTCTGATTTTTCACAGCAGGACTTCTAGGGCCAAAATAAACAATAATGGTGACAGGGGACAGCCTTACCTTACCCCCTTGCTATCTGGAATGTTTTTGTCCTGTCTCCGTTTACTAAGATACTCGCCTTTTGATTATCGTAAATAGATTTTATCATCTTTTCAAAATTTGTTCCAAATCCCATTACCTCAATTTGTTTAATCATAAATTTCCAATTTAAGTTATCGAATGCCTTTTGGGCATCAACAAAAACTAAAGCCATCTGTTTTTCGGGGTGTTCTTCATAATATTCTAGAATATCCAACACGGTTCTCAAATTATCTCTAATTTGCCTCCCCGGGAGAAATCCATTTTGATCCTTGTTATCCAAATGTTTAATATTTTTTTGGTTCTTTCCGCCATTATGCTTATAAATTGTCACTGCGTTTTTGTATTTACCAGATGAGCTCATATTTTTGAATTTTCAGACTTGCCGTAGCTTGCCAAGTTTCTTATCAGTAAGCTAACTGCGCATGTCCACATTCTTTCACTTTCTTTGTTCTCCTGCCAGAAGAGGTCTGACCACAGAGGGGTGGCCGGCAGGAACGTTGCCAAAATGTAACTAATTAGATTAGTAAGATGTTTTATTTTCTTTATAACAAATAAATGAGTTTTTCTTAGAAAAATATATCTTTGGGTTTATTTTCTTAAGTATGCTTCAAGGAAAAGCCTCGATTCATCCTCTAAATCAAGGTGCGATTACCCAAAAGCAGAATGGGATAAATTAGCACCCTGACATAAATAGCTTATAGTCATTATTTAGGAGGGAAATTGGTCTATAGTTCTGAATTTGTTTTAGGTCGGCACCTTCTTTCGGCACTAGTGTAACATGTGCTTCCTTCCACGATTCTGGGATTTTAGAACCCATCAATACATCATTGAAAATTTCCACTAATTTTGGTTGCAATATTTCTTCTAGTTTTTTATATATTTCCCCTGGGAATCCATCTGGGCCTGGCGATTTATTATTTTTAAGTTTAGAGAGAGCTGTTTTTAGTTCTTCAGCTGTTATCTTTCTATTGAGCATTTCTCTCTCTTCCTCTGTTATTCGCGGAAGCTCTGCATTTGTCAAATATTGCTCTATTTTTTCTGGGACTTCCTCTTCTTTATATAGAGTCTCATAGAATTCCCTAGCTCTTTCTAGTTTATCCTCTTCTTTGTTCAATAGCTTGCCCTTAGAGTCTTCTAATGTATGTATTGTACCCTTTTCATTTTCCTTTTTTAATTTATAAGCTAACCACCTGCCCGACTTGTTGGTATTCTCAAAGCGATATTGTTTCGTTCTTTTTATTTTTTGTGCTAGTTCCTCTTGGTCAATGATATTCAATTTGTGTCTCCACATCAGCCAGCTTTCTTTAGCTGTTTCATCTCCCGGGTTTTCTTGGAGTTTTCTTTCTGCTTCTCCTAAGTGGTTTAAATCGTCTTCCAGGGTCCTCCTTTTTTCCTTATTTTTGTATGTACTGTATGAAATCACAACCCCTCTTAAGTAGGCCTTCATTGTGTCCCATACTATTGCATGAGGTGTTCCTTGATTTTCATTTTCCTTGAAAAAGGACTTTACTTCTTCTTTAAGTTTTTTTACACATTCTTTATCACTCAGTAGTTTGGCATTAAACCTCCATTTCTGTTGGTTCTTTCTCTTTACATTCTTCCACCTTATTTCTAAGGGGTTTTGATCTGCCCAGGCATTCGGTTTGATTTCTGCCATTCCTATTTCTAATCCAAGCTTCCTGCTGACCCATGCCATGTCTAATCTGACCACGACTTTTGTGCATTTGAATAAAATGTGTATTCCCTTTGTATCATTAAACTTTAACTCTGCTTCAATTCCTTTCTTTATGTAGATTACCACCCCTCTCTTCTTTTTTTCTGCCAGTGAAGTGAATGTTTGACCATAATTTTTGTATTCTAAACATTTACCCTCTTCCTTTTTTATGTGCACCTCTTGTAGACATATTATATCTACATTCTGTTTAACTAATTTTGTTAGTATTAGTTTCCTCTTTTTATAATCGTTTAGACAATTTCTAACATGTTTCTGTCTATCATCTTTCAGATGCTGCCTTGAAAAAGTAAAGAAAGCTTTAAAACCCTTTTGAAAAGCCATTGTAAATGTCCTTGACCAAACCTTCAACAGTACCCTAAATCGCAATCATGTAGCAAAAGACAGAACAATTCCTGTACCCATCTCTTTTTATAACTGTTTTTGCCATATATTTAAGCTATGGTTTAAGCCTTTCTTGTTCTAGTAAATATCCTAGCATACTACTTACTTTATTTACTTCTTATACTATGCTTTATGTTTTGTATAATACAACATTCTGTTTTATACTCTGTTTTGCTTCCAGTAGCATTCCATATCTTATACAGGTAGACCTTAACTTACAACAGTTCACTTAGTTACAAGTGCAGTGAAAAAAAGTGATTTATGACCATTTTTCACACTTATGACCATTACACATCCCCAGGATCATGTGATCAAAATTCAGACACTTGGCAACTGACTCATATTTATGATGATTACAGTGTCCCGGGGTCATGTGATCATCTTTTGAAACCTTCTGACCAGCGAAGACAATGGGGAAGCCAGATTCACTTACCAACCATGTTACTAATTTAACAACTGCAGTGATTCCCTTAACAACAACTGTAACCAGAAAGTTTATTAAATGGGGCAAAAGTCATTTAACAAATATCTCACTTGGCAACAGAAATGTTGTGTTCAATTGTAGTCTTAAGTCTTGTATAGTGCACATAATACTTGTATACTGCATCTTCTACTATCTTTATTTTAGCTCTAATTTATAACTCCTCTGTTTCACCCAGGCCTACCTTAGTTACTTGCAGGTTCAGCTGGTGTTGCAACACTTCACTTCTCTGCTGGAGCTGCTGCTTGGGCTTGCTGCTGGAAGGAAATATTTGCGTCCTGACTGTTCCCACTTTTTTAAATTGCTGGTCAGAGTCCAAGCTTCTGACCTAGGTCCTTATTCCATTGCTTGCAGTACTCTGGGTCTTCTACAGTTTCCAGGATTATAGTTACTTAGCCTTGTTGACAGCACTCTAAGCTTCGGTGTGCCATCACCACTGTCCAAGATTTTGCTGTAGCAGTGCCAACTCTTTTTTCTTGGTTTAACCCTCCTTTACTTTGCTGTATTGCTATCACCTTCAATCCACATCCTCTGAAGCTCACTGCTACTTGCAGTGATTTTCACCATTGCTGTTGAGGCTCTTTCACTGCTACTAATATTGCCAACCTTCCTCTCCACTAGATATACTGTATTCCTGGGTTCTTCTCAGAATTTCAGCTCCTTCTTCTGAAGATCTCTTCCCGCTTTTCTCCCATTCCATCTTCAAATTTCCAGATGTGTTAAGCCCATTTTAAAGGACTTGTTCAATTATCATTCAGAATGGATCCTTTTAAAAGGTAAAGAGTTGGAGGGAAGGAAATGGCTATTTTTCTTCAGTCCATTGTTCTCACTTCTGATCTTTGAAAAATATGTTCAGGAGGTTCTTTATGAGTTCAAGTTCAGAAGCTCATTGTACTAGCAGTGCAATTCATGTTTATTTCTAATTAGATATTAGTATAATCCAATGAGGAAAATATCCCCAATGTCTTAAATTTCTATTATCACAATATGTTACATTACTTTATAATCAACAAAGCAAATTGATTTTCCTTATGCTGAAATATTCCCAGCAGGACATCAATTTGTTGTTACAATTAATAATATGAATAAGTGTTAAAAAAATAAGGATATCTAGGTTTCCTAATTTTGTATGCACGGCTCTTACAGATCATCATGAATTTTAGCACCTTTCCAAATTCTTTATTCTTTTCACCTTCTCACATCACTGGGTATTTCCAACATCATTGCCAAAAGCAGCACAAACAGCATGGTTCATTCTTAGACAATAAACTGATGCCATCCTGGTCACAAGAGAATTCCACTTAAAAGCAAGGAGTTGTTTCTGAGTTTTTATGTTTCACAAGGGGGTAACTCTGCTTTTCCTATAAGCACACTGAACAAATATTAAACATATTAGGTCTTCATGAACATTAAATCTGTTTTTTCATTGGAACGGAATTTAGTTACTAGAGACTTTTCCCACTTAGTACAGAATAATTACTGTTCCACATCCATGAATCAAACATACCATTGAGATTTGGAGTATAAGTACTGTATGTTTGCATACAGAATGAAGAACTTTCGTTGTTCTTCTCCCTCGAAGCAGGATGATTTATGGAGAATTTATTATTTTGCAATGCTGCTATGGCATAAACAGTAGGGACTAAAAGATTGGCTTTTTGGGTAAGCACTGGATTATTAATCACTGTACTATTAAAGCAGAGATATTAGCTTCCGCGAAATAGTGGGCAATGGGCTTGGAGTCCCAGTCAACTAGAAGATTATAAAAAAGATATGATATGAGCTAACATGCTCTTTTCTTGCTCTATCCCACTGTTGTAGACATATTTTTTTTCCTTAGCTAACAAAATAACAGAATAACAGAATTAGAAGGGACCTTGGAGGTCCCTGCTCAAGCAGGAACGCTATACCATTTCAGACAAATGGTTGTACAATCTTTTCTTAAAACTGCTTCAGTGTTGGAGCATCCACTCAACTTCTGAAGGCAAGCCATTCCACTCATTCTCACGGTCAGTGTAGAGAAATAAAATTGTATACCATAACGAGTAGATAACATAAAAATATGGGAGAAGGAAAGAAGGGTAGAAGTTCCTCCTCACAGTCTCTCCTCTTCTCACAGTCACTCATATCCTGGACACTTCTGGATGGACTTCTGTAATGCATTCTTCATGGAGCTCCCTGTAATGAATATCTGACAGTTCAAAGACTCATTTCTGGAGCAGCACACATTACACTTCTGCTCCATGACCTGCTTTTGGTTGCCAGTTTGCTTGCAGTCCATTCACAGTGCTAGGTTGGATCTTTAAAGACTTTCATGACCCAGGCCTGGGTTATTTGAGGCACCATCTCTGCCTCAAATTGCATCTTCCTATCCTATCATAATCTGTCTGAAGAAGTATGTTGTGGTCCCCTTCTTCAAAAGAATTATATCTAGTAGGGTCCAGGAGATGGGCCTTTTCTGCTGTGGTCCAGTCCCAATTCACTCTTCCCCCTGAGGTGAGGCTAGCCCCAACCTTGACATCCTTCTGCAAGCTTTCAAAAATATGGTTATGTCAAGATAATGGTGGATTAGTGAGGTGCCTGCATTGCCTATAACATCAAATTTTCTTTTCTAGCTTATTCATAGGAAATATTGTGGATATTTTAATAGTAGATTTTTTAAAAATTTGCTTATTTAATGGTTTGTTTTTTTTATTGTACACACCAGAAATGAATGGCTTTATAAATACAATGAACCAACCAACAAACAAAGAAAGAAATTGTATGAGATGTACCTTGACCCTGTTGCCCCACTCTTTAATCTATCCCATTGATGGAGAAAAATGGGATGTCCAAGTTTTAGGATAGATTCAGTTTTTCTTTCCTATCTCATATATTTTATATAATGATACTCCCCAAAAATCTTATCCTTGCTTCTCTCCTGGCAGATATCAGCTTCAGCCTTCACTGAATGATATAGCTATTTAACACAAATAGTTTTCTTGTTTTATACACAGCTAATCTATTAAACACTTTAATAAAGCTTCTAATATATAATATAATTATGACAAAATTATATTTTCAATGAAGCCTCCGTTTTAAGTATATTAAAAAATTAGAAACAGGGTTCCTTAAAAATGGAAGTCTTTTGCTTATTTTTTTTCTATCTCTTAACATGTGGGGTCCAATGACTCACGAACATATGAAATTTGCAACTTGCATACTATGAATATTTAAATCTTCAGCAGAGACAATGCGTGTCTCTGCGTCTAATGTAAGGGCAAGTGGATTCCTGCAACGTGTGACAAGTATGATCTGTCATGCTTCTGAATCCATATGGTTGAAATGCTCGGCTTGATTATTTCTTTCCCTGCTGTGCAAAACTGAATCAATCTGGCAGATGGTGACTTGTTTCTTTAGAGATATCATGCCAGGAAGTTGAAATAAACTTCTAATTGTCCTGAGGATTTGTGTTATAAATTTTGCTCCAGAGAATACCGAGTTGGGTTTAAGCCCTCAAAGAAAACAACTAGTGGCCTTCAAAATTGATGTGTGACTACTGATACTTATGTGAGTTTATCCACTTCTGAAGTTTGTAATGGGTATTTGAAATTTGATCTAAATCTTTCAATTGTATTACTTGGATTTTAAGTGGGTTTTCCCCCCATTTATTTTGTATGAAGTTTTTGAGGTTGTTTTGCTTTTCTTGTCATGTAATATGTTCCTCTGAAATGTTATTACTAATGTATGACAAGCAAAAGTCAATTAGTATGCTATATCTAATTAATATTAAAATATACCATATTTTTTGGAGTATAAGATGCACCGGAGTATAAAACACACCTTAGTTTTTGGAGAGGAAAATAAGAAAAAAGCTGATTGGTGGATGGGTCAGCCTCCCGGATTACTCCCAATCAGCTGTTTCCAGAAGTGAATTTTAGCAACAGGTTTGTTGATTGTGAGGTCTGTGCTTCTTTCAGAGGCTTCTTTCAGCCTCTGAAATCTCCATTTGCAAGGCTGGGCGGGGCTACATTTGGAGTATAAGACACACCCAGATTTTCACCCTCTTTGGGGGGGGAAGGTGCATCTTATACTCCAAAAATACGGTAATATTGGCTTAGAAAAACAATCCAAAATTTTGTTATTAGACCATTAAAGGGGGAGGAGGAGAAAGGCCACAGACTCTTATAAAATAGCTTAGCTGGTTTTTTTTTAAATCAGGCAAGTTATTTAAAAGCAAAGCAAAGCAAAACAAGAATTTACAAAAAAAAGTGGGGAGGGGAGGAGTTGAAATGTGGCTAGCATTTCTGCACTAGATTACAATCTCACCTTTAGGAAGGAGTAGCATGCTAACATGAATGACCCCTATCAAATGCAGGCATGATGTTAGGTTATATACAAGGACGATGAAGGCAGGATTTGGGGAGGTTAAAAGTGAACAAGGTTTGCTACAGTAACAATGCACAGAAGTGAATCTTAATCAAAAATTGGAGGTTCTCCTGCATTGATGAGTAAAGGAAAAGCTAGGATTGAAGTTTGCTTCTACTACAAACGTGTCTTGTATTTTACACTTGGCAGCTGTTTGATCTCTTCTTTAACTGTTTTTCCAATTATATGCAATCAACATAAATTACCAACGAACTGCATAACTTATACTGAATAACAGCCTACAAGATTTTAGCTGGGAGAAGGCTGACATCAAATTCAGCAACACTGATTTTTAAAAGAAGAAAATAAATATCTTTGGGTTCCTCGACCTAGGCCATGGCAACCTACTCTCTTGAATTGACACTGAATGCAGACAAGCTGTCTATATCTTGCTCCTATATCAGAATCTTATGGCAATCTAGCTGATTGAAGTGAACAAACTGGTAAAAAACTAACTGAGAAGATGGAATAGATCCAGCTCCCACAGATCACCTCTCTCCATTTAAGATCCCAGGCAAAAACAAGATTTTCTTCCTTAAAAATCTATCAGTGGCCTCCTTAAAATGAATCAAGAAACTGATAGCTTTTTGTTTGACAGAAAACAAAAGTGCTATTAAGGAAGCTTTCTCAGCTAATTCTCTAAGCGCATTGTTGCCATTTTATTTATTAAGCAAAATATATGTGTCATGCTTTAATAAAAAGTAAGGATAATCTAGGAAACAAACTGCATTCCTCTATAAAGCAATAATACTTTCAGTTTGAAAGCCTTTTAAAACTCTTTGTGCAATCTACTAATGTGAATTTTTAAAAATATTTTGGAAACTCTTTCCTTAAATAAGAATTATTTACCGTAAATACAATAGAAATTATATTTTTATTAAACCTGAGTAAAAGCAAAAGTGAAATTTCAGGTGCCTCATTATGCTTATACAGCATTGTGTGGCCTATTGATGAAGATGCTTACCTCCCATTTGGAAGGTTGAAAGTTCAATCCTAGGTTGTGGCAGATGTTTTTCTTCTAGGGAGCAAATAAAAAAATATTTGCTGTGAATTCCATGTAGGCATTAGGAAGGGCATCCGGCCAGTAAATGCTCAGCTCCATCCAATTGCCTATTCCGAATAGGGACTACAAGGTCATAAAAATGGAGGTTTTTTTTTTTAGTCCTATGGTATGAATCCTTATTATCTGAGATACCAGTACAGTTCAAATAATATTGTTATTATTTTTACGGTTACCTGAGAAACATAATCCAGAGGCACTCAACATCTTCTATAACCAGAATGCATACCATATCCATAGTACTACTATGAAACTATAAGCTTGACATACAGTGATACAAATAATATTCAACTGAAACCAGAACTTTCCTTGCTGGGATTAATGAATAGATAACTAGTAAAGCACTTATAGATGATTATTTTTATACATGGTAACTGGAGTGAGATTATTATATGCACAAGATGGAAAGACTCTGAAACACCAACAATGGAAAAATGGTTGGTAAAGATAATAAAATTTTCTGAGATGACAAAATTGATTTGTTTGATTAGAAATAACTGCACTTGGGGAATAACTGCAAAACCTTTATGGATTTTTTTATTATTTTCTTTGCTGAAAATGGGGCAAAATAAATTTGTGGTTTATGGGTTTGAGGATTAGAAAAGGCAGAGCATGGAAAGAAGGCAGCCATATGCAAACTTATCACTTTTCTTTTACTTGGATTCTTTTTTTCTCTAAGTTTGTACTCTGTAAAAAATCCTTTTAAATAAAATATAAATTTTAAAAACGAGAAACTTCAGGCTTGCCTTGCTTATTTTATCCCAGGTCAGCAAATAGCAGAATTCTGAGTCTGACAAATAGCCGAAAAATACAAAATCATATTTAAGCCACGCCAATGCCTGCTTCATTTTCTCCTTTAATTTGACAGAATATCATTGATAAGATAGAATCCAAATGTCTTCATAGAACTTCCATTAAAATTGTATTTCTCTAGAAGCAGAAAAAAATTGAAATTAGTTTTATATGGAGTCATCATATATATAAAGTAGTAGTCATCTATTAAAATAAATTTTAATGTACCATTAAAATAGTCTGCTCTGTTAGCAAATGCTCGAAATCAGCACTTTACATATATCAGTTTTGCAGTTGCAGTCCACACCGGACAATAACTGATAGCTTACATACAATTACTGTTAGTTGGCAGTATTCGAGGCTGTGTGTTATGCAGCATCAGCAGCAAATAAAACTAATAATATCTAGAATATTTTTACATTTATAATACTTGACAAATTATTGCAAATGGTCTTAAAGTCCAGCCTTATTTATGTTTACTCAGAAATAAGCCTTCAATAAAACATATATCCATCTCTGATTTTTTAAAAATTGGGATATCCATTCCCACTCTCAAAAATTATTTACAGATCATTAATCAAGTACTTATGCTATAAAATTAATTTTGAAATGAATACAGCATTGTGATGGAAATGAAATATGCACCAATCTATCTCTTATAATCAGCTGCAAATATATTTGAGCTAGCAGTGATATAACAGAGATTCAAGCTGTCACAAATCCTGAAACTGAACCACAAAATAATTATCTATAAAATTCTATTATTTTTTTGAAAACTTCTAATACAAATTATACATATTTATGCTGACTAAACTCTTGTATTACTTAAGAGAAGTAAAGGAAGAGATATGTTTTACATTATTTTTTGACCGAGGCAAATACTCTCTTTCAATTTACAACAATTGCAACTACTGCCTACATATAGATCAGTGGTCCCCAACTTTTACACCTTGGCAGCTGGGCACAGGGAGGTAGGTGAGCATATAAGTGGCAGGTGCAACCATGCGTGTAGAAAGTCATTGGTGTTAGTGGCATACATGCTCACTCCCACCCATTGGAGCAGAGGAAACTTCAGACACGTGCCCTCTTTATTATTGCTTGCATGGCCCAGTTTCAAAAAGGCCATGGCCTGGTAGTGGCCCGTGGCCCAGGGGTTGGAGACCCCTAATACAGAAGATACATTTATGTATATCATATATTTAAGGTGTTACCAGCTTAAATCACATGGAATTGTGAGTATTCCATAGGAAATATGGACATTTTATTTTCTAGAAGTGATATTTTCAAGAAAGAACACATAAAAACCATTTAATAAACTTATACTTTGAAAATTAAAAAATCAAATATTAAAAACAAAAGTGAAATCAGCTGAAAGAACCATTCTGTAAAATGGCTGCAAAATATCAAAATAAAACAAGTATTTTTAAAAAAATTCCCTGAGCAGTTTGAAAAAATTCCCTCAGCAAGATTTTGAAACTCAAAGTAGGGAATTACCAAATATGTACTCAGTTTAATTAGAGTTTGCACGATTTTGGAAAATGAATAGGAGATTAATTTCCCTACTGTCCAAAGTATATTATTATTTATTTAATTTTTTAAAACAAAAATAATTTGTACAACAATGCTTTAGAAGACTGAGAAAATCTTCCTAACTCTGAATGTATTAATGTCTGAATGAACTCCTAATCCTTGATAGTTTTTCCTGTTTTCCACTGGTCTCAAAAAGACTTGTTCTCACTAAGCAATATATTATATTTAATTTTATTGGGAAAATGAGATGGCCTTGGATGTTAATTCCCAGGCATTTCCCAAGCACATTCGTTTTTATCCCAAAATGCTGCTACAACAGAAATGGCAAAGTTTTCCACTGCCATCCAAGGATGACCTTGGATTCTTCCAATCTATGCAAGAATAGTATGTTCTGCCAAATCTAAACTTTCTCAGTGATATTTTAAGGAACAGGGATTAATCCATTTTTGAAATGTACTATTTCAATGAATGGAACAGGAGCTGTTGATGTAGTTCTACAGAGGAATTTTTGAATGTCATTTGTACTTCTATAACTGGTTTGGTACAGCAACCAAATAGGACAGGTGTAGACATCAACGGATAGTTAGAACTGAAAAAAAGAACAACTGCAACCAGTCTGCCTTCTATTTAGAACCTGTACATTACATGAACCAGAAAGAGGGCTGAGAAAATATCTACAGGCCCTTCACCTCCTAGGCATAAACTATGCAACATAGACTATAGAGTATTGCATACCAAACAACTAGTTAGGTTTTTTTCTTTTGCTAAACTCCTAACTACCACAGTACTGTGTTATGTCAAAGGATATTTACCCATGTAATATGGATTTATTATTATTATCTTTCTCATCTTTCCTACTACCTTCTCCTATTGATAACTTATGATTATGCAGAAAAAACAATTTCTACCAACCTGTCTTCCATTGAGGACCTGTATACTGCACAAGTCAAAAAGAGGGCTGTGAAAATATTTACAGACCCTTCGCATCCTGGACATAAAATGTTTCAACTCCTCAAAATGACACTATAGAGCACTGCACAGCAGAACAACGAGACACAAGTTTTTTCCCAAATGCCATCTCTCTGCTAAAGAAATAATTCCCTCAACACTGTCAAACTATTTACTAAGTCTGCACTACTATTTCTCTTCTCATCATTCCCATCACCCATCTCCTTCCACTTATGACTTATGACTGTAACTTTGTTGGTTGTATCCTTACAATTTATATTGATATTGATTGTTTACTGATTGCTTATTTGTACCCTATCACTATCGTTAAGAGTTGTACCTTATGATTCTTGATGAATGTATCTTTTCTTTTATGTACAGTACACTGAGAGCATATACACCAAGACAAATTCCTTATGTGTCCAATCACACTTGGACAATAAAGTATTCTATTCTATTCTATTCTATTCTATTCTATTCTATTCTATTCTATTCTATTCTATTCTATTCTATTCTATTCCTTATTTTTATTTGCTTGTTAGATATGCAGTATATCCTGTCTTTCCTTCAGGACCTCAAGGTATTTCTAATTCTACAAATAAAATAAAGCTTAAAAACATGTTGCTTATTCAAGTTCCTTATTTGATAGTCCAAACATGTAATTAAGATTTTGGTAACAAGAAAGCAAGAGAGAGATTGTGCTGTCACAGTCTCTTTTCTCAACCCTGAATTTGGGCTATATTTTAAACTATGCTGTATACTTTAATTGCATTGTCTCCACACAACCAAATGGGAAAACAGGATAATCTTGTCTGTTCAGCAAAATAAATCAGATAATGTTGTAAAGGTCACTACAATATAGTTTTCTATTACAGTGGGGAGCATTAGCCACATCTAATCCTCATTCATTTGACAAAGATTCTAACAAGATGTGAAAATGGCACTGCCTTAAACTACCTAAATACTAGAAATAAATCTTACTTCCAGTTTAACCCATTCTTATGGTAGCTTTGCCACTGTTTTCTACAGACAAGCATGACAATTTAGTGATATTAAGAGAAGTTGTGACATAGTGAGAATCAATAAAAAACGAAGCTATAAAATTGATAAAGAATGAAGAGATTTTCTGGATATATATAAATCATCATAACTTGGAATAGCCTGCACTAGTAAATTGGCTTGTTTGGCTTATGATCCACATAATTTGGCTGTTTGATTTTTTTCATATGCAAGATACTAATTTTTTAAGACAGTGGTTTCCTGGCATATCTTTTTTAAATGTCTTCAGTAATGTTCTTTTATGTGAAAATTTTCTTGATTTAATTATTTTAAATCTAAATTTTACCAATGTAAATCTATTTTTAAAAATATAAGTACCATTAAAATTTTTAATTCAGTACATTCATTTTTTGCATGAAAACTCTAGTAATATAAGTACATCTGGTATGCATTATTTACTGGTGAAATATGAATGCTAGAGGACTTATTAGAATGCTACAGTCTATACTACAGCAGATTTAGCAAATTCATTTGCATACAATAACTTATTTGCATACATTAACCCTGAAGTTTTCTGGAGTGGCGCCTTGCCACCAGTATTGGAGAAGGACGTATTCAATTTGGAATAGTTCCTGAAACATTGATGCGGCCTTAGTTGCCTTCTGGAATGGACAAGTGACAGAAAATGTGGACAAGACTGTACCTCTGCAGACCTTCTGATATATCCTAGAAATGATCCTCAGATTTTTCAGAATATGGGGAGGAAAGTGGCATGAGAGACATCTAGAGCACTGTTGAAGAAAAACAAAGCGTGTCCAATTGAGCATGGGAAAACATGTATTAAGGATTATCTTGTGTTAATGACAGCAAAAGACATTTATTTATCTGCTTTGATTGCCTCTGCAAATAGATGTTTATAACCTTTCTTTAAGTGACTCAGTCTTTTCTTGACAAGAAGGGGTCTTTTTTGTGCCAGAACTGCTGGCTGTCAGCTGAGATAACAAGCTGGATGCCTGCCATAATTAGAAATATATGAGCTCAGGATTTTGGAAGAACAAGAGTCCCTTTTAACCTTAATTATATTGCAACTGTAAGTGTGGTCAGCAAGACTGAGACCAATAATCAAGTGACATATCCAAGAGACCGGAGACACTGTGGGGTGCAATCCAATAATCTAAGAATGGCACAGTAAGTGAGCACAATAGAGGTGACACTTGAACAGTTTTTCTCCACATTTTCTCCCATGGACTCAGGCCAACCAACTGGCAATTCCGAGCCTGTAACCAAATGCAGACATGAAGCATACTATTCATTAGAATCTATTTTTCTGCTTCTACTTCTTGGCAACCCTCTCTTACCTGCAGAGATAAGTCCTTCCTCCTCTGATTAGGAGCAGGTGGCTGAACTTTAGAGATTGAGAGACCATCAGTGGGACAGGCAAGAAGTCTCCTCCTTTCCATATATAGGTATTTCTCAATTTATAACAGTTCATTTATCGCCCGCTCAAAGTTACAACAGTTACGAAAAAAGTGACTTATAACTGTTTTTCACACTTATTAGAGTTGCAGCATCCTAATGATCACATGATCAAAATGCAGATGCTTGGCAACTGTATTTATGACAGTTGCAGTGTCCTGGGGTCATGTGATCAGCTTTTGTGACCTTCTGATTTGCAAAGTCAACAGGGAATCCAGATTCACTTAACAACCATGTTATTAACTTAACAAATGCAATGATTCACTTAACAACTGTGGGAAGAAAAGTTGTAAAAAGGAGCAAACTCACTTAACAAATTTTTCACTTAGCAACATAAATTTTGGGCTCAATTATAGTCATAACTTGAGGAATACCTGTATATCCAAGGCAAAATTCCCTTCTTCCTATCCAAAATTTCACATGACACTGAATTAATAAAGTATGATTTTTAAAACCTGGCATAAATTTAAGGGTTCAGTAAAACTAAAAATGCTCTGAAATGGCCCGATTCTTTATCTGAAGCAGATAAATGTCTTTTTATTTCCCTCATTACAGGAAATAAAGTACAAAATATAAAATTTCATCTAAAATAAATCCTACAGTCAAAGATTTTATTTAAGTAAATGGAAGATACAAAAAAGATACAAAAAATACAAAAAAGTTAACAAAACCACTTCTAAACTTATGATTTTAATCTAAAGCAAGGGTGTCAAACTCATGGCCAGTGGGCCAGATGTGTCACACACTGGCCAAGCCCATACCTGTTTTAGTCACGTGATGACACCTCTGATCTAAAGTAAGCGTTCTTCCATTATTGTTGTTAATGTTGAAGAAACAGAAGTCCCGGTAATGAATTTAAGTTATTTATTTATTAGAGCTTTAACCATATTATTCTTAAGAAAGGGTCATATAAAAATAAGGAAATCATTTTACTTTTTTATTTATAGTGTTACTCAATGAAAAACAATATCCTTCTTAATCATGCAAATGTTACTTTTAAGGAGAAACCTAACTAAATCCATTCATCAATGGATTAGGATACTATTAAAATTAAATTCTCCTGCATTATGGCATATGTCATATAAAAATTATGAAAAAGAACCCTCTTCATAGATACATGGCATTTGGAAATGCAACCTGTGATCTTGCAGAATACATTGTTTAGATTAGTGAATTACCTTCAGACTAGCATTAAAAATTGTAACAAGCACCTCTATTTTCATCAGATAAACACTAATATTAGTTATTTTAATGCATACAGTTTTTGAATCTGATGTATATATTAGTCAGAGGTCCATTTCTGCGTTTCTCTCTCAATACTACCAAGTTTTACATTACAGAAAACAAACCTTTAAAGACTAAAACTAGTTTAGTTTTTGTCTTTTCTGTTGATGTAAGCAACTTGTGAAAAGCAAGTGATAAATTATGTGTCTTGGAAAGATCCAAGGAAGCTATTTTTAAAGTCAGCATTTTAAGCAGTTGGAGTTACATTCCAGTACTCTACGCAGTGCAGTTAAAATTCCTACCAAACCATCACTTGTAGCCCTGTCTTTTGCTGCAGAAGTAATGGGACTAATGAACATATGGGAATCATTAAAGAACAAATAAGAATGTCCACTTTCCTGTTGTTTTTAAGGCAAAGGGGTTAATACAGGTTGTTTTTTTTTAAATCCCTCCAGACTTGTATTATATTTTAATCTTGCTAATCCTAATCCTGTTTTATTTGTTTCCTTCTGGCTGTAAATGCTCTCTTTAATTGAATTGAGATTATGTCACTGCAAATTGCAATCAGGTTCTTCACTGGGTTTATGACAGCATATAATTTGAACACATGCAACCTTGTTTTATATTTTAAAAACTGCAGAATACTTGGGTGAAACTGTTATGCTGGTAGATAGACATATTATGTGATATAAATTTCCGGAGCTATTTCTAAATAGAGAAGTAAAAGATTTCTTAGGTAGCAGTTCTAATGTAGGTAAAATGTCAACATCCTTAGTAGTATTATTCCTTTTGGTAGAAGAATCTTTCTTATCACTTTTTTTGAAAGTCTCAGGATAGGAGACATTTCAGTAGCAAAACATGGTCTCTTAGCAACAGTCTGACTCACTTTAAAACAATTTCCTAGAATAATAATGTGATCAGTCCTATTCATCACTCTCACCAATACTATGGACCTGCATATTTTTCAGTGTGTCTATTTTTATTAATTAAATAACTGGGAAGATCAATAACAGCATTGCAATACAAATTTGGCTATGATAGCTGAAAGTTTTAAACCAAACTGCACTTCTTGACAGGGTGAGAAATAGACTAAAGTGGGGGAAAAAAAGAATCACACTAAAAGTATCCAATTACATTCATGGAAATGTTCCCTTTTTGAATTAGTCATGTTTTAATTGCTTAAAAGCTAAAATTTAAACACACATATTTTAATTTTAATAGTAATTGGATTGTTAACCATCTCAAGGTATTATTGTAAATTATTGGATGGATGGATAAATTAATTAACAAGTCAAGCATGTTAAATTTGTGGGCAACCTCTTGAAATTCCATAATTTCTGTTTCATATATATTTTCTTACAATTCAAGTGTCTTCCCCTTTTAATCATTATCTTCTTAAACTATAAAAATGAGTTGTGAGAAAAGTGAAGTCCTAAACTCCAGAAGTAAAGGAATTTCTTTGGGATCCGTGATGACGAAAGGTGTAATAATTTAGTGACATTTTTTTCATATATTGTGGTTAATTTATGCATGCTGATATGCATTATATGTCTTTCTTTAGCCATTTGTGTCTATATGAGTAGAACTCTTTTGAATGTTACAATCTATTTCATCAATTTGCCATTTTGTGCATTTGATTTTAATGATCCATGGTTTTATTTTCTTTCTTCTTTTTTTGTTCTGTTGGCTGTTATATGCAAATCAGATACTGTACTCATATTGTATGAGTTGGGTAGCCATATAAAAGTTTATGAAAAACAAACCTGAACCAAAAAAAGATTTGTTTATATGTTATATTATCAAATAAACAAATAGATTTGTTTATTAAAGGCATAAATACTCTAATTATGAGGAATAAGTTAATTCTTTTGATTTTGATAGATTGTGATTTGGAAACTATGGAAGGCAATACATGAGAATAATATGTATAATAAAAACAAGTTCAGTGGATTGGGTCTAGGAAATAAATTTACAAAGTATATCACAGTGACAGGAGAGTTACCTCTAGCACCAAGTTACTGAAGCAGCTCATGAACAACAAAAGGAAACCAATTAAAGTTAAGATGACCTTTGTGGCTGTAGCACAGAACTAATATGAAGTAAGAGGGCCTGCATGGATAGATCATTTTATCCTGGTCAACAGATAAAAACCTAGGCAAAGGATAAAAATACCAGCGTTAGTCAGAGCAAAGTAAATACCGTAGTGACTTTTCAGAGAACATTGTTAGAAACTGTGGTAGTAAAACTCAAGAAGGATAATTTGTTATGTATAACAATCATAAAATTAACTTGCTGTGCAGAATGATGACAGACCACGAGATCTCTATAGCTATGCAACCAAAAAGAACAGGACTTATTTTCTAATACAAATACACACACACACACACAACATTTAACTATAACTATAACTTATGAGTTCATAAGAATTGGGTGGCTATAATAAATTCAAATAAATAAATAAATATCATCTTGAGACATTGGGACAATAGCAATGCCTTGTCTCTCTTTCTTTCTCATCTTGAGTGATGATGTATGGAGATACAAGAAAAAGATGAAACAGATTATTACTTAGTTTGGGAGAAATGGTATAAATGGTTGGAGGAGAAAAGGGAAAAAATATATGGAAACAAATGAGAAGATATAAAGTGTGGAAAGGAAACTAGGTACCTGTTTATGTTAAATGTAAATAAAATATTTAGATTAGGAGAATACGTACATATGATGTACTAGGAATATATGTATAAGAGATAGATTAAGATAAGAAAGAGAAAATGTATAAATATAAATATAGATTACTGATGCGAAAATGTTGAAAAGAAGATGTAAAGATGGAATTTTGTTTGTTTGTTTGTGTGTTTTGTTGTTGTTTGTTTGTTTATTCGTATTTTAAAAAATGTTTAATAAAAATTATTTTCAAAAAAGAAAGAAAAGAAATAGTGACTATGAATAATGTATTATATTTTCTTCACTCTCTTGCTTCTGTCTCATCATCAAGTCCATCTTGACTCTTGACAACTGCATGATATGACCATGCAGTCTTTTTGGCAGCATTTTCAGAAATGGTTTGACATTTACTTCTTCCTTAAGCAGAGAAGAAATGACTGCTCCAACGTTATCCAGTTTGCTTTTATGTTCTTAGCCTTGGCTTCTAGGACAAAAACTCATGATATCCAAGTTTTTAGTTTAGCATCTTTAACCACTATTCTTCTTTCATTAGACTTCTGTCCATCTGAAAATCTAGCAAGGAAAATATTTATTTTTTCATTTCATAATCTTTCCATGTTCTGAAAGTCCAGTTAATCAAGTGCTTTTAGTTATGAGAGTCACTGAATGATAAAAACTCTTCATTGGTTTCTATTTTATTAGTTATTAGCTTTTTGTTTTCAAGAATTTAGGCCAATTTTATTTTCTTAGTGACTTTTCTTTTTTTAAAAAAATGATTCACTAATACTGCCATAAAATTGTACTGGTGTTGCTTTCTTAGTCACAAAAAAATATCTCAAGTTGCGCTGTATTTGGCATACATCCCCAAAGATCTTTATTTTCAGGTTGTCTTATTCCAAATAGGTGCTGTATGTAACCTGATTTTAACTAATCAGGTTAAGTGTTAATTCAGGTCTTAACCTGGATTAACACAGTTGAAGTCTCTTAGCAACTGATAAATGCTAATTTTCCTCCTGAACCCTTCAGTGCCCTACTTATGGGGAAAATTCTGAGATTTACTTAAAAAGAGCATCAGTCTCTATTGTGCATCCTGCTCTAATAATCCATTCTCTTAATCACATTATAATGTGGCAGAGATAGCTTAACCAAACTATACATGTGGGTATGTATTGTTTCATGCACATTCTCTCTTGAATTTAGCAATGTTAATTTTCCAATAAAATTTCCAAATATTTTATTAAAGAAGCAGCGAGACAGTATTATTTTTACAAGCTTTGCAATAAAAGTAAATAACTTTAATAGGCAATTTCCTTATGTAGTATAATTTTTGCAATTAAAAATTTACTGTGCTGGTAAGGCAGCAAAGTTGAAATGAGATTCATTACAATACTTTCCAAGAGTGTGTATCTCTCATTAAACATTAGAGTGCCTTAAAAGAAGGGAGCATGTTTAACTCAACAACATTCCTAGCCATTGCTTTTTTTGTATCCTAATAATTGTATCTTTAAAATGCTTGAATTCTGTTGTTTCAGCTATTATTTAATTTTAATTATTATTTAATTATTATTATTTAATTCTGTTGTTTCATGGGTCATAAAGGATATTAACATTTAACTGACTTCAACATTTGTCCCTTTAGTTATATTTTGTTAGAAAAGTATTAGTGTCTATTTATGATTTCCAGCCTGCTCATTTTAATTGTTTATTTTTATTGAAAAATACACTGGATTTGGGCACCTGGTCTATTTATAATTTACCAATACCTATTAAATTACATAGCCCAACTTGACTGTGAAGGTGATGTGATAGTTGTTCTTATATGGGTCCAGTTATTTAAACCAGATTTCAGATTAAAGCACATAAGAAATATGTGGATAGGTAGATAGAATATAATTAGGACCTACATAGAGTCTCTAACTAAAAACAGTTCAGAGACATATGTAAGTAAATTTGTTTTTTTTACTTGTCAATGAATATTCATGCATTTTAATAAGAAACACATTAATAGGAAGACCAATGCAGCATGGTCTTCACAGATAATGGAGTTATTACAAAAGTTAATGCATGTCTAGCACTAACATCTAAATCTTATATGACACATGTCTTAATATGGTAGTAGTGTATTCCATCTTAAAAAATCATATTATGTTGTTCCCTTTAATACAGGGGTCCTCAAACTTTTTGAACAGGGGACCACTTCAGGGTCCCTCAGACTGTTGGGGGGGCTGGCCTGGCTAGGTAGATTTGGCTGGGTGGGCATGTGACTGGGTGGGTGTGACTGGGTGGTCATGTGACTGGGTGGTCATGGCTGGCGAGCATAGCCAATTTAGCAGTCCATTTTGCCAATTTAGCAGTACATTAAATAATACACACAAATTAAACTTTAATTTGTTTTCCTCCTAGGAGTGTTTTATTTACTTTTGTTTGACTTTTCTTTCCACTAGATCATTTTTTAAATTGTTCACGATTCGAGTGGTCCACTTCAGAAAATTCAATTTTGCAGCAATTCTTCTCAGCCCCAAGGAGCTTACAATCAACATCTCTCCCCCCACCCCCCGCTCTCAAAGTGTGCTAGAAGAGCAAATGAGGGTGGGGAAGAGAAACCTTGCTGAATTCCATTCCATTTGCATTGCGGCAGTCTCAATCTGCTTTTGGAATCTCATGGCTGGAGCTTCCTCCACAGATGTCAAATGCGTGCAACAGGCAAGGGCTTCACACATCTGGCAGGCAGAATTGGACTGGGCAGGGATCGCTTAGAGTGGATGTGGCAAAGATGCCCCAAGATGGGGGTTCAACAGCGCTGAACCACTGGCCAGCCAGCCCTTCTGGCTCCCTCTCCAGTGGCTGTCCTTCTTCAGGAATGAGCAGCTGAGCGGGAGAAGGACAGGCAGCCAAGTGGCAGGGGGGAAAAGGCAGTGGTTGTTGCTGTACCCACTCCCTAGCTTGCTCATGTTTCACCAGTCCCACTTTGCCAACAGGTGCATAAGCTCAGAATGGAGATGTGGTGGGGGGTGGGCTGCAAGGCAGAAGGCTGCCTTCAGTCCAGGGAAGGGACTGCAGCCTTGGGGCTCTGTCTGAAGGAGCTGTGTCACTCGGGCAGCGCTCCAAAAGCACTGTGGAGCTGCTGCCTCACAGGACAGGATAGGACAGGGCGGGGCTCAGCTCTCTCTGCTGAACAGCCCTGATGAAGGAGGTACATCATCAAGGGTCTCTACCCCTGGCAGCTCCTGGGTGGCAATGCCACCACCGCTCGGCAGACCCATACAGCCCAAAGGAGGCAAAGTGGCCAGTTAGAAAGGCACGCTGCCCTCGCGCACGACCAAGGCTATCAGGAGCTTGTACAGCTCCATTAGGCTGTGGCCACCATGAGTGGGAAAAGCCAGTTCCCATCAGAGCCCTGGCTGCCCAGACCCAGCAGAGGTCTGGGCAGAGGAGAGGAACACAATCCCGGCTGAGCTTGGGCAGCCCTATCACCAATGGGGATCGAGCTTTCCCCGCTCAGGATGACTGCCTTTTGCCTTCTGGGAATGGTCATGTTTTTACCACTTCTAATCAGCCTTTCTAGCTGGCTGCTTTGCCTCAGCGATGGCACTGGCCTAATGGACCTGCACAAGCTCCACAGTGCTTTCAGGGCACTGCCCGAGTGACACAGTTCCTCTTGCAGTCCCTTCCCTGGACTGAAGGCAGCCTTGTGCCTTGCATCCCCTATCCCTACCACATCTCTGTTCTGAGCTTGTGTGCCTGTTGGCAAAGTGGGACTGGCAAGACACAAGTGAGCTAGGGAATGGGTGCTGCAACAGCCGCTGCCTTCTCACCCCCCCCCCGCCTTCTCCCACTTGGCTTCTCTTGGCTGCCTGTTCTTCTCCCACTCGGCTGCCTGTTCCTGAAGGAGAATAGCCATCTCCGCCACTGGAGGCAGGGTTGCAGCTAAATTCTGGGAAGGTCTGGCTCATGAGTAGCTAGGCTTCCTTCCACGTGAATGGGTGAGTCAGCAGGGCACTACCCAAACTGGTGCCTGGGGCTCAAAGGTCCTTTTCCTCCAGCCTTAGGGTGGGCGGCCTTCCTTCCCCGCCATTGCAATGTTTCAGGGAAGCCCGGCTGGGCGCCACGTGTTGGGTCTGGTAGCGGATGGGGAAATGCTGCACTTTCCCCCATTTCCTGTAGGGCCTGCTGGCAAAGCGTCCCTCTCGTACACTCACTGCTGCAGTCAGGTGCGCGAGGGGAACACGCTTCATGTGCAGGCCAAGGGCAAGACCCGTGAGGGAGCCAAGGAGATGACCAGCGGTGACCTGATCTCTAACCAGAAGCCAAAAGAGATGGGAGGGAGTAGGAAGCAGCTGCCGCACACCCTCCTCATCTTGTCTTCACCTGCAGTGAGAGCAGTAGCCAAAGGCAGAAGCACAGGGGAGAGGAATGCAGTCCCACAGGCTGAATGTGTCAGGCAATCACGTGCTTATCCCAGCCACATGGGATGGAGCAGGCGAGTGATCTGCATCACATGCCTCATCCGCCCCCACCCCTCTACCTGCTGCCGATTCAAGTGCTGTCACCACCATGCCTGTTTCTTGGAGGGCCAGCTGCGGACTCCCTGCTGCCAAACAGGGACCTTGCAGCCCCTTGCCATCCCCCACTTACTCTGGCAGCCACAGCAGGTGAGGTACCTCTTCCCCAGGCCACCGTCAGCCAAGAAAAGCCAGCCATGCGAGGAATGGGTGGGAGTGGCAGAGTGGGGTGGGGGGGGGGGGCTGAATCCCACCACTGCACGAGCTGGATACATTGTGTCGGCAGGCCGTATCTGGCCCACAGGCTGTAGTTTGAGGATGCCTGCTTTAATAGGATGGCCTTACTATAAGTTCTAGAAAAGAAATCAGACAATTATTTCAACTTCCTAAATTTATAGCAAATGCTATATTTTAAATTTTTGATAATCAAGAGCAGAAATAGTAGCAATCCATACAAAAGGTATAGCCTTTTGTAGACTTCTAGTCATAGCCAGTGGGAGATATGAATTTGAATTTGATCCACAAATTGAATCGTAGACAGACCAAATGAAAATAAGGCAAAACTACTAAATCCAGTACCAATCCTGTGGGTAAATTTCACTTATGAATATATTATTGCTTTTTAGGTCTAGTTCTGAGAAAGAGTAGTGAAAAATGTTAAGGCTATATGAAACCTCAAAGAGACTGTTTCAGTTTGATTGACATTTCAATCAAAGCTTGATTTTAATATTGTTCCATGAATTGTTAAGGTACTAAGTAGCTTATTCTTAAATTCTGTTATACTACTCAGCATAAGCAAAACTGTACTACAGTATCTGCCTCAAAGGCCTTTGATATGTTTCTTTTAGATGGTTGTGTAACTTGTTAATACTCTGAACAGCGCACAACATTAAACAATAGAAATCAAAATAATTAGAAAAGAACAATATATGTCTCAAAATAAGACAATCAACTAACATTCTAAGAGTTTCTCACCAATCCTATCCAAGGTTTAAGGAAAAAACAGGTTTTCAAAATTGTTTTAATTAATAGTATGGGGACTTATTGGCTTTCTGGAGAAATGCTATACCAGAAGACAGGCACCATGTCAGAGAAAGCTGTCCTAAAAGGTGACAATTGACTGAATTTGCAATTTTCTGCACCTAGAATTGTACCCAAAAGTTAACCGACAGCCAGAGAAGCAGTGGAGCAACAGTGTTTCATGAACATATTATATAATGTCCATCAATGACTGTGTCAATGTATTTTCGTTCTTAGATCAGCTGCAGTTTCCAAGTCTTACGTGGCACGCACTATATTGTATGAGGTAACTGTGTATCTATAATAGTAACTATCTGGAACTCACCCCTGCCAGTCCAAGAATGGACACAGCTGATAACCAAATGAATCTGCCCAAACTGCAGCAGAATTTTGTTTCTGAAAAGAAGCAACCCCCCCCCTTTTTTTTTTACTACCATTTAGGTGAAATTGCTGACTGAAGTGAAGCAGCATGTTTCAGTAATTCCATAAAAAGGCATCCAAGTGAATCATCTTATTCTTTTTTAAGCCTTTCCTGGAATTGTAGATGACATAGAGAACACTTAAAAAAAAACCAAAAGAATAATTCATAAAATAAAATATATTGGCAATATTAGCTGTAAAAATCAAGTAGTGAAAGCCTTTTTCTGTGTCATTTTGGGATTAAGCTCAAATGCAACATGGTTTCTTACAAATAGATTTAGGGTTTATAAATAAAACAGGAACGATAAAGATTGAATAGATTTGGGATAGAAGACTGAGTAAAGCTCCTGAAAGGAAAGAAGGCTATTCAGTGAAGTGCAGAAGAATGAATAACAGTACCACAGTTGGAAGGACCTTAGAGGTCTTCCAATCCAGGCAGAAAACCCTATAACATTTCAGAAAAATGGTTGTCCAATTTCTTCTTAAAAACTCCCAGTGTTGGAGCACTCACAACTTATGGAGGCAAATTGTTCTACTGATTAATTGTTCTAACTGTCAGGAAATATCTCCTTAGTTCTAGGTTGAGTCTCTCCTAAATTAGTTTCCATCCTTTGCTTCCTGTCTTGCCTTCAGTTGCTTTGGAGAATAGGTTAACCCTCTCTTCTTTGTGACAGCACCTTAGATACTGGAATATTGTTATCATGTCATCCCCTCATCCTTCTTTTCATTAAACTAGACAGTCATTAAACAAGACATACAAACTAAGTTCATTAAACTAGATTGGCCACACAAATATCATCTAGGCAAAGATGCAAGTCTTGAAAACACTTAAGATTTGCATATTTCAGTCATTAGTGCCAGTGAAATAATGATGGCACATAGTCTATTAGTCACTCTTATAGAGAGATTAAAAAAGCCACATGCACAACTCGTGGAGCAGTAAGCTTGTTCTGTGGATATGTATACTCTTTCTCCCAATATGCCAAGAGCATATTAGCATTGGAAAGCCAAGCTACTGTTCTGGCTTCGTTAAGGGGAAGGGGGAAAAGCAAGCAGTCTGAGAAATGTTGTTTAAATTCCCTATAACTCTGGCCAATGTCATTGGTCCTAGTCAGTGGTAAGGAATGCCAAGAATAATACATCAAGACGAGCTACATGCATACAAGTATATCCCATAATTTCCTTTGGGTATAAGCAGAGCTTTACAAGTACAGAAAAAGATCAAGAACTAGAAAGCAAAATAAATGAAAGAGAGAAGATAAACTAAATTAAATCTAGCCAGTATCATTTTGTATGCTGTTCTAGGAAAGAATACAAATTAGTCTTCTGGGTCTAATTTTTCATGATTTATATATCTAACCTTTTTATATTCATATATCTGCCAAAGAGTAAAAATCCTGAACTTCCAAAATTTTATTCATAGTGAGCTATTGTACTTTTAGTCTGAATTTTACCAAATTCTTCCCTAGCCATGCTTAAAATATTATAGTTTTTGATATCTTTGCATTCAAATAGGAACTTTCACTTAACGAGCAAAATTCAACCTTTACACAAATATTAATCAAGTAGCATATTTTCCAACTACCCTTGTAGTCTTACCAGTGTCTGTTCTTATAACATTTATGACTTCTTGTTATCCTTTTTTCTAAGACTCTTAATATTTATAGCACTTTCTTTCACCAAGCTCTGCAATACATCACTAACATTCCATACGGAGCTGTAAAATGTTCCTTCCATCATTCTTTCACATTCCATTGTATTTTTCTCTCATCTTCATCTGTTGCAATACTGTTATAGGTATTCTTTTTATCCACATCCTCTTTCAATTTATAATTCACCATATATCATTTTTCATAAACCTACTAACATAACTCATATAGGCTCTCTGTCATCCAGTTTTGTTCACTGTGTTCTGAGGAGTTTTCACATCCTCTTTCCTTACCTTCACTTTCCATTCATTCCACTCAAAGACTAATCCATTTTATAATACTTTTTAATATAGGATTTACATTTCTTTCTGCCATTATTGTATTTTTAATAGTTCTTTTCATTTATTTAACTTTCTTCTATGCTAATTTTGATAGCTACTAAAGCTGCCAACAATGGTCTACTTCACCATCACAACTGCTCATCTTATATCCTTAACAAATTCTGTCAATCTATTATTATAAACAAACATACAAAACGTTTTAGGGGTTTTTATGCTCTATGTGTTGCTCATGAAGCAATCATCATTCACATTCATTCTTGCATCTCTGTACAATTCAATCTTGTTTTCTGTTCCTTTCTTTGTCGTAGCTATCCACTCATTGAGTAACTTTCCCCCCTGAATCACATTCATTCAGAATATTGCACAATTTTCTCGAAATGCATCCCTGGTTCTTCTATTACTCCATTCTCTGGAACCTACTTTCATATTTTATCAACTGAATTTATGAAATTCTACTTTAATGAAGTCTTGTAACAATATAGATGACAGCACTTCAGATCTTAAAACATATACTTAAGCTTTTTTTAACTCATAATTAATATACATATTCAATAGCATTCATATATTTATCAATGGTCCAGAGTTGCTGGGAGTCAGGCAACTTATAAATTATTATTTTACTTCATGATATCAGACTGCTTTCATTCAGATTTGTTACATCTTTCCCTTTTTTTGGTTTCACAAAAACACAACTTACTGTTTACCATATACCCCTTTTATATAATAAAGAATCACTTTGGTCACCCACTATGGCTTTCATTTGTTGAGATGCTCATATATTCAAGAAGAGGAGGGGAGGGGAGGAGAGGAGACGAGAGGAGACGAGGGGAGACGAGGGGAGACGAGAGGAGACAAGAGGAGAGAGAGGGGGGAGAGGAGGAAAAGAAAGTTGTTAGCAGCCTTAGTTGTACAATATGCAAGTTGTAGCAGGTAGACATGAGGAAAGTGACAAACATTGCAATACACATTTTGCCCTGTTTATACTTTGCAATGATAAAACACATGCAACACAAGTAAGAAAGAGCAGAGCTTGCATTGTAACATCACAACATATTTCATTGTGACCAGTTATGGGTGACTACATTCTAATGGCAGTGTTTTTCTATACATACACATGAAAATGCTAGATTTTTAAAAACATATATGCAAGGATATGTATTATTTTAAAGAAAGGAAAAACCAGTAAGGATATTTCATTGTTAGCTTAGAGGTCTTAAATAAAGCTTGTCACCTTGCACCTGTTTTTTAAATTGGTCTCAACAGCGATTTGCATAACAGGAATTGTACAGCACACCATAAAATTTGCATGATTTTGCTCTCTAAAAATGCTAGGACTTTGCAAAATGTTGCCTCCTAACCACTCACAAAGGAAAATTGATTGATTGTTGTGGCACACTGATTGATCACAATTGCACTTGGAGCTGGCTTCTTCCTACTATAGTTGTGAAACTTTTTTTTAATGAAAGTGGAAGCAGAGATTGTTGCTACAGAAACAGAAGCATTTCATGACATCATCTTTTGGGTGGTGGCTCACACAGTTATTGGAAGAGATCCCTGTTATATTCTGCTTGCCAGTTTTTCTACTTCTAATTTGGAAACTGGATGATTGGATGGCAGGACAAAATACACAAATAACATACAGAAAATACCTACTAGGGAAATGCCATTATGATTAATAGATGAAAGACTTGGAGTTTATTCTTATTCTTAATCTTAGTGTTATTCTTTTGATGGAGAAAAAGGAATATAGATTTGGTGTATAACTGAGGAAAGATATTTAAATTATTGACTAGCAATTTCTGATTGGCTGTCAGTTTCTTCTTAATGCTGCAATAGTATGTGTGTGTGTGTATGTGTGTATGTGTGTATGTGTATATGTGTGTATGTGTATGTGTATATGTGTACATCTACGTATACGTATACGTATATAAAAATGATAGTTCCTATATTATTTTCATGCTTTGAATTCTATTCAGTTCTTGCTTTGTTTGGTTGTGGAACAGGAAACAAAAATGTGGTTATTTGGAAAAGTCCTATAATCTCCAGTATTATCATAACATCTGAATAGCAAATATTTGGGGTACACTTTTGCAGAAAGATGAGATTTTTAAATTTTTTAATGTATTATTTTCCATTTTTACAAAAGTTTTTATGCACTAATGATTTCAATATGGCATTTAGCACATTAAACTCTTGCAGAGTAAATTATATTTTATCCATAATGGCTTTGAGTTGAACTACAAAGCTCAATTAAGTCTTGTGATTTACTTGGTATTCCAATATAAAGCAGAGCAAGTAAAGCAAGCTTGAGTCTGGATAATTATTTTTCTCCCCCTGAAGAATGTAATCACCTGCACAATTATAAAAAAAGTATTAAGTGGCGGGTACCCATACCTTCCTGCAGAGATTATTTAATGCTTATTGCTAGTCATAGATTTTCAAAATTCTATGATGGTTGTTAACAAATGCAGGATATATCTAAACATGCTGCAGAAATAATAAACCTTAGATAACACACGAGGGATTTTTGAGCTATGAAGATGAATCAAAATGGTAATGAATATCAAGCACTTTGCTCTTGAAATTTTCCATGGTGTACAACCCTGGAAACAAATGTGGTTTTAAATACTTTTGAAGATAACACTCTAGATTCTAATATTAATTAATATTCAATGGTGTTTTGAATCAGCATTCAAGCATACACTGCTTATTGTCTTCCAAACATGATTTTAAAACAGATGTGACTTTAAAGAAGATGCTATCTATTACACTTGGCTAAGCAAACTTGTAAACAGAAGCAAATTATTATCATTCAATAACATCCATTTTGAAAGCACATTTATAATATCCAGCTTCTTTTTAGTCTTCCTTCTGATCTGAATAGATTACTAGAATGGAATTGCAGTTACGTGATTACTTCATGGAGAAAACGTATCTATATGGTTGCTAAGAATTGACAATTACTTTACAGCAGCCCAAAGCAAGGAATTCTGAAAACTGTCACCCTAAAAACATGTGGTACTAGGTTATTTATTTTTGCCTTATATAGTAAGGTCATAGGCTGGCATTGATTACTTCCTCAAATGTTTTTCTCTTTTTCTGATAACATTGTTGGTATTAAAAATTATGCATGTTGTATAAAAAACCAGGCTACAAGCAGTTGAAGGGATCATTTAGAATTTAAACCCTGCATAGGCGTGGCTAGCTTCAAGACACCCTGAGTCTTCGGAGAAGGGCGGCATATAAATCAATTTTTTAAAAAAAGAAAAAGATGAGATGACAGGTCTTTTCAGGGTTCCCTCTCGATATCCCAGCTGTTAGATGATCCTTTTGGACCAGAGTCGTCTTGTAGGGATGACAAGCAAGGGGAACACACTCTGTGGATCTCAGGAAACTCACAAATTACCTGATATATCCGAAGAAGCTCCCTAAACAGACAGTTGGGAAGGTGGCCATTGCAAGTCGCTACAAATCTGGGCCTGCAGAGCACAGAAGCGAAAGGAAGGTGCGATCGGTCTGGATGAGATATTTTGAATATTTTTTACTACCTTTTAAACTTGATTAAAGAAGAACCTCCTTGGAACAGCAGAGGAAAGTGTGACTTCAAAGGAGGAGGTGGAATTGGGTGTTTTACCTATTCCAGCCTTGGAAGAATGACGGTGAGGAAGGTGGTTGGAGCCAAGAAAATAAAGAATAAAAGAAAAACTTGCTTATAAAGATTGGGCTGAAGAATAAGTCTGAATCTGGATTGGATACTTCAGTATTTACATTGGGGATTATTAACTAAAGAATATGTAATTATAGGAACTTTTTTGAACTTTTTACTAAGATTGGACTTTGCAACTTGCTGTGACAGTACTGTTAAGAAAGGAAGAAGGAGAGAGAAATAAAATAACAGTGTCACCTACAGGCAAAGATTAAAATTGGAGGACATATTAACAAAGATGGAATGTAACATTGGGAGCCAGTGAAGCTTGTGAACCAAATTGATAAGCAGTTGTTTTGACCAAACAATTTAAGATATAGAGTGGAACACTGGAGGCTTTGTTAGTTTTATTTTTTTTGAGAGTAGTGTAGCTCTTGGAATCTAAAGGGCAAAATGCAAAACAACAGAAACAGACTAAGGAAATCTTCACTGGTATCCTGGAATAAGGCTTTTGTTTTTTGTCCCTGTGGCTGACATCTGCTGTTTTTTCTTGTGGGTTTTTTTTTTTTTTTTTTTGCTTTGGGTTGGATTGTGAATTTGCTTACTGGACGATACATGCTGAATAATGATATTTTTGGGGCTTGGTGAACTGATTTGGATTACAAAATTTTATTTTATAAATTCATCTCCCAGAGGCTATTTGGATTAAGGTTAGAAGAACCTAAAGTAAAGAAGTAGAAAAAATTCTAAAAAGGATATACAAAGATTGGGTTTTTGACTTGGATTGGAATTGGAGTATTCTTTTTTTTTCTCCCTTTCTTTCTTTTCCTTTTTCTTCTCCCTGTCTTCTTGCTGGAGGACTTATATTTGGATTATAAATTGAATTTGAACTATATTATTCATACTTGGTGGATTACAAGATATAAGATACTACAAGATGAAGAAAACACAATCACGCCATCATCAGCAAGCTCGTCTGCAACCTCTAGCCCTGTGGGTCAGAGAACATTGGGGCCTATGATACAACAACAAGTAAAAATAGAAAAATCTAATGCCATGCAATTAGAATTGATAATCATGATACAAGCTCTTCATGAGGATCTGAAGGAAAGAATAGGCAAGATAGATGAAAGAACAGAGAAAGTAGAAGGCAAATTGGAAAACTTTCAAGAGATTATGGAAAATATTGAACAAAGAGTACAAAAAGTAGAAGAAAATGCTGAAGCAACAGAAAAAAGAGTGGGAGAGCTAGATTATAGATTAACAGCAGCAGACAGAAACAAAGATAAAGCAATTATTTCTTTAGAAATGGACAGGGCAGACCACTATTTGAGATTCCAGAATATGAAAGAAGAAAAAGGAGAAAATTTAGCAGAGATAATGGCAGATTTGCTGGCGGAAGCAATGGAGGAAACTAAGGAAAAAATCTTGAATGAGATTGATGAAATATTTAAAGTGCACACTAGGTATGCAATGGGAAAGAGGAATAAAAGAGATAAAAGGAATAAAAAGAAAAGACAAACTCAAAAGCAATTAGAAGAGGAGTACAAGAAGCTAGAAATGGAACTACAAAAAAACCCACAAAAAAAGAACATAAAAAATCAAATGGACTTGAAAAACCGCAAACTAAGCTTAATAGAAAAAGAAGATTTAGCAGAAATAATTAAAAGTGCCAAACAACACTTTTTTGAAAATGCAAATAAACCAAGAAGATAGTTGGCATATAGATTGAAAAAAGATCAGGAAAAAAAGTTAATTCATCAATTAATAGATGAGGAAGGCACTTTACACTATAGAAATGAAGAGGAAAAAGGAAATGATCCATGACTACTATGAAAAATTATATAAACAAGGGATAATCTCATTATAATCTGTTATAAGTAATATGATGTTGGAAGTATTTAATGACCTGATGATAGAGGCGAAAATACCGACTTTGTGGATGGAGGCATATATTACTCTTATACCGAAAGAAGACGCAGACTTGCAACAGATAAAAAATTATAGATCGATTTCCCTGTTGAATGAGGATTATAAAATATTTGCTTCAATTATGGCAGAAAGACTAAAGACATTCTTAAATGAATTTATACATACAGATCAAAATGGATTCTTACTTAAGAGTCAAATTAAAGACAATATGAGAATAATCTTGAACACATTGGAATATTATGAAGCGCATCCAAGGAAACAAATGGGCTTGATTTTTCTCGATGTTCAGAAGGCCTTCAACAACGTGAACTGTAAATTCATGCTGATGCAATTAAAAGTTATGGATTTTGGAGAAAAATATATTAATATGATTAAGACAATATATCATAAGCATTCGACAAAGATGATGGTAAATGGAAATATGAATGAAAAGGTTAATATTAATATGAAGCGTACAAGGCAGAGATGTCCTCTATCCCCACTGCTGTTTGTGTTGACATTGGAGATACTAAATAGAAATATAAGACAAGATAAAGATAAAAGGTATGGAAATAAAAAAGGAAGAATATAAGTTGCAGGCATTTGCAGATGATTTGGTATTCATTTTAGAAGACCCGCAAGAAACAGGACCAAAACTAATAGAAAAAATAGAAGAATATGGTGAGGTAGCAGGATTGAAAATTAAACTAAAACAGGATAAACAGGATAAAACTAAAATCTTAGTGAAAAATATCACAGAAAAGCAGAAAAGGGACTTAACGAAGAGATTAGATATCCAGGTCACAAAGAAAGTAAAATATTTAGGGATACAATTAATAGCAATATGTGTAACGATTAAGGAAGATAACTACTACAAGCTGAAAAAACAAATTGAGGTAAATTTGAATAGATGGAAAAATCTGCAATTATCGTTAAAAGGAAGAATAGCTACAATTAAAATGAATATATTACCAAGATGATTGTTTTTATTCCAAACAATCCCGATAAAATTGGAGAAAAAATATTTTGAAGAGCTTAATAAGATAATAGTAAAATATATATGGCAGGGGGAAAAGTGAGAATCAATCTAAAAATGTTACAAGACGTAAAATCTAGAGGAGGGTTTGGATTACTGAACAGGGAATTATATTATCAGGCAGCAGCGCTAACTTGGATGAAGGAATGGATTGTATTGAGATTGACATTGGAGGGATTTGACCAGCAATTAGGTTGGCATGCTTTCTTATGGTATGGGGAAAACAAGATACATGGTTACTTCCAAAAACACTATATAAGAAATGTTTTATTACTAGTATGGGAAAAAATTAGAGATCAACACTACTTGTAGATACCAGTCTGGCTTTCGATGATGGAAGCACTTATACATTTAAATATTATTAATATAGGAAATATTGTTAGATATAAAGATATATTGTTGGAAAAGGGGGAACGTAAAATGAAATGTGAACTGGAAAAGCAGGGAATTGATATGGTTTGGTATACACAGTTGTGTTCTGGTCCACCAGCAGCCTGCAGAGCTGGCAGCAGAGTCGGACAGTAAGGAGGCTAGGGAGGAACAATGGCCAATCCTGCAGTCTGAGGAAGGTTCGGACGAGGCCTCTGCATCAGAGGCAGAGATGGGGCCAGGGCCATCTGGGAGTTTGCAGAAAGCAAGTTGTGGATGGTGTCGGTTTGTACTTTGAAGCTTCGTTTTTGACTCTGTTTCTGTGTGGCCTTGCCAAGATAATTGCCAGTTAGGTCTTTGGAAGCGTGTCAAAGAAGATAAAGGAAGCCTAGGTCAGAACAAGTTGCAAATACAATCTAGATATGAAAAGGACACTAAACTTTATGGTTTTTATATGAATTAACAGAATTGGATGAGATATTAGCAAGAATAGAAGAGAGAATGATAAAAAAAATGTACAGCTATTTATTGAGTGTTAAATTAGAAGAAGAACAAGTCAAAGAAACAATGATAGCCTGGGCGAAAAACTTTGGTCACATGATAGAGCTAGATAAATGGCAGCAAGTATGGGATAGGAATTATAAATTAACATTGTCAACTGCATACAAGGAAAACTTATATAAGATGTTTTACAGATGGCATTTATCACCCGCAAGACTGGCAAAAATGTTTAAAGATAAATCAACTAAATGTTGGAAATGTCAACAGATACGGGGTCGTATTATCATATATGGTGGACATGTGTGGAAGCAAAAAGGTATTGGGCAAAAATTTGCATGTGGCTGGAGAAGAAGACGTAACAACATATTGACTTAAAACCTGAACTATTCCTGTTGGGGATCTTACCAGGAATTTATAGTAAAGAAACTGCATATCTGATTATTCATGTAATAACCACAGCTAGAATTGTATTTGCAAAAGTGAAGATATCCCTACAGATGGAAATGTAATTAAGAAAATATTAGAATGTGCAGAAATGAATAGATTAACATTTTCAATTCAAGGAAAGGAAGAATCAGTTTATTATAATATATGGAAGTTATTTTATCAATGGTTAGAGAATAAATATGAGAGCAATGTACTGTAAAATTAGATAAGAAGAGAAATGTTAAGGTTATGTCATTTTATCATCATCGTCATCATCATCATCTAGTATTAATATAAGAATGAATGTAAGTAATGGTGGTAAGTTTAATTGTTAAGACACAAAGAATTTTATACCCAGACGACACACTATTTAATGAAAGATGGAATTTGTATTAAAAGAAAATTTTAAAAAATTATAATAATAATTTTAAAAAAGAGTTTAAACCCTGCTTACTGCAGGAATCCATATTAAACCATCCATAAAAGATATTTGTCTTGATTCTGCTTTAAACATATCTAGCATAAGAAGTTCACCAGCTCTTTAAGTTCACTAAACTACTGTTTAGTGAACTACTGAACTATGTTTAGTGTTAAAAAGCTTTTTTTAAACCACCAGAATCTGCTTTCCTGTAACTTAAATCCATATACCACATGTTGCAATCTGCAACAATACAGAATGTATCAGTCTTCTTTAGTATATCTTTATAGATTTTTTTAAAGTGCTACCATATTCTTTCTATATCTTATTTTCTCAAGAATAAACATTCAAAATTCCATTAAAATCTCTCTTCATAGTACTTTCTAGTTCCTTTATCATACATACTGCCCTTCTCTTAGCATGTTCTAGTTTGTTTAAATCACTTTTAGTGTGGTGACAAGAAAAGGGAAAATTTCCCAAGTAAGGATCTGCCTAACACCATATAAATTGGAACTATTACTGCTTGTAATTTACAGTTTATGCTTCGGTCAAGTCACCCTAACATTGTGTTTCCTTTTTTGCAGCTGCATCACACTTCTGACTTATATTCAATTTGTCTTCAAGTGCTATTTTAAGGTGTTTTTTTTTATACAAATATTATTGTCAGACCAGGTAAGCTCTATTCTAGATCTGTTGCATTTAATTTCTGTTTCCTAAATGAAGACTTTTTATTTGTTGCTATTATTATTTCATTCTGCTTCTTCTTGAATGTGCCAAGTACTGTAAGGTTATGACTAAGCCTAGAATCAAAGCTGAGAATTGTTTTCATTGTATGTTTTTTAATAAGAATTATTTTTTAGATGTTCCATAGGGAATGGTATCCCACAATGGTGTAATGGGTTTGCATGATGTATTTGCCTATGGCTGCTTTTTTATTCCAATATTATACAATATATATATAGTCCTCAACTTACAGCCATTTACTTAGTGACCATTTGAAGTTACAACAACACTGAAAAAAAGTGGTCTATGATAGAGATATATTTAGTTATGGTTTTAATATATTTACCTTTACACTGATCTCAGTATTAAAACTGTGTGAATGAAAGATAAGTTTTTATTTGATTTACCTGAATATCTCACATTGTCCAGGATAGAAGCAAGAAGAGGTAAAGGCTACATCTAGAGGATTATAGCACAGTAAGTGAATGAATTGTCCACTAGAAAAGAAACCCAGCCTGGGAGGAACAGAGTTTAGAGGTTCTCAGAGGTCTGACCATAGCCCATTTGAAGAGAGTGTTGACAGACTTCTGGTTTGACATCGCGACGAGATTAGAAGCAATGAGCGGGGCTCTATCAACTTGCGCCGAATCCTTCTCATTGGAGGACTCCCCAAGGGGCTAAAGTCACCCTGTAGGGCTGATGAAAAAAGGAGAGGTGGTTTTCCAGCTGGACCCAGAGATTCCCTCCCATCCAAAGACAAAGACAAAGACAAACAGCCATTATGGCTGCCGTGAAGCTGGGGCATCCAAAGAAACAAAGAATGTGCTGGAGTGGTGTAGATGAACAGTGATTGGATCTGGGTGAGGTGATTCTTTTTTTTATCTAGAACCTAACTCAAAGAAAATAAACCCTGGAAAAGAGAGTCTTTGAAATACTTGTCAAAGCAGCAAATAATCACAGAGAGAAAAATTATAGACCCAAAAGAAAAGGAACTAAAGGGAGAGTGCAAAATCTTTAAAATATAGAAAGATTGGATTTTTAAAATTTATTGGCAATATTTTGGTAAGGCATTTTAAAATGCTGGAATTATTTGTCTGAATATTGACTATTTGCAAAAAAAACTGAAATAAATTTTTGTTAGATTTTATGCAATGTTGAAATTTAAGCTGAAGGCACCATCTCCTGGGGAATGGAATATATGCTAAACTCTACAACCTTCGGAAATACTAATAAGACAAAGGAAAAAAAGTGGAAACAAATAACACCTGGAGGACTGCTGTGCTATCTACTGTTCTGTATATGTTTACTTCATGGTTATTGGAGGTTTAACTATGAGATTCTGGAAGACATCTAAAGAAAGCGACTTTTAAATGCCAGGATCTGTGACTGAATTTACAAAGTGGATTTAAGGAGACATTTGGAAATTCTTCCTGGATTACCTAAATTGAACTAACTGATTTACTGTGGGACACAAAGAACTATAACTATTGCATTCCCCTGAGGAGCAACGCTAGGATTGAGCAAATGGTTTCTAAACTGGTTTTCTGAAGTCATAGACAATTGGCCAAAAAAGTTGCTACTTTAGCACAAAGCAAAGAATGAAGAATTTTTTCCAGCTGATTAACAAGTACTTGAACACACAAGAAATACTCTGTAACTTTATAGAAAATGAAATTGCAATTTAGGAAATAATAAGATTCTAAATATTATTATTTATTTAAATTTAATGGCCAGCCAACCGTAGTAGATTCTGAACAGCATTCAAAATACATTTTTTCAGTGTCACATTTATATTATTGGTTTAAAATTGAATTTATAATAATCAATCCAATATTTTTTAAAAAAGAAAAAGAGTGTGCTGACATGGAGCCCCTCTTTATTTCAGGTACTACAGCTTTCCCACTGATCCAGGCATATTACTTTTGTAAAAATTACCTTGTTGCCGCCTTTTCAGCAGCATTTGTATTCTGGCTATTAAACATATTAGGATAGACCCATAGTGATATAAAACAAGTGATGAATACATACAGCTTTGGAAACAGATCTCCTAGGAAGTGGTCACAGCATAACAATGGCCAGCCCAACTTGCAATATAAAGAATTGTATAGCAAATGATTGTTCTTATTGGAATGAACTTACAACTTTCCTATCACCAGAGATTTCTTAGATGCGGAGATATTGTATAATGAGCAGGAGGCTAACAATGCATGTTATTTGAATGCAGGCTTTCTGTTGAATGGACGGTCATTTAGCTTTAACCAGCAGAATACATTTCTATGGTAAGAATGTACTTTGTTTTTCTTATTGTAACCCTGTATCACAGTTTTATCTGTGAGCCGCGTCTAATGCTGCTGAGTAATTGAATACTTCTAAAGCTTCTTCCTATAGAAATTTCCTATAGAAGGTTCTTCCTATAGGAAGTCCTTCTATAGCAAATCTTTCAGCCACACTTGACATCAAGATTACCCAGTTGGGGAAGGTTGTTTCCAATCATCAACAAACCGTGCAGAGTTGCAAGACAAATTTCAGTATATAATAGGTATGCTTTCCACCTTGAATTATTTATAAAAATAACAAAGGAGAGGTAAAAAATAAAATTTAAAATAAAATTTAAAAAATGTATATCAGCAATATACAAAGTAGATGTTCTATTATCTACTTATGCTAAATATGTGAATTCACAAGAGTTTTCATCTGTGTTTTAACTTTTGTTCTTACAGTTCTATATTATATAATACTGCATTCACAAAATCTTTAGCGAAATGGTCAAGAATATGGAAAACAGGGACATGGGTATCACTTCCAATTCTAAAATAAGTCTCCTTCCTTCCTTCCTTCCTTCCTTCCTTCCTTCCTTCCTTCCTTCCTTCCTTCCTTCCTTCCTCTTTCCCTCCCTCCCTCCCTCCCTCCCTCCCTCCCTCCCTGAAGTATTTGACCATCAATCAAATACCAAATTGGTGTTTCCATAGCAAGGACATAAGAAGAGTACCCTGGATAGTTGATATGAATCAGAACCACAAAAAGGCAGTCTGAAACATATTCCCTGCACAATGGTTTTGAATTCACACAACATTGGCCCTTTTGAGATATGTTTTGTAAGCAATGGCTGCATTTTTTTTTTTGCATAGCTGTTGTGTATTATTCCAATATTCTCTCCAATAAAGTTTTTTACCACAGTTTTGCTTAACTTTCAAACAACAGTATATTTTCCTTAAAACAGTTCCCTTCTTTAAGTCACTAATCGATGGTATTTAGAAACTTTTGTGAGAAAAATGGTATTACAGAAAGTGGGATAAGGTTCCTAGCAAGCAGACAAAATAAAAACTTTTTATAAATGCAGTTTAATTCCTGAAAGATATAACCCCAACAAATCAGTATGGTAAAACTAATTCTTGCCTACTTGTATTTAACCTTATTCCCAGCCACAGCACACTTTAACTTAGATAAAGTGACACAATTTTTTAGGCTAAGTAGTAAACTGTAATGAATATAGCTTTCTATCTCACTAGAAACAGAACTGATGATAAAAATGTCAACTTTTTCTTCAACATCTAGCTTAGATTTTGATTAGTCCTAGAACATATTATATATGATAAGTTGGGTCCAAAGGACAAATTAAATTTACTGCAATATCAGAATTAGAGTTGATTGAACTGAAAAAAACCCTATATAGAAAAGATTGTATTGGAACACTGCATAAAGAAGAATCATGAAGAATTCTTGAATTAATTTTCATGTTTCTTATCTGAAACCATTGAGAATGTATTGAAATCATGTGCTGTAAAATACAAATTGAAAATGACTTCCATAATAATTCGACTTTAATTAAATTGTCACACTAGTTTCAGATTTATTCAGATTTATTCATTTTATGTTACATATTTTAGATTTAGGTATCATTCAGCTCTTGACTGCTTCTGGGATCCTCACAACATAGCAAACAAAATAAAAACATAATACACACTGTGCTCAACTCAGTTTAAGGTTCTATAAAACATGAATACATTACAGGAAATTTCAGACATCAATTCAGTGAATTTGAAAGCACTGTGCAAGGAACTTATATCTGTTGAAGGAGAGTCCATAAAGCATCTTAATCTAGCCCCATCAAAAAAAATCTCAACTCTGAAATTAAATTTTATATAGTAATAAGAAAATAGTTGAAGGCACATCTTTCTCATCTCATGAATTTATACTATGGTCTGATATACCATATACTATACTATGGTCTGAAATGTTCGGAACAGTTGCTATCCAAAGAATTCAATGCTGTTTGTGGTTTTTTGAGGTCTGAACTTTTGGGATCAAGGAGCATGTTTCACAGTTCCAGTGTATATTACAGTATGTATATTACATACTTACAAGTTTGAATTAATGAGCAGACACTTTGCATCTAAACAATATAACTTTCAGGAAAATAAGGTTGAAAATTATCCCGAAGAAACACCATATTTATAATTTATTTTTCTTTTCCTGGAATCTTCTGTGATTTATAATTAACTGTGGAAAAAAATATATGACTGAGCAACTTGTTTTTATGTTGCTACATCTTCATGATGTTGCTTTCATGATTCTCCCTAGACCACACCACTCTTAAATTTCACCGGAAATACCGGAATTAGTGGTTTCCCCTCAGCCTTACCCCAACACAGCATTTTCAAAGGATACAATCTGATGTGCTTTACCAACCATTTTTGTGAATGGCACAAACACAGAGAAGGATCAACTGGGAATGATTGGTTCAAATGCATCCCCTCTTCTATAGTCTTTCAACATCATTTCCCACCCACTTTAAGCAATGAGCCAACTACAGTATTGTGAACAGCAACTAATCCATTCACTCAGATTGCTTTTGAACATGGTTTTGGCAGTGTTGTGGTATAGCTCAATCCAAAGAAGATATGGTTTAGCACTATTACAGAATATAGCCATGCAATGCTTTTAAACAAAAGCAGAGTCTTTCCATCTGTCAAAATACATCTGTTTTCCTAGACTGAGTCCCATCCTCATATTAAGAAGAGTAATTGATGGGTGTTTGATAATGACTGGTAGGAAAACAGGAC
Source organism: Pantherophis guttatus (assembly GCF_059756535.1). Lineage (NCBI taxonomy): Eukaryota > Metazoa > Chordata > Lepidosauria > Squamata > Colubridae > Pantherophis > Pantherophis guttatus. Next base: position 52,116,327 of record NC_142068.1, on the reverse strand, counting down.
AGCATAAACAGATGGAACCACCAATTCTATCCTTAACATGTCCTATAGACTTTAACTAAGGATGGATGGCAGGATTTTAGCAGGAGGTTTACTACTGCCTACTTCCTAGAGCTTGGAGAGAAGGATTAGCAAGTTATAACACTGACTTTTCCCTAATATAGGACTAGAACTCATGGTCTCCCTGTTTCTAGCCTGGTGCCTTACCCCTACACCAAACAGGTTTTCATTCTGGCATTCTGGCATTATTTGTAAGTAGTAAAATAGGTAAAGATGGCTCCTCTAACTACATGTTGGATAGTTCTTCACTCAGTATTTATGCTTACATGCTCCATATCTATTTAAAGAAGTATTTAATAGAATTTGGATGGGTACACATTTATCTGAAAGTTCAATAGAAAGTTTTATGGTATGTACCTTCAAGCAATTGTGTGTTATGCATAAGACTGTATTTATTAATTATTTTAGTTTATATTTTATTTTGTTTAGTAAACACAACCATAATTTATAAGGTAAGCAGAACTTACTGGTATATTAAATTTGCACAAGGTGGTGCTATAAGGGTGAGTTAAATAACGGTGTGACAGAGAAATGGGGATTACTTCACTAATTTGTTTTGCAATACAACATCAGGAATTTAAGATTTTTTTTCTCCCTTAGTTTCTTTCTTCCTTAGTTTCACTACCCAATACAGTTATTAAAAATATAGTTACAGAGGAAAACATACTCCATGAATTATTAGCATGTTTTATAAGGAAGATAAGAAATACCATTATTGTAAAATGTTATTCTGATATGGGTGCCTAGAAATAGAATATCTATTCCAATAGTTCACAAAAACAAATTAAAGAAAAACAAGTAAGTTTTTGCAAGATAGCCATATTTACTTGGAAATGTATAAAACAGTTTAGGTACAGTGGTACCTTGGTACTCAACTACTTTGAAACTCATCAAATTTGATACTCAACGCATTTTGATGAGAACATTTTGTCACAGTACTCATCGTTTGTTTGGTACTCAACACATAAACTAGAACCTGTCAGTGTCAGCTGCCTTGTCACTCACTACATTATTCCTTATGGGAAAAAATGGGTACTCATTGTTTTTGGGATTCATCGTACTGTCCAGAACCAGACAACCATGAGTACTGAGATAACATTTTATAGCTGTTTTATTCCATAGGCTTTACTTTTTGTAGATGTTTATACAAACTTTTATTATTTTTATAAATGAGTCAAGGTGGTGAACATACACAGTATTCTTTCTTTTTCCTATCCCAGTGATGGTGAACCTATGGCCCGTATGCTTAAAGTGGCACACAAAGCCATGTTGCGCAGCATGCATGGCCTTACCTGTTTGTCTTCTGGGTTTCTGCCGCACATGTGTGCGTGACAATCAGCTGTCCTTCGTGCTTGCAGCAGTGCTGCAAACTGGTGTGCGCACGCACACCGGCCAGCTGATTGTCGGATGCACATGAGCGCCAGAAACCGAAAGTTTGGCTTTTCTGGAGCGCAATCCCTTCGTGTACACGGCAGTGCAAAAAACCAGCCTGCACATGGGTGCCAGCCAGCTGATTGTCAGGCACACATGCGCGCTAGAATCCAGAAATTCGGCTTTTCCGGAGCACAGCCCTGATAAGTGCATGTGCACGTGCCATTTCTGCGTGACCTTTTCGGCACTCGGTGCCAAAAGGGTTCACCAACACTGTCCTATTTCCTCCTTCCAAAAACAACCCTAAGAGTGATTTTTAGGTCAGTCACTCTCTTTCAGCCAAACTCACCTCTTAGGTGAGTTAGGCTGAAAGAGAGTGACTGACCTAAAAATCACTCAGACAGCTTTCATGACTAATGCAAGACTAGAATGCCCAGGCTCCTGCTTTCTAAACCAGCGCTTTAATCACTACACTAAACTGGGTCTCAAACTAGCATTTTTATAGCTTCAAAGGTTAAAAAAGGGGTTTAATAACTGTGCTGAAAACAGGAATATATTGAACTTTATAAAGTACTGTTTACTAAAAATGTGTTTAATGTCTATTTGCTTTACTTGAACAGCTTAGACTATTAAGGAATACAATAAATGATCTGCTGTTATATATGGAATTAGATTTCATGCAAATTTGATCAAAACAAGCTATTCCATCAGGTATTGTCCATATATTATTGGGTTTTTTTATCACCGACTGAAGAAAGAAACCTTTTCACAGGCATGTATTACTAGGCATTATTGGTATGAAATACTACTTTCAGTTAAAGAGAAAGGAAAAATGTTGAAGTGAACTTTGTTTCTTTTTTAATACTAAATGTGGCTGAGCAAATTTAAAAACCATGGAACCAATTATATACATCACCAGGAAATGCATCACTGATTGTTATCCTTCCACTCCTTGTACTCAAAGTACTGATTGAAGTTGTTTATGGCACAGCACTGAAATATGACAGGCAACTTGCCAAAATTGGATCTGCCAATCCAGCCAGGCCTCAAGAGAGAAGTGGTAACTGAGTCCCTCTCCCTGCAAGGATCATGAAATATAGGCATGTGTCATATCTTCTTACTGGTAAGAACAACCTTCCACTGGTGATAAAGATGCATGTCCCTGTGTTACTGCCACTATTATTCCAGTGGTTGGGAGTTTAGTTTCTATGTTGTATTAGATACATCACTAGTTATTCTTTCCCATTATTTGTACCTGCTTTTTGATATTTTGTTTTTGTCTTGACTTTACTACCCCCACCCAGGTCCATTTAGATTGGGGAAGGCTATAAATATTATGAAATAAATAAAGTTCAAGCTGAATTATTCTCTGTCTTTCAGAATTTCTTCTAATATTTCACTGTTGTTTTTAGGTCTCAATATAGCACTATGTATTTTAATTGTTTAGAAAAACTTAGTTTAGAAACACATGTTTGACAGAAAATAAACATTTTGATACATATTTAATGCCTATTAATAGGGTTCATTTAAATGGATTGTTTTCCTAGAAGGATTTACCAATCGTCAAATTAATTATCTAATTAAGATTTACAGTGAATATATCTATTGTGTGTTGAATCATACCATGCACAAACTTGTGTTTGCACAAAATGGCATTTGGTGATACTATTATTAGTTAATGTATATTAAAATATGTATAGGCCAATATCTATTTAGATAGTTTCATACATTTTTAAACAGCTCCCATAAATAATAAAAGAAAACTGTTATGCAATAAAAGCAATACATAAAAATCTGAATTGGGGTAAGAGAGTGGCTTTCTTTAACCTAGATGCTGCATTCTGTCCCAGTTGTGGCATATATATTAATCCCATAGATAATTTTATGTATAGAGCATATTACGGTGATCCAGTCTTGGAGTTATCAATGTGTGAATCGAAGTGGCTGAGCTATCTTTGTTCAGGAATACACATAGTGTTTCTCATTTCATAGCCCCCATATCTTAGCACTTCTCTGTAAAGAGAGAAAGTGTGGAGGAATAGATCATGTTTCAGGAAGAAAATTCTACTCATAATGTCAGCAGCAGTTTCAGTATTCATTCTGTACAGCGCTCAATTGGATCTGTACGATTGCAGATTCTGAACCATGGAGGGTGCTAATACTGGAAATATAAATGGGGACTGGTTGATAATCCTAACTGTGACTGGGAAATTCCCACAAACTTTACATTATATTAAGATGGAATGCTCCCTGAAAAGATTTCCTGGATCCTTGCATGAAATGCATCATCTTGAGTACACTAATGTTCAATGGCTAAATGATCTAGTTCAGGAGTGTCAAATTCAAGGCCCGAGGTCCAGAACTGGCCCGTGGGATTGCCCTGGAAACAGTGAAGGACCGGCCTGGGGTGCCTCTGCCACAAAAACAGACCTCACAATGGCTGCACGCGTCCCTTCCAAGCTCCATTCACTGGCAGAGGGTTGCAGGAGGCCGTCACAGCTGAAAACAGAGCCCATTTTTGATGGCAGAGCACTTGGGTCACCACAGGTGTCCCCAACACAAGTGACATCAAGCTGGCAATGCCCACCCTGGCCATGCCTATCCCAGCCTGAATTCAAACACAACCCTGATGCGGCCCTCAATTAAATCGAGTTTAACACCCCAACCCAGATACATATTTTTATTAATTACTCATAGTGTTTTTTTAAAAATAATGCACTTATTTTGTGTTTTATATTTTAATACACATTTTATATGAACTAAATGAACTATAATGAACTAAAGGGCCACCATCAGTGAGCTGTTGGACAACATTACTTGATCTGTTGTGTGGATGTTTGGGTGGTTTAGGGGTGGGTGATTTGTGGTGGGTGGGAGTGTGTTTGGGGATTGTGTGTTGGACCTGGTCTTTGGGTGTTAAATGAATTTTGTTGTATGGGTATACTCTGTATACACGTACAATGACAATAAAGTTATTATTTTTATTATTACAGTATATGCTGTTTCTGTGAATTTTATGCACTATGCTATATTTTGCCACTCCATAAAAAATAAACAAGCAGCAATTTAGAGAAGTCTCGTAAGCCATATCCAGTACACAGTCCAGAAGTTCTTTATTTTGTCATTGCAGCATACAAATAATATAACTTTACTAAAGTTATTTTTAAAGAGTACTCTTTATGCCTTTAGCCACGCTACAATCCAAGAACTGTTATACAGTGTGTCCACAAGTTTTCAAATTCAGTAAAGATTATTTTGAGTTCCTTTAATACAATGCATTTGAGTACATGGTTTTTTGTACAAAACTGTAACACCCTCAATTCATTGTGAAGTCTTCAAAGCTCTAAACAACTTTCCCATGACCTCTAAAAGGTATTTTGATAAATGTCTTATCAAAGAGGAACAGAGATAAAGAAAAAGAGAGATCAGAAAGCAGCAATGAATTCACCTTGGCAAGTCAAAAGCAAATAGGAAGTCTTGAAGTGTAAATATGGTACTTGTACTAGCAGCTGTTATAATTTGTCAAAGTCAGATCAGTCCAGGGTACTGTGGCATAGATTAGTTTGATAACATTTGATAACCTAATATACATTTCCTTGCTTGTAGAAAGTTCATGTTTGGTTTACATATTGACAGTTTAAATGAGGTAAATTTTAATGAAAACAAAAGGTCATTAAATCTTATCCTTACAGCTGAAATCAACCATATTCTTGCTCAAGAGAACAGCTTTTAAACAGTTCTCTATTGCAACCATTAAAATATTTTAAGAAAGCTTAAAATAGGTACAAAATAATCAAAATATTGTGACATTAATAAGAATGCTTCTTCCTTATCATACATTATATATGTTCCTGTATACATTTATCTTCTCTATGCTCAACTGGCTGAGGTTGGTTGAGTTGCTTCCTGGGAAACAGCAGTGTGAGGCAGCAAGCCAGGATGGGAGGAATGGTTCAGGTAAAAGAGTGTTTCTCAACCTTGGCCACTTTAAGATGGGTAGATTTCAACAAAGCTGGCTGTAGAATTCTGGGAATTGAAGTCTATCCATCTTAAAATGGCCAAGGTTGAGAAACACTTTTTTACCTGAATCATTCCTCCCATCCTAGCTTGCTGCCTTACACTGTTCTCTCCCAGGAAGCAACTCAGCCAGGCTCAGGCATTGGGCAACTAGTAGTCACTTTCTATCACAGTAGCAGTATCCTCTTGGCATTTTTATTTATTTATTTATTTTATTTCTTTATATTTATTTTGTCAAGCATGTATTAGATAACAGATATAAATATAAACATGATTATGAATACATGAAATGGATATGAATAAAAGGGAACATTAGGACAGGGACGGTAGGCACGCTGGTGAGCTTATGCATACCTTAAAGACCTCTTAAGAATGGGATGAGGTCGACAAAAGACAATCTAAGGTTAAAGTTTTGGGGGTTTGGGGAAGAAACCATAGAGTCAGGTAGTGCATTCCAGGCATTGACAACTCTGTTACTGAAGTTATATTTTCTGCAATCAAGTAGAATCAAGTATGGAGCAGTTACCAATCAAGTAGAATCAAGTATGGAGCGGTTACCATAGGTTTGTACCTGTTATGTGCTTGTGTATTGTTTTTTTTTTTTTTTTTTTTTGCCAATATGTAAGACAGAGCATTTGTTGGTTGAGATTTGGAGTTGCCAATTGTTTGACCATTCTGACACATAGTCAAGGTCTTTTTGTAGGTCTTTTGTAGCAGCATTGTCGTTGGTGTTAAATAGTTTTATATCATCAGTGAAGAGAACGCAGTTACTTATAACATGATTGTAAAGGTCGTTTATGTAAAGTATGTAAAGAGTGTGGGTCCTAAAATGCTACCTTGGGGGACACCGCTGTTAACAGATGCAGGGTTTGATAGGGTTCCCTATTTTACTACTTGTTGCCTGTTTGATAGGAATGCAGCTAGCCACTTAAGGTCATAATCCGGGGCTCTGTAACAAAGTAAGAAGTGAAATGTGGTGTTTAGGGACAACTTGCATAAGACAGTCTCAGGAAGAACAAGCTCCTCTATTACCACAAAGCCAAACACAAAGCTGGCTGTGGAATTCTGGGAATAGAAGTCCTCCCATCTAAAAATAGCCAAGATTGAGAAACACTGACATAGAGCTTATCTAGGTCCTGTAGGCCCAGTTAGCCGCAGCAGTCATTTAACTGGTCTAGATGTTCATGTAGGAACTAGAGGAACTCATAGTTAACCAGGAAGACAAAACAACATATTCTACACTCTTTTAAATCAATTGATCCATTCATGATGTGAGATGCAAACATATTCAGAAAGAAATGTTATATTGAAAAATTTACAATACTATATAAAAGTTGCTACACGATTGGTTTGCATCTGCACAATCCTGTTTGATCTGGGATTTTGAAATAACATTATAAGTGCTCTTAGAAATTGGTGGACTGGGCAAATATAGAAAGCACCAAATTGTCAACATCCTACCTGTCCTTCCTCTACCCTCCATTTTTGCAGAATGCATTATTCCATTAATTTCCCTTTTAATTTTGGTTTGTTTGTTTGTTTTTGCTGGGCAGAGGGGCACTCTTTCCAGCAATATGTTGAAACACAATCCCTAAGGAATTATTGAAAATATAAATTAGAATCCACCCCTCTCCTAAAAGAATGAAATATTTTGAGAAATATTAAAAAAGGCAGAATATTATATTTCCCTGGATGATAAAAGAAGAAACATGTTTTAAAGACAGAAAACAGCTCCCTGCCCCCAGCAGATATTTGGTGCCCATTAAGACTGGGCCAGCCTATCTACAAGACAGAAAACCTCCAGCTCCAAATTGATGGGATTAAGACATGACCCTCCAGGACATAAAAGAATTAATCCATCTAGCAGCACATGGCAGGATCACCTGGGGACATTGCATCATCCAGCAAGCGTCAACCACGCCTGGGACTCAGACAGCCTACAAAGTTAGCTGTGATCCCTAGAACAGCCAATAGAATAAATGTTCTTGCACAGGAACAGAAAGTTCAAGTGAAAAGCCCAAGAGAGGGTATAAATACCTCTCTCTCCACTCCATGTGGTCAGCTGCACCAGGACTACGTGCTTTATGGTTCTGTTTCATTAAACCATCTTTCCAATCAGCCTCCATGTTTCCAGTGTCTTTCTCCCCATTTGGAAATGAACCAGATGGATATTTATTCCAACATAAGGTATTATATAAAGACAATAATAGGGTTTGATGCAGTCTTTTCGTGCACTTGTTTTGCAGCAAAACAAGTTTCCGTTTTTTAAAAAAACAAATATCTGATAGAACAGATAGTCTTACAGCGATCAAAGGAAGTCTTGGTAAAAAAATACAAGGTGTTAGAGAATCTACATGGTATTCTGGTATGTAGCCAATAATTGTACTCATGATGTTTCTATTCATACATGGCAACAAGCAGTGTGTATTTCCAAAACAAGAGCTGCTGGAAATTCTGTATATGCACTTAAACAGTGTAAAGCAAAGAAGCAACTTAAATTGTCTGTTTCTCACCTTGAAGTTTAAATGATTTAGACAGAGCCTTGATATTATAAAAATAGATTTAATAGGACTGTAAACATAGATTCAGTATATGCATGTTGTTGGCTAGATTGGGTTTCAGAAAAAATGGGATGATAGAAATAAATGGCAAACTACATATATCATACTTCTTGAAATTGCAAGGTTGAAATCACCAAGAGTCAAGTTCAACTTGAAGGCATATTTATCTTACCTTTTGTTTACAGTGCTAGTGCTGGTAGAGAAACAGCAGCATATGAGCACCAGCCTATTACTGGCTGCTTTTTTTTTTAAATCAAAGGTTTAGTGTCTTTTTTTATTTTTTAATCATGTTTAATATGTTTTTCTGGAAAGTCATCATACTTTCTTTCCCTCCGAGAGCTCATTTTTCCTTCTCATAACAGCGGCACAAATAATACCCACTAACTATTTTTCATGTCATGTCCTCTTGACATTGCCTCTTGAGAAAACACTAGTCATATGTTCCACACAGGTTTATATAAACTGAGAAAGGTTCTGGCGATTGTGTGTTACTCTCTTCTGTCACCAGTGGGAGCATTATAGATTGCTGGTTTTGCTGACAAGGGCTTTTGCAATTTTGCATATTTCTCTATTTCCAGATACTGTTGACCCTAGACATTTCTTAACAGAACCACCATTCTTTGTATAACTAGTTGAGGATTTCAATATTTTTCCAAACATCTAAATAGTATTACCACAACAATAAACCATTTAGACAGAAAAGAAGTAAATTTCTGGGACTGAAAATATTTTTTTTTCTAGTATTTTAATTTGTGTTTTTAATTTTTCTTCCATTTCCTTAAAAAAATGGCGATGGCCTCTTTATTAAAAAAAGAGGCGGTGGAAGGAGTACATAAGCATGTGCATAAGAGAGCTCATTTAGCCTAGTGGTTAAGACACCAGATTAGAAAGCAAGAGACCATGAGTTCTAGTCCTGCCTAGGCTTTGAGCCAGTCACTCACTCTCAGTCCAATCCATCTCATAGGGTTGTTGTTGTGGGGAAAATAGGAGGAGTAAGAAGTATTGGATATGTTTGTCACCTTGAGTTGTTTACTAAAATAATAAAGGCAAGCTATTAAATAAATAAGGAGATTCCATTGGTCTCATAGGTATTATGTATTGTTCCTAGTACATAGGACATCTTCAAACATCAAAATATGGGGTGTGCAATTTAATTCAGTTGAAAATAAGACTAAATTCATTTTTAAAAAAAGGTTTGGTTATGAACTAAATGGGGAAAAGCATCAAAATGCCTTTAGGTTTTTTTTGTTTTAGTTTTGAAAAGAATGGAATGAAGATTGTAGAAATAACCCATTAAAGGACATTAAGAGAATAAAAGTTTCACTCAGCTTCAAAGGGTTTGCTTCAATAAATGTCTGCAGTATTCTTTCTGCACAGCTTTCACAGCAGACAGAGGCATGAGGAAAGAGCAACATAACAGAATGCCAAAATGTCTGGCAAACAGATTGTACAGAAATTGTGCTGAAGCAATGCAGAAATTATTCTGTTTAGTTTAGGTTTGATTTGATTCGTTTAATGAGCTTTTGAAAGGCAAAGTCTTACTTTTCCATTTGCTTTTTTTTGACAAGCAGGCTGATTGGTATGAGTTTCATTGTCAAGAGTAACCTCTCCTAGGAAGGATCTTGCAAACCACTTTGCTTTTGGCATAGTGGCAAGCATGGCTGATGAGCAAGGAGAACCACTTCAGAGAATGACCTGTGACTACTAGCTTTGTTTTAATTTTATCTTATATTGAAATTTTAAATGGCCATTAATTTGCAATACATAACTCTGCATATCTGGCAGCTAATTTAAAAAGACAGAAACATGGAAAGAGAAAGAGAGAAAAAGAGAAATAAAGAGAAAGAGAGAGAGAAAGAGAGAGAGAGAAAGAGAGAGAAAGAGAGAGAGAGATGATACATTTTTAAATGTTCAGTTGACTGAGTTTCATGTTTAATGGATAAAAGATGATCTTGATGATGTTGATGATGATGATGATGGAGGAAGGAACAGGAGGAGGAGGAAGAGGAAAAAGGTAGATAGAGATAGATAGAGATATATACTGTACATATCCATATACTGTATCCAACCATTCTTAACCCATAACCCATATCTATAACCCCATTACCAAAGTTAAAATAATCCAATACAGAATTTATACTGTTCTGTGAAGAAAAATATTTAAATTATTTAAATTATTTAAATTAAATGCCATTCGCTTGTTGTGCTAGATTGTCAGACTGTCTGACATCCTTTATAGATAAGGAAGTTTCTCTTAGAAATCATCCTAAAATATTTGCTTCTCCAGGTTGGCAGATAAATTGGTAGAGCTTTTACTGAAAGGACACAAAATAATTCAAATGAACAAATCTTGTCGCAATATAACTCCCTGGATTTAAAGACAATCACCTATATGCAATAATAAAAATGTTGTTGTTGTTAGTTGCGAAGTCGTGTCCGAATAGAGTCATCAAAGTATTTACAAATACTATATAATAACTTTTGATTATTTTTCTAGTAGTTAAAATAAAAAGTAGTTTGTATTGTCTAAACAACTTGCACTTAAAGGAGCTTTTAGGGTTTTCCTGAAGACCACAGGTATTCCCAAACTCTTAGGTGAAGTAAGATATTAAATGTCATCATTTGTTTATCAAAGATAAAAGAAGTTTTAATAGTTTGATAAATAAATGTGCCTATGGTCATAGTCTTTTATTTACTTCAGCCTAAGCTGAATTTTTGGTACAAAACATCTCAAAGCAAAAATATTCAGACCAGATTTTTCAAGAGGTGGTGTCTTCATTAGATAAAATGTATGCAAGCATCATAGCACCATATAGTAGGTATCAAAGATAATTAAGAAGATGAATTCAGAGGGCAGTAGTTATCCGGTTTCTGAAGTAATCTAACATTGGTACTTACACATGAACAAAGGTAGTTGTATCAAGATTCCCAGACAAAGGGACTGTTGTATATGGCATTCATAGCAACAATTGATACTGATTTAGTATTTTGGGAGAGACACGGACATGATTTCCAAAGCTTTAAAAAATGTGTATTAATGGGGTGAAATGCAATTAAAATTGCTATATTAAAAAACATTCTTGAGTATAATGCTTCCCAGATGTATTATGTTTTAATTCTTCTTAGTCCTAAAATATAATCAATAATCTTATACATATTTATCTTGAAATAAGTATCATTGATTCAGTGGAAAGTTTTTTGAGTAGTTGTTAGAAACATCTCAGGGTAATTTCAAAAGTAAGGAAAATAGAAGCTATGGGGCTTCAGACAGAATGGGTAGATTAAAGAGAAATCTCTCTCTCTCTCTCTCTGTGTGTGTGTGTGTGTGTGTGTGTGTGTGTGTGTGAGAGAGAGAGAGAGAGAGAGAGAGACAGACAGACAGACAGACAGACAGAGAGAGAGAGAGAGAGAGAGAGAGAGAGGGAGGGAGAGGGAGAGGGAGAGGGAGAGGGAGAGGGAGAGAGATTTATTAAAGCAATTGCTAACCAAGAGTTATTAAACAAAATTCAGTCTCTGTGGGAAAGAGAACAAGCTGGATTTAAAAGCAATTATAGTACATTAGAATTTTTATCAATTCCTCGTGAATTATTCTAAAGATGAAATGAATATATGAGCTCCCATTGTGTATAGAGTTAATCAATTATGAATAGACATGCAATCCCTTATTGTAATTTATAAGTACAATCATGAATCATGGATGTTAGAAGGCCCACATAAGCATTAGAAATCAGGTATACTGGAATTCTGTTTTTTGTTTTTGTTTTTGCAATTAAGTATGGCACAGGGGAAATGAAACCCAAGAATTATGATCAGGGAAAAATTAAAATTTAAACTACTTAAATAGTAAATTTGAATTGTGGAAGTAATAATGCAGCTCTTTTTCAAGAGAATCCTAGAAAAATTTGCTCATTGGATTTAATGGAACTTTATTCCTAAAAAGTATATAAGGGCTGGAGCCTTTGCTATTTTTCTTTTTAACAGTTTATGACTAAATTACAATTCTAGCGTCTATTTTACAGAGCAATCCAAAGTAGAATACATGGAATATAAAATAGTGAATAAATTACTATTTAACAGACCTTCAACTCTCAATCTTCAACTCTCAAAAAAATTAAAAGGCATATAGGTCACTTATATGCCTTTATAAACTGTAAATTAGATATCCTGCAAAAATATACTATGAATCCAAAGTTAATTTTTCACTGAGCCAGTATACCAGCAGCAGGTGTGTGCAGTTTTTTCTCCCCATCCCATTGGCTTCCTTTGCCAGAAAGAAGAGAACTTCAACTAGGTCCAGTCTATAGAAAATTGGCTTCTCACGGCCTTTTTCTAAATGTAAGTTAAAGTTCTACATTTACTGTTAGAACTGATCTTTTTATCTGTACCTTCCAGTACAACATACCTTCCTTTAACTAGATTTAATGGGTCAATGAGCTATTGTATGGGACAATTGGCTATGGCTTTTGAATGACACTATAAAGACATCAAGACAGATAAAGCTAAACAAACAGCCTACCAGGAGACTGATTTTGCAGACTTATAAAGGAAAGGGTTGGAGAGTTACTTCAAGCTTCTTACCTTTTTTTAAAAAATATTGATTTATATGATTCTCATGGAGACTTTATAGGTGACAACCAGCCATGGAGGGATTTATAGATGACAACCAACAGTTGCCTATAATTTTCGTTACAGACACCCTGAAGAAAAAACATTGGTTTGTCTCCCGCGTGAAGCCAACCTTCTAATTACGAAGGTTGATGACTACCTGTGGATGCAAAAAGGGGAAGAAATATTGGTGTTCTGCCACCCTTATCCACGGGTGAAATGCTACCAGTTCAGACTGGTTCACCCGAACCAGTAGTTAAAAATGCTACTGGTTCGCCAAACTGGTAGTAAAAAAATATTTTAAAAAAGTTTCGATGATCAGCTGAGCAACGTGCAATCGTCAGAACTTTTTTTTTTTTTTTTTACTATTTAAGAATTTTTTATGGTCGTTAAAAATGCTTTAAAAAGTTTTTAAAAAAGTTCCAACAATCATGTGTCACTCAACTGATTGTCAGAACTTTTTTTTTTTTTTTTTACTTTTTAAGCATTTTTTTACTACCATATTTCTAACAGAAGCTAATATATAAACAAGTTAATCATCATTTTGTTACTACCGGTTTGGACGTATAGATAGTAAAAAAAATGCTTTTAAAAAGTAAAAAAAAAGGCTCGGATGATGATGCGGTACAGCTGTGATCGTCCAAGCCTTTTTTTTACTTTTTTAAGGCATTTTTTTTACTACCTATTCGCTCCAACTGGTAGAAAAAAAATGCTTTAAAAAGGTTAAAAAGAAAGGTTCTCAAGATCACAGCTGTGCCACACAGCTTTTTAAAAAACTTTTTTAAAGCATTTTTTTACTACCAGTTCGGGTGAATAGGTAGTAAAAAAAATGCTTTAAAAAAGTAAAAAAAAAAAGGCTTAGATGATCATGCAGCAAGCTGTGATCGTCGGATCCATTTTTTTACTTTTTAAAAGCATTTTTACTACCAATTCGCCCGAACTGATAGTAAAAAATGCTTTTAAAACATTTTTAAAAGGTTCCCAAGTTCACATGCCACAGTTTTGTTAACACATTTTTTGTCAAAATCTTCATTTTGTCTTTATTTATTTTCAAACCTGCTACTTTTCCATATTCTCCTATCTTGTCTATCAATATAATTGCTGTTTCTAATGGATCTTCAAGAATAAAAACCAGGTCATCTGCGAATGCTTGCAATTTGTATTCTTCCTTTTGAATTTTCATTCCTCTTATATCTTTTTCTTCTCTAATATTTCTGTTTAGCACTTCTAGTGTTAACACAAACAATGTGTTACAGTGGATAAGCTTGTCTCATTTCTTTTTTTATTTCAATAGACTCTGTCAATTCTCCATTTATCATTACTTTTGCTGTTTGTTTGTGATATATGGCTTCTATGGCTTGAATAAATTTTCTACCAAAGCCCATCTGCTCCAGCTGTAATAACATAAATAGCCAATTCACATTATCGAAGGCTTTCTGTGCATCTAAAAATATTAAAGCCATTTGTTGTTCAGGATGTGCCTCATAATATTCCAAAGTGTCCAGAATTATCTTCATATTATCTTTAATCTGTCTTTTTGGCAGAAACCCATTTTGATCAGGATGTATTAAATTATTTAGAGATCTTTTAAGTCTTTCTGCCAGTATTGAAGTCAAGATTTTATAGTCTGAATTTAGCAGGGATATAGGCTATAGTTCTTAATTTGCTGTGGGTTGGTATCCTCCTTTGGAACAAGTGTGATATATACTTCTGACCATGACTTGGGTAGTTTCATCTTTGACATGCTTCATTCATGATTTCTAACAATGGGAGGCTCAACGATTCCTGTAGTGTCTTGTAATATTCCACTGGCAGTCCATCCGGGCCTGGTGCCTTCCCATTCTTTTGTTTTTTAAGTGCTTCAGTTAATTCCATCATTGTTATATTCCTTCTAACATCATTTCAATGTTTTTAGAAATCTGGGGTAGATTCGCTTTCTGCAGGTATTGTTTAACACTTTCCTCCTCAATATTCTCTTGCTCATACAGTTTTCTATAATAATCTTGTATAATTTTTTTCTTCTCTTTATTCCCATATCTAATTTTCCCTTGATCATCTACTAGTTGTGTTATTTTTCTTGATTTTCTCTCTTTTTTCAGTTTGTATGCTAACCATCTACCTGGTTTATTTGTGTCTTCAAAATAGTTCTGTTTGGCACTTCTAATTTTTTGTGCTAAATCCTTTTTTTCTATTAATCTCATTTTATGTTTAATTTTTATTTTAGTGTCTTTTTTTTGTAGAACTTTCTGTAATTATTTTCCCAGTTTCTTGTAGTCTTCCTCTAATGTTTTATAAGCTTGTCTTTTCTTAGTATTTCTTTTCCTTGTATAGTCTATTATCAAACCTCTAGCATAGGCCTTCATTGTATCCCAAAGATTTTTCATTGATGTGTCCTCTTTTCTATTTTCTTTAAAAAAGAAAGCTGATTCTTTCTCCATTTTCTGTGCAAATTCCTTTTCTTTTAGTATTGTATTATTTAAGGTCCATCTAGATCTTCTCCTTTGTCCTTTCCATTTCATTGTCATTGGGTTATGATCTGCCCAGGTGTTTGCTTCTATGTCAATTTCTTCTATGTTATAAGTCAAATCCATTGTCCTCCATATCATGTCTATTCTAAACCATGATGATTGTCTATTTGAATAAAAAGTATATTGTCTATTTTTTGTATTTCTTTCTCTCCATGCATCTTTTAAGTTTATTTCCTCTATCATTTTAAACACCACAGTTGATCCCCACCCTGCTGTTCTACTTTCCTCCCCAAGCCTCCTTTTGACGCGTACTGCACATGTGTGCACACTGCCGCGTTTGGTGTGAACTGGGCATGCATGCGCACAGCACGCTTGATGCGCAGTGCACATGCGCAGCTAGCGAACCGTTAGCAAACCAGTTCAGATTTCACCACTGCCCTTATCACCACACCTCTCAGAAGCAGTTTTGTGTTTAATTTATTCATTCTTCATCATTCTTCTGCGGCACTCCATCTCTTCATTGCAAGAATAGTCTCCTGAGTCTTGACATGATACACACCTTCTGAATACTGGTTGGCAACATTGGCCAAGCCATACCTTTCTGGGACTGGGCCAAAGGCTTCTGATATTAGGAAACATGAAGGGCCATGGAATGGTAGGACATTTCTAGAGATAGTGAGGAAGGAGTCTGTTTCCAAAAGAGCCTGTTTCCAAAATGGAAGATAGAGGACGAAGAAGATAAAGAGTTGCTGAGTGAGTTAAGAGGATTCTTAGAACAGAAGTAAATGTTCCCTCAATTGGAATTTATCTATGTATCTATCTGTTTATCAATCACATTTATTTAGCTGCCCATTTCATCAAAGGTGACTCTAGACAGTGAACAAGAATAAATAAAAAACAAAAAATAAATACAAAAAATGTACAATATAAAAAAAAACTTTATTGGAATTTACTGAGATACTCATTTTTCTTTCTTTCCTTTCAATTCATATTTTAAGCAAATGTTTTATTTATGAGGAAAAGAGATTGATTCTCCAAAAGACAGAAATGGATGACAATGTAACTTATGTGTAAATTAGACTTATTTTTACAGCCGAGACCTGCTCCATACTTTCATTAATCCCCAAAATTGGACATTACAGTAATTAAGCTAGGATTTATGGACAGTCTGCACATTATTTATTCCCTAATCAGTTTTGTGATTGTTTTACTTGACTTATAAATTGCAAGCACTGAAATCTGGGTAAGAACTGTGTATGGGAGAGCTGATTGCTGTTGGACAGGAATACAACTTGTGGCCCTTGTGACTGGGGCTATTTAGGTCAATGCAATGCAATGAATTTCCATGGGAAAGGCTAGATTTGAGCCTGGATCTCCCTCAACTCTCATGCAAGCCTCTTCCTCTCCCTCATGCAAGTCCATCATCTAATCCATAATTTGTCTTATTTATTCTGTCCCTTCCTCCCTTATTTTACTATTTTTTTTGCTTCATTTCTTTGGAAAGCAGACTGAATTAGTTAAAATATAATCTCATCATTTCAAAACTGATTAGGACAGAATATATGAAGATATTTCTGATTTTTTTTTTAAATTGAAAACCAACTGATAGGAACATTCTATATATTATGTAACATTCTATGTAACATGTGGCCTGGAATTATACTTGAGCAATCAAACTCATATTATGACAGGACAGTGCATAACATTCCCCCCTCCCCATTATTTGGCATATTTAAATTGTAATGTGCTGAAATCCAGTTGTTCCGGATCTGGAGAATGTTGTAAGGTAAACATATATTCACGAATCAATGCCTCCAGAAATTCCTTTTCCATATCATTGCACAGATTTTCAGAAAGTAGTTAAGATCCGATAATCAGGAAACGATAATGTTTTTAGAGAATCCTTATGGAGAACATTGAGAAAGTTATTGTTAATTCTGATACCAATAAACAAACTGTTTAACTCTAAGCTCTAGGAGAAAGGTTACACCTTTTCCTGCTATTCAATGCTATAGATATTTTGTTTAAAAAAAGGATAATTATATTTAAGTGGAGAAGATATTTAAGTGGAGAAGAAAGAGGAATTAAGGATGATTGGAGATGGTTAATTACTGTAGATTGTAAATTAAAATTATTGGTGTGCTACAAAACAACCTTTAGTTGTTGTGTGTTAAACACCACTAAACTAGCAGAGCTGAAATAATAAGTAATGACTCATAACAGTACAAATCACTCTGCAAGCAAGTCTGAACAGCTGCAAGTCCAAAGGTTCCCGAGATCAGTGGACTTATTATACAGAAGCCAACATACAGAAGCAACGGGGGATTATTAGCTTTCGGATGGCCAATGTCATCTTATTTGTCAGCATCTCCCAGAAGTGAACAAATTAATCCTCTGTTCTGCACAAACAGTAGCATGGTCTGAAATAGTGATTCTGACAGTATCTCTACATAACAGAATCTGGAAATTGTGAACTAATTATTATTATTTTTTTTTTATTGAAAAAGTTTTCAAATACAAATTTCCCCCCTTTTTTCCCCCCCTCTCCCTCCCCCTCCCTAACCCCCCCTCCCCACCCATCCCCCCCCTGTGACTTCTTCATAACAAAAAAAAACCCTAATTCATAACAGATTACTTACTCCCTCCTCTAGATATTGACCTTTACTTACTAAAAATATTATTAATATTATAACATCCCCCTTTATCCATACATATCAAAAAAGAGAAAAGAAAGGGAAAAAAAAAGACATTATACTATGACATTATAAAATAACTTCTCCACTTTAAAACTATACGATAAGTCCTACTTTAACATTTAATCTTCTATATATATTACTATAACATTCCAAAGCGGCCTTCCCCATAAAATCTAGTTTAACATTTATTCCACTCTATCCATTTCCTCCACTCCCCTAAATATAACACTTAAAAATCCCTTTTCTTAGACTAATCAAAATACTAAATAGCTTATTCACCCACTATCATGCAAAATTGCCATAGACAACATTTCTTAACATCTTTGATTCACTGCCCACACTTCTTAAAAATATATGTCTATATTTTCCATTATATCTAAATAAAAAAAAAGAAAAGACAATGACTTTAAATTTATAATCCATATAGTATCTTCTTTGAGGTCTTTCCACTGGATTGGTAGAACCAACATCCATAATCGGGTAACATAGCTTACTGGTGCAACAGTTTATTCAGGATCTTCAATCATATCTGCCCCCATCAGTAGTAAATATCTTCTTATATGTATAAAAGTAAAAACAACCACCCGAGTGACATTATAATTATATTCCATATAGTAATAATTGTGGGTTTCATCAGGATTATTAATTCCCATCATCGTAGTGGGTAACAACCCGATCTTCTGCATGCCCCAGCATAATTCTCTTGCCTTGTGATTCAAGATAATATAATATGTTTATCAACACAAAAAGAAATTCCAAAATGGATAATTCAAATCCATCAGTTTAAGGCTCGTTTCACGTCCCCAGATTACGGCCATGCAGAGATCTGCCACAAACCTCAGGATGATATTAACCAATACGTCGCCTCTTCTGTGTTTACACATAATCGTTCATATTTTAAAATCACTGGCTTCACTGTTGCCTGATTAGAAATTTCTGTTTTTATGCCACCTATTTCTTTTTTTCTTTTCTTTTTGTGGGTTTGGTTTCCATCCTGGTTCCCTTTCTATAAAGTGTGTATCATCTGGTCGGTTTTTATTCTGCTTTGTAGATTGGTCTTGTTGGTTTTGCTTTTGTATCTCATATTTCTTTTTTATCCCTTGTATATCCCCTAATTGGTTTCCATGTTTATCCTTGCCTTGATAAGTCATCACATTAAGATTAGATGCCTCTTCTCTCAAATTTGTAGATAGTCCAGCTGGGGTATCCAATAAATCCAAAGGCAATTCATCTGGTACAGTCTCTGTAATTCGATATTTTACCTTTATTTCCGGCTCCTTCTGCTTATCCTGTATTATACCTGGAGATGTTAAGTTCATTTTCAACCTATTTTGATAAAATTCTTCCGCTCTTTCAACAGTATTTAGCTGATATCTTTCTCCTTGGTATCTAAATATAATACCCACTGGGGCGTCCCACCTGTAGGAGATATTTCTCTTTTTTAACTCATTCACCAGAAAACCAAATTTCTTCCTTTCCATCAATATCTTAGGTGGGAGTTCCTTGTAAATCCAAATCTTTCTTCCATACAATTGCAAATTAGAATTGAAGGAGTTTTGAACGATATTATTCCTAATCTCCTTATCTGTAAAATAAATCACCACATCTCTAGGCCATTGCCTTTGCTTAGCAATCCAGGAGTTGATTCGATAAACTCTGTCGATCCTACAAAACACTTCGTCAGGTTGAACCTTTAGAATCCCAGCTAGAAATTCAGAAGATATTTTCCTTAAATCATCTCTATTATTTTCCTGCAAACCTCTTAATCTTATCGCATATTCTGTAAAATTATATTGTACCATTAAAATCTCTTTTTCAATCTTCTGTTGCAGATTTTCTGCATTACCATACTTTTGATCAGCATCCATTTTAGGTTTTTCTTCTAAGCTATTATCCTGAGTGTTTGTCAAATCATTTTCAATTTTTTGAATTCTATTGTCCAATTTATCTTGAATTTCTTCCATTTTAGACTCTAGTACAATAGTATTTGTGTCCAACTGTTTCATAAATCCTGTAAAACCATTAACCACTTTTGAGAGTTTTTTCTCCAAAAAATCAAACTTAGATTTCACCAATTCTTTAATTTCCTGCTTAAATTTTTCAAATTGCTGATTCACAATCTCCTCCCTTCTTTCAATCTCCTCTATAAAAAATTCTATTATATTAAAATCAGGTTTCTGAGACTGAAGAATTAAGACTTGTTCCTTTAAGTTGTTGGTGGGGGATCCCCCCCCCCTTCTTGTTTATCTGACTTTATGAGTCTCAGTGCCATGTTTCCGCCCAGGCAGGCTTTGTTAAAAAAAAAAGCAAGAAAAAAAAAAGGGACTTCTTTCCAATCAACAACAATATCAGGTCTCCAAGGGAAAAAAAAAGAGAAAAAGACACAGGAGCAAAGTTTTGTCTACAAATGTAGCCAGTGGTATTTATTCCGCTACATTGTAGTAATAGAAAACGGAAAGACTTCCCTTTCAGCCTCTCCTCCAGCCAACGCCATTTTAAAAGGCTTCTTTTTTTTTTCCTCTTTCTTTTCCTCCTCTCTCTTAAGTAATTTTTTTTTAAAAAATCAGTAAAATACTTGCAGTTCAATATTACAGGTCCAGCTCACATTTTCTTTGAGTAGTCTGAACTAATTATTTTTAATTAGAATGACTAAATCATCATTTTTATCTAATAAACTATAGTATTAAAAGCTCTGAATGTTTCATGTTGAACGGAAGTAATTTACAAGAAATGAAGAAGTGTAACTTGTCTGGTGATTGTTGTCAATATCTTTCTAGGGATATATCCAGAGATACAAATTCATCCTCTTCCTTAGACTTATTGCCTGCTGCATCATTTCTCCACCACTGCCATAATATGACTGATAACAGTTCAATGAAGAGTAATCAAGTGTTATCATGTATTATTCTCACCCCAGCCCAAAAGGATTGGGTCATAAAGTAGCTTCTTTTGGACTCACAAACATGATACTGAAGTATTTCAGTATTGATATTTAATGCTTTATTCTAAGACAGTGTAAGAAAGCAATATAGTAACATGACATGAAATAGCAATCAAGGAACATTCAAGAATATGAGAATACAATAAGATAAAGAACCTTGAAGTCAAATAGGTCCTTACCTTCCTGACTTTCAAAAATCCATGACGATCTGGCTATTTCACAAGCCTTGGGGTAATGTGAGGCTGCAGCAGGTGAAGCTCTAAGATTTCTTTCTCAATGTACAGGGATATGTTGTATTTGGACTCTTATTAAAATGTTTTTAATTGTTTTATTACTGATTGTGAATCTTCTATACAATACAAAAAGCAGTTATGCAAAAAAAAAAATCAAATAAACATCAATACATTAATTATGCCCTTCTGCTAGTCAGGAAAGCCCAAAAATGTGACAACAAGTAAACCAAATCCAGCAAATATGCAACACATTTCCATTTAGATCTGCACTGAAATTCGATCCAATGGAGATTTCTAGCTGGGTTAGGTAAGTTTTTGATCCATTATTGTTTTTATTAAGGACAAGGATGATGAGTTTATCTTACCTTGGAATCTATTGCCCACTCCTGCCAGAAATAAGACACTGATGTTAAATCGGATTCCCGCCAAGGGATGACACCATTAAGGTTAAGAAGTATTTATTTATATCAGGTGCAATGACACCATCTCAAACTTAAGAAATAACTCTTTCAAGGTTTTGGAATAGAACATAAGAAAAATCATCCTATTTTATTTGGATGTTCCAACAAGGAGATGACTACTACTACTACTACTACTACTACTACTACTACTACTACTTCTTCTTCTTCTTCTTCTTCTTCTTCTTCTTCTTCTTCTTCTTCTTCTTCTTCTTCTTCTTCTTCTCCTTCTCCTTCTCCTTCTCCTTCTCCTTCTCCTTCTCCTTCTCCTTCTCCTTCTCCTTCTTCTTCTTCTTCTTCTTCTTCTTCTTCTTCTTCTTCTTCCATATCCATTATCGGACATTTGCGATCCTACTTTTATCAACAGCTGCATGAAAAAGTGCTGCTGAGTTTTGTCCAAATCAGTTCTTCATTTTGAAGCCAATGAGACAGAAAAATAAAATATAAAATTTTAATGACTAATATACCTCCCACATATGTACATATACATACATACACATGCTGCTTTCTTAAATTGTTTAGCTGAAGTTGATACCAGAGGTGGCATTCAGCCAGTTCACAACAGTTCGGGTGAACTGTTAGCGGAAATTTGGTGTGGTTTGCCAAACCGATAGTGACCTCTGGCTGGCCACTCCCCCAAACTGGTTTCCCGGTCCCCACTCACTCATCCCGCCCGGCTGATGCTCGCTTGCCCCACCCTCCCACTCAATGCTTGTCCCACCTTCCCACCTGCCCAGCTCAGCCATACTTGCAGAATCTAGCCGCATACTTCTGCTCACCGCTGCTGGCAAAGGTAAGGCCAAAGAGATGGGACGGCAGGTGGGCAGGCAGGGGAGGGAGAGCTGGCTGAGGGGTGATACCATTGGTGGGTAGACGGATGCATGCGAAGAGGGAGAGGCAGGGAGAAAAGCCAATGGTGCTCATGAGTAAACTGAGGCTGCTAAGGGGGGGTTAAGCCTCCCTGCTCACAACATCTTCACCTGAGGGCATCACTGGAGCTGCTTCCTGCGTCAGGAGGCCTGTGCTCTTCCCGCTGCTGCTCAGCCTCCTCTTTTTTTTAAAAAAATGGTTTTTTATTTTTAAAAAACTGTTCGGCCTCCTCGATGTGCGGAGGCAGGAGGTGGTGGTTTCTTTCTCTGCCTGCGACCTGTGGGTGGTGAGCAATAGAGCGAGTAAGTCAGCGATCTGCTGGCTGCCTCTAATCTGCAGTTTACTTGTGAGTATGTTTACTTGTGAGCATGAAGCTCCCCCATGAAGAGGTGGGAAGGGAAACAGAGAGAAGAGGGGGAAGGGAAAGAAAGAAAAGAGACACAGAGAGAGGGGGAAGGAAAGAAAGACAAGAGAGAGAGGAAGGGAAAAAGAGACAAGACACACACACACACAGAAAGAGATGAGTGAGGGAGAGATGAGAAACAGAGAGAGGGAGAAAGAAAGAGATGAGAGAGATGAGAGAGAGATAGGGAGAAAGAAAGAGAACGAGATAAGAAAGAAATGAGAGAAAAAGAAAGAGGAGATGACAGAGAGAGAGGGATAAAGAGAGAGATGACAGCAAGAGGGAGAAAAGAGAGAGAGACACAGAGAGAGATACCTGTTTAAAAGAAAATAGAAAAATGGCTCTTTGAGTGTTTAAGGTTGCAGACACCTGAGTTAGGCAAACACCAGGGTTGTTAAGTGAACCTTGTGATCATTAAGCAAACTCTGTGGTTGTTAAACAAGTCCATTTTCCCCAATGGGCATTTTTAAACGGAAATCAGAAGGAATTGTTGGAAACTGGCAAAAAACATAGAAAACCTCAGTCACATGACTGTGTGGGATGTTGTAACTGGTCATAAGTGTGTGTGTGTGTGTGTGTGTGTGTGTGTGTGTGTGTGTGTGTGTGTGCATGGCTGTCAAAACTCCAAAAACAGGTCAAGTAGCTCTGGGGAAGTCAGTTGTAAATTTGAACACTTGCTAAGCAACTGGCCATTAAGCGAGGATCATTTGTATTTGATTTGCCTTAAGGGTTCAGAGCTGTATGGAATCAGGTTTCCTTTGACCCTTTGGGGGATTACAAAAGGTCCAGATGCAGGAATCCTCGTAGGGAGAACTAGGATCGTGACCACCTAGCCACGCTCACCCAGTCACATGACCACCAAGCCATGCCCACCATCACATGACCACCAAGCCATGCCCACACAGTCACATGACCACCAAGCCACACCCACCAAACAAGCCATACCCACAGAACAGGTAGTAAAATTTTTTGAATACCATCACTGTTTGATATCAACTCCATTCTGAAAAACATAATAGTTCAATTCATTTTGGAACATGCTGAACTTTTCCATGGTACCTTATACATTCCCCAAATATATCCTGGAAATGGAGCAACTGAAAGATAACTTTACTAACAAAGCAACATAAAAAAAAAGCCTATAAATCAGATGAAGCAGTAGAGAAAAAAATAAGACATCTCCGCCAATGCGTTTGTAAAAAGATCCAGCCTGCACAATACAACCAACACTTATCATTTCCCTTGGCATCCCTTTGGACAATAGATTTCATTCTCCATTTGGCAGGTACTTTAATGAAGAAGGCTCTTTCAGTCTTCTTTCAGACACAAGTAATAAAGTGGAGAGACCCCAGAGGCTTGGTCAAAGATACAAGTTATTCTTCTTGAAATCATCCTTCCCTGCTCTCTCTCAGACCCATCATTTATGTTACAGCTATTTATTCTTCCCTTAATTATCTTGATGGCCAGTCCAGTGTAAAAGAATGGTTTGCTTGTGTCTCATATATTTGTATCTCAGAATATAATGAAATACTGGAAATTTATTTCCAAGTTGAAAACCATAATGTCTCCATTAGTCTTCTACGGGAAACATTTCCCACAATTTGTCTGAGCATTCATTTTGTATATGTGTTGCATGAACAATGAGATATCCTCTGAGAAATTCATCCCCTGAAGATGCATATTATATCAAATGATTGTTTTCTTCCATCACATCTTCCAATACTCTTACTCCAACATGAAAAGGCCCCCTGGGAGCTTTACAGTATCAAATTTATAAGCCTTTCTTGTAATACTGACCATATGAAAGTATAGGTATAGGTAAGTGTAGGTAAGAAATTTAATATGTTACCGATTTGCCTTAAATGAGTTCATGATATTGGTCACTTTATTCCAATCTTTTGAACTAAAGTTTATGAAGGCTAAATAAAATTGTGAGAGAGCCATATTTTCATTACAAGTCAAGATAAAAAGCTTCGTTAGAAGCTTCTCTAATTACCATCTGCCTATTCATGAAATGTACTGAGAAGCAGCTATCAGTTTGAATAACAATATAGAGCTTTCATTAAAGAGTATGGTTGAAAGATAATATGAAAATACTAAGACCAAAGAGTCAAGATAGGGCCACAGAAACTGGCATGGCATAAATATTCCAACAGTAAGAAGGCAAAAAAAAAAAAAGTGCTTATTATCTGTTTCTGATTTTCTACAAAGAAGCAGCAAGGCTTGTCAGTACCCGGGAGAATTCAAGATTTTTCCTCTATCTCAGATAAAGGCCAAATTCTTTCCTTTTTAAAAACTATCATATACATACCTTCTGTAACTCAGAATCAATGAGGTGAGGCAATCTTTGGAATATGGCATTTCCCAGTGCTGCCTACCTTTGAGGTATATTGAGTGTAGTCTACACAGACGTCCTGGTGCTAGTTGTTCCAGGATCCATACATGGACAATTGTTGTTTCTTGCACTTTCATTTGTAAGGTAGATTAGTATCTAAGCAGGAAACCTGCCTGAATCTTTCTTTCTTTTATTTCATTCACTACTGTCTTCTTAATGTGTGAAATCAGTGTCAGCGCCTTTCCTAGTGCAAAAAAAGTATTAAATATACCTTTTCCAATATGTTATATTTTTATTTGTTTATTTCTGTGTTTGTTTACTTATTCGAACAATTTATATGGCTGTCCATCTCAAAATGGTGAGATGCAAGATGAAAAGAATTTGAAAGTCAAGAACAACAAAAGAACACAATTAGTAAAATACAATTAGAAACAATCAGTATAATCCATGCCAGAAGACTTAAAATCAGTTCATTTTACAATCAGTATAAAAACAATATCCAAACTATTTAGCCATAAGGGCTTTCTGCTTGTCTCATCCCAAAGGCCTAAAGGAACAATCAGGTCTTTAACACCTTACAGAAGGCCAAAAGCTACTCCACAGGGCACAGAGGACAGAGAAGATGACATTTCTTAACAGAGGGACCTGGACCAGGACTACCCTGTCAATTCTGGGGTGGAATCATATGCTGTTATACATAGTAGCATTACCTAGTTTTACTACATAGCCTCTTAATGTCAATTAGATATTAAGAGATATAAATAGTAGTAATGATAATAATAGTAGTAACAGGACAACATACTAATTATAGAGAGTGGAAGTTAGGCAGTTATTAAATATAATAAATAAATAAATAAATAAACAAACAAACAAACAAACAAACAAACTCAATAAAAATATTAGCAAATCAAACAATTATCTTATCTTGTACTCTATCTGAATTCTTATATTTATTTTTATGCATTCTGATGGATTCTATTTCTAATTATAATCATTGGCAGCTGCTGTATCACCATATAGGAATATTTTAAAACTCTCTTTTTTTAATGAATATTTAAGGCTAAAATAATTTTTTCTAGAAGTTGTTTTATTTTTAAAATTTTCACATTTCTGAAATGCCCTTCTTTCTCAAAGAGGGATTTCTGTCGGTGTATAATAAAATATCAAAATAGAAAAATGGTATATAGTAAACAGCAAACCGTAAATTGTTAGAGCTAAAAAAAATTATTATTTTTTAATTAAAAAATTCTAAGGCGGTAACAATAATTAAACCCTGTTAAAAAATAGTTGACAAAGGCAAAGGACGGGCTCTCATGGCACCAACCTACTTCATGATTGTGTGCCACAATTATTTTTAACAAATAAAAATAATCCCATTAGATTTATGTTATTACTCCAAAGGAATGTCTACCATACAATAAAAACATCTTAATTCCTTCACTTCACCTTAATATCGTCCCTTCCCTCTCCATTCTTTCAAAAGGAATTTCCTTCTCTCTCTTCTATCATCATCCATTTTGTCAGCTAAATCAAGAGTTTAGCTGACAAAATGCTTTTCTCCTTCCTACATAAGTACAGTAACCCTTCTTTGGTGATTGAAGGGAGAAGTTTCTATGTCTCTTCTTCCTGATCACTGATTATGAACATCTGACAATAATAACACAAAGTCTTTATGTTAATTATAATTCCAGAAAGTTATTCAGTAATTTTTATACCAAGCTTTAATGTTTATACTACAAATATAAGCCTGAATTGAAGAATTAGGTGGCTGTTTAATGCAGGTTTTTATGAGATCATAGGAATGCTTAAATATCCCTATTGTGCTGTGGTAGTTTTTTTATAGCCAGCTTAGATATTTTACCTGAGGTACAAAATGTACCTTTCTTAGTAAGAAATCTAATAGATTGCCTGCTGAATCAAAAAAATGTTCTATGCATTTGAAGATACAGGTCAGTCCACAGAGCCTAAACAACTTTAATTCCAAAAGACGTTACTCTCTACCTCTGCAACATCTGCTGTTAATCACTTTTTTTAAACTGGCATATTACTATTTAACATTCTTAAGGATATGTGTGTGTGTGTGTGTGTGTGTGTGTGTGTGTGTGTTTCCTCTAGCCAGGTTTTCCCTACATAACCATAAGGTTTTTCTGCAGCCCCAGCTCAGTAGAATCACATCCACTCGATTCTGGGCTTTTTTCCTTTCTAGCAGCCAGCAAGCTCTTCCTGCTAGGTGGGAGACCTATATAGATCTATTTCCAGCTCGTTTGCTTTCATCAGTAGGCCACACCCACATCTTATGTATCCTTCCTGTAAAGGTATAGTATCTATTTTCTTACTTCTTTGTAGGGTTTATGTGTGTTTTCCTCTAGCCAGGTTTTCCCTACGTAACCAATGTTTTTCTTACGTAGGGAAAACCTGGCTAGAGGAAAAACACACATAAACCCTACGAAGAAGTAAGAATATATATATGTGTGTGTGTATGTATGTATGTATGTATGTATGTATGTATGTATGTAGGTCTTTGGTTATTCGGGTTTTCTCCCGCGTAAAATTGGAGGTTTCTTGGCAACGTTTCGACGAAGTCTCATTTGTCATCTTCAGGCTGGTGTTCTCGGCTTCCTGCTTCTAGGAGCAATATATATATATATATATTCTTAAGTTTTCGCGGGTGTGTAAACTTACACACCACACACGCGGGTCCTCTTTTGCCACTGTTCTGGTTTTATTAAAATCAATATTGTGTCCCGTGGCCTTCATGTGTTGTACCAAAGAAGAAGTTTGCTCTTCTTTTCTCACTGCATTTTTAAATGCATTCTTCTAAACGCACACTTATTTGTCTATTTGTATGTTCAATATAAGATGACTGACAGGAGGCACATGGCACTTCGTATATCCTCTGGTTTTCCAACTCAATTTTATCCTTAGGGTTTCTCACCATCATCGCTATTTTTCTATCTGTATGGAACACTGTTTTTATTTTTTGTTTCCGTAAAATCTTACTAATTTTGTCAGGGGTCCCTTTTATATAGGGGAGGATGGCAGTTCCCATATTCTGTTCTTCTTCTTCTTGGATTTTGCTCTGTCCTACTGTCCCTTTCTGTCCCTATCGATGATGGTGAGAAACCCTAAGGAACATCTCAACAAAAGAATAATCAGGGAGGCCATCGAAATTGAAAAGAGGCCGCAGAATATGAACAGACGGACGACGCCTCTAGGTTATCAAGTATTTGGGGACCTGCACTGAGAGAAACTCGAGTGTTATCATCAGAAGAGAGGCAGAGATTCCAACAAGCAACCAGTGGTATTGTAAGGCCTGCCAGAATTTTTCCTTCTTTGCAGAGGGTGGCTAGCAATAGGGAGAGAGATAGGATCGAGCCAGAAGACAGGCTGAGATCTCAACTAACAATCAAGGGTGCTCTGATGCCTACCAGTATCCTTTCCCCTCTATAGCAGACAGATAATAATAGAGAACCTGAGAAAGTTAGGCCTGTAACACGTAGTCAAACAGCCAGGATCAGGAAGCAGGAAGAAAAACTGCTGTCCTCCAATCACAACACAGAGTTACAGGCTAACCAGCATACGTCAGCAGCAGCAAACATAGAAAGCGACAACTCCGACCTCGCAACACACCCACAGCTTCTAAACTAGATAAGAGCCTGAAGATGACAGGGTTGTGAGCCTGTCAAAACGTTGCTATAAAGAAAAACTTTTAAGATACTGGTAGGATTTTAGCTAAAAACCTTAGGGTAAGGTTTTAAAGGACCTTGCAGAGTGCTCTGTAAGGATTTTTAGAAGATTTTAAGCTAGGATTTTAACTGGAATTTTAAACATTTTAATTAACTTATTTAACATGACGCGGGAAAACACCCGAGATTTAAATTTTTTGATATATATATATACATATATATATATGTCTTTTTCTTTTTCGTAGGCTTTTATGTGCATATTCCTTCTAGCCAGTTTTTACCTATGTAAACTAAGTTGTTCAGGGCTGTAGAACAACTTAGTTTACGTAGGTAAAACCTGGCTAGAAAGAATATGCATATATATATATATATACACCAAATTTATGTTTTGCTGATAAAGAAATAAAAGGGAGACTAGTATAGATCTATTTCAAGCTTTTTAGCTTTCATCAGCTAGCCATACCTTTACTTGGTATGGGCTTCCTGCATGTTAGGCAGTTGAATTAACCTTGTGAGCCACAAGTTCTCCTCCTTTCATCAGCTTGAGCCAGGGGAAAGATTAAGACACCTGGTCTACCCCAACATGTGGGAGGGGGCATTCTGCTCCCTTTCACCTTTCAGCTCCAATCCAGGAACCCTCAAGCAGTCACATTCATGACAAACCATTTTATACCATATATATATATATACACACACACAACATATATATATGTTGTAAAGTAGATTTGCTATTAATATTTACTTGTGTTGTTTTTCAACATAGGCTGTAATCAAGTTGATATAATTTAATCAAGCATATTCCCAATACTGCAGAGAAATTTATAGAAAATGACAGGTTTCTATTTTCTGGTTGTTATTTTATGTCATGTGGTTTATCTGACAGTTGCATGGATTGTAGTTTCACAAGCATTGAATAACATCAATGCTTATTTGTTGGCAGGCATGATAGGGTTTTTTGTGAACTGCTTAAGACAAAAATTAAGATTACATGATTAGGAACAAACAAATTAACATATCAATATCTCTAATTATTAAATAGCAAGCCAAATATAATATTGAAAAAATCAATTTTGTGAGATACCATATTTTCCGGTGTATAAGATGACTTTTTAACACATGAAAATCTTCTCAAAAGTTGGGGTCGTCTTATATGCCGGGTGTCATTCTCCTGTAACCAGGCAGACCAGCCTGAAAGGCTCTGACGAGCTAAGCTCTGACCATCCCAGCTGAGTTGCCTGCTAATCAGGCAACTCAGCTGGGATCGCCAGAGCCATGTAAAAGGAAAAAAGTTTCCCCCCTCCAGCTTGCTTACCTTAGCTGCTAGTTGCAACGCTTGCCTTGCTTCGCTTGCCTGAATGCATTCCATCAGAAGCAACTCCCTGCCTTCAATCAAGCAGGCAGGGAGTTGTGGACTTCAACTCCCAGAATTCCTCAGCCAGCAAAGCAAAGCTGGCTGAGGAATTCTGGGAGTTGAAGTCTACAAGTCTTAAAGTTGCCAAGGTTGGAGACCCCTGTTCTATTGAGTAAGTTTTTTTCCCCTTTGGGAGCTTTAAAAAAATAGTTAATTAGGGTTTTTCTTAGTTGTTCTTTTTTAGACCTAGCCATTTAAAGTTTAGGAAGTTTTAAATTTAGCTTTCATATAAAAATAAAAATAAAATAATATTCGTGCAGCTTTCTGAGATTTAGTGTGTTTCTGTAGTGTTTCACTCTAACTACACAAACGCACAAAATCTCACAAAGCTGTATGTGGAATTTTGTGTGTGTAAAGTGTGAAAGTTGTTTTTTTGGGCTTTTTGTGGCTATGTGAGGTTCCTGTTTGTTGCAGAGGCCATTCTGGGTCTAGCACAGTTGCTTTTTCATTGTGGGTGAGCCAGTTGATGTTTTTTAATTTTTATTTGGTGTGCGTTGGAAGAGGGTAGTCTTATATGGTGAGTATAGTCCAAACCCTATATTTTAACAGGAAAAGTCGGGGGTCGTCTTATATACCCAGTCGTCTTATACACCGGAAAATATGGTAATTATAAATAGATGTATAATTGTTCTCTAAAGTGATCATTGGAAGGAAACAATTTCAGGAATTATTTTACAATGAAAAGCACACTTCATAACTTCTAAAATTATTCTTGAGATCAAATAATTCTGACAAGGAAAAGAATTTTCTCTTGATCTTGTCCACATCTATTATGGCAAATAAAGGAAAAGCAGGGTTGGTGTGATTTGTGCAGGTGGACAATTTTGAGATATTCTGTTTTATTTAAACTTGCAATTTAAAAAGATCCCTTCAAGTCAAGCTCAATATCAGATGATTACTGAACATGGGCATGTATACTAATACTATATATCCAGTAAAACATTTATTTAAACATATCTTTAAATGTTCACATATCCATATTTGCACACCTTGTAGTCTGCTGCAGAAAAAGAACAGTCTATTTCAAGATGAACTCAACACCAGGTGACATTATCAACATATCCATGTAGTTTTCTTTTCAAAAATATGAAAATGGTTTTCCCACTGATGACCTCCTGGTGCTTCCATCCAAGTACTAACCAGGTTTGACCTTGTTTGTCTTTTGAACCCTGATAATATCAGCTGGATGCTATCTGTGCTAAGACTTAAGGTAAGCTTGTACACACTTTCTGTTTGTCACATAGGAAACAATTCATCCATGTTTGATCATTTCCTTTCAGATTTTGCTGAGCAATACTGGGTGATTTTAGAGGTTGCTTGGAGGATATATAAACACAGGCCCCTCAACTTTGGATCACTTTTTTCTCTCATATTAGCTCAACATTTCCAATTTGCTTTTTCTGTCTTCTTCAGTAAGCATAGCCCAACAGATCTTGATTGATTGATTATTGATTGATTGATTGTACTGCTTCAAACTGTCTTGACATATTCTCAAAGAATTTGAATATTGCATATACTATGCAGTGGACTCTTTGCTTAAGTATATTCCATAAACTGATCTTTTTTTCCTCACAGTAATCATTTTGCAGCTCAGTTTTATCTCCCTTACTCTAATTGACATCCACAAATCTTAAAACTACAGAAAGGATAGAATTTACATACAAGAAAATGTTTATCGGCAGAAAATATTAATTGCAGTTTCCATTTAGATAGCAAAATACCTCCTCAGAAGCAAATATGTTTGAGTTTTAAAAGGAATAAGAGACTATGTTTGTCATTTGAGATTCCTGTATGTTGGCATCTCTTAACCAACTACCCTTGATTGGATAATGTCCTTTCTATCACATTACAGCAGAATAATCATCGTGATGGTACTTTGCCACAATTGTGCCAACAAGCTTTGCCTTTTGTGTGAATGTATCTGAGTCCTTCTAATCTTTTTAGCATCATTCACTGAAGATTTTATTTGCAATTGATTTTTAAATTCACCTGTAATTGCAATTTCAGTATAGCAACTTTCTTACAACAGCGACAATTAAGCACTGATTAAAAGTGATTGTAGTAGTTACTATTTTCCCAACTTAAAGGTTCAGGATATAAAGAATTGATCATAATCCCAAAGGAAAGGTATCCTTTAAATACTGAACAAATAAATATTAATTGTAACATGCATTTCCTAGCACTTTGGGGAATATTATTTAGGATTTTGGATATGCAATATATTGCTTGTTATCTTTTATTTCTTTTCAATACATAAAGTTAAATTTGATAACAAGGAATGTATTCCCACATACAGTGGTTAAATATTCATTTTTACTGGCAAAGTAGCACTACTAAAACTGACAGAGAAAATGTAGCACATGAAGAAGACACTTCCAGAGTGTATATGTTTGAATTGAAGCTTCAATTACAAAAAAATAAATTCTAAATTAAGATTAGTCTGTTGCAGTTCATTTTATTCCTTTGGAAGGTTATTGTGTTTGATGTCGTTGTATCTTTTCAAAAAATGAAAATGAAACTCTATTTGGAAATGAAAATGATTAATTTTCCTATTAAACGCTTCTAGTATAATGCAAAAAGTATTCTCTTCACAACCCTGCATAAGCCTCTGATTTGCACATTTCCTTTCCTTTCCCTTATCTGGCAACTATAAGGAAATAAGCCCAACCCTCTTGTCCTCCTGGAAGTCCAATAAGACCTAGCTTTTCTCCCAGATATTAGGCATCAGATGTTGAAATACTTGTCTGTTTACAGTGTGAGTTTATTATGTAGTGCTTTGACTTATATTTTATTATTTTAACTGTATTTTTTTAAGTTTTGTTTTTATTTTTCTTGTGGAATGGCTAGTTAAGCCATCAAGGGTTATGTATTGAATGTGGACAGCCATATACACTTCTTTTCTAAATAAATAAATTGACAGTAATATTGTAAAATTCAAAACCATATCCTAAAACCTGGAATGTGAAATAATTTCAAATATCTTGTCATATTTCTTATTTTTCTGTCCTCAAACAACAGACACTGTATTTACTTTTTCTATTCTTCCCTTTTCTCCATCCCTGATCACTTCCCTTTATAGAACATTATCTTTGGAAGGCATGAACAATGAACCTAGTGCAGTATTTATTTATTTAGAGAGTGGCATATCGTACATGACTAGCAATATAAATATTTCAACTAGATTAGTAGAACCCAATAAAATATTACATTAAAAAGATCTATGTTCAAAATGCAAGAAGAGGTCCTTCCTTCCACTTAATTTAACTCATTTCCAAATTCCCTTTCTATAAGCTTAAGGATTTTCCTCTTTTCACTAACGGTATCTATTATGCTCAGTGTGAATAGGGAACTTAACTTGTATGCTGAGAAACAAATAGACGATTCCATGATGATATTTCATTGTCCAGTAACAGGAAATTGTATCTGCATCTGCATCTTTATCTTTTCTTTTCTGTTATTGTTTAATATAAATATGTTTCCCATGAAAATCAAATGTAATATGAGCATAGGCTTTGAACCATAATCCATATTTTGCTTCCTTTTCTCTTTAGGAAAATATGATACAAATGTGCTATACATTTATTTGCTTATGTGTATGAAGTTATGCCAGTTTGCTCTGGGTAAAAAGGGACCAGGACCAAAACCTTCTCTTACGAGCTTTTGATGTTAATAGTAATATTTTGATAAGCATTTCCTGTTAGTCTTATTGTTGACTTTTTTTGCTCCACTGTTCAAAACCATTTTACTGCATTTGCTCATTCTTTATTGCCTACAATGGAAGAATCATTTCCCAAGCTATCCTTGAAACATAATGATAGTCTGTCAATGTGGCAAATGATTTTATCTGGCCTGGGCTTTTTGCCTCAGGATATTAACTAACAAATTGATCCTGCCAGGACTCTCTTTTGTGTGCATTGTTTCTTAATTACATGATCTGTAAGATACGTCATGCTCAATTATTCAATTTGAAAAAAGGCCAGGAGGGGGCAAACCCCCATACGATAGCAGAGACCAAAAGGCAAAAAGAATATGTGAGGAAATATAAAAGTGCTCGTGCTATAACGAAAACAAAGCTGAAAACCATAGGAAATTCCCTTCGCTTGATAATCAAAAAGTAATTTATATTTAGCTGGAATATATCTCAGCTCAAAGCATTGGGTTTTTGTTATCCAAAGTTCAGCTCACAGCTCTGCAAGGTACTGTAATTTAGTAATGCACATTGGCTGTGAACATGTAGAATGCAAAACAGACAGATTTGTAAAAATAAAAACAAATCTGAGTTGTTTACTCATTTAAGTTTATGGAATGCCAAAGTAACTCCACAATGAAGACACCACAGTTTAGCCAAATGAAACATTTTGTCCTGTTTGTTCAGCATCAAGTCTTAAAGTTGAACCTTGATTGCCTGAATCAGTTCAGGTAAAGTAGCATTGTACTCCCTACAGACTGCAGAAACTGATAACTGAAATTTATTACTCATTTCAAGTTTTATTGTTGATCAGAATGACAACTACACTTGACTTGAGTAATAATTTATGGTATGATTTATTGAGCTCAAAACTTAGAAAATAATGAATGTTCTGCTATATAATACTGCAAATGGGTAGGTAATGTTTTCAGTTTGGAGAAATCTTAAACTATCATCCAGGCATCTTTCATCTATTACTATGGAAGTTAATACCCTTTAATCCAATAAAGAAGTATTATGTGGATGTTGCCTGTAGTTTTTGTTAAATTCATTTTCTCTGGTGTTTGATCAACTGCTTTGTTACAGTTTTCTTTAGGTATCATTTTACCTAGCAACAGACTAAAAATAAAGATGATGTAGGAAGTCTTTTATCAGCTTATTTCAATGCAGACATAAAAAAAAGTATCTACGCTAGATTTTCTATTCCCTCACATACAACAATGAGTATCTCTTCTCAAAAGATTCTAAGCCAACATTCGGTGACCAATCAACCCAAAGAATAAAAACATTCATGCAATATTAACTTATTAATAAGAGGTTTAAAAATAATCAGTATCCTGTTATGATTGAGAATGGACTCAACCATATATTACCTCCTGGGCAGTGTTAACTAAACAGGAAGACCATGGATCCAAAGAAAGGTAGTGGGTTTAACAATCCCAAAGATCCTGCCTACTTTGTCAGGAGTTATGGGTCAACCACCACCTAGGCAACAGAACAAGACAGTACCAATCAGAGACAGGACTAACTCTGAAACTGAATGACTTTATCTGATAGGTCCCTGGAGTATTCCTCACATCTAATGGAATAGAAAGAGTAGCATGCAGATTGGTGAAAGTATAGTTTGTTATATAGTTATACACAACCTTTTAGCAATTATGGGATTAAACAATTAAATCAAGGAATATGTTTTCTTAATTAAATATCAATATTACTATTGTAATCTTAATTATATTTTTGCCTCTATTTGGTGGAATTCAATTGATATTTCAATTACTTTGAAAATATTGTTTCTTTTATCTTTACTTTTCTTCCACTTGCATTTCCACTTCCAAGCCTGGAAAAGCTATTATCAGTGGTAATTTGAACTATAAAGTATCAGTTTGTCATAGTGGCTACAAAAGCTATCTCGTAAGATTCTTGGGGTAAGATTTAGTGGTTTTGTTTGTTTAATACATGAAACAATTGGTACCATAAGTAAACTGGAGACTGAATGGTTCAGTGCCAGAAGACGTCAGTAGCTAATAACAGCTATTGCAAAAGCTTTTCTTTGTCCTCTGTGGTTCAGAAAAAAAGCACAAGTTATTATGCTTTTAGTAAGCATATAAGATAATATCTGCATACTTTTGAAGATGTATGGATACTTTTCACATATCTATAGATACAGATAGTGTTCTGACCTAGGCTTTTTGAAAAGCCTAGGTCAGAATCTTAGTTCCAAAAATCTCTTTTATTGAGACGGCTGTGAATTATGGTCATTCACAGGCCGTAATGACTCACAAACAGTCTGTGAAGATTCCGACAAATCAGTGGTGGGTTGCTCCTGGTTCGCACTAGTTCGCAAGAACCGGTAGTAAAAATTTGTAGTAGTTCGGAGAACCGGTAATAATATTGATTGGCCACGCCTCCGAACCAGTCCGGGCCTGGTCGCTGCTCGCTTACCCCGCCCACCTCATCAAAAGCTTTTTTTTTTTAACTTTTAAAAGCATTTTTTCTACAACCTGTTCGGCCGAAAAAAATGCCTTTAAAAGCCTCTTGCAATCCCAGCTGAGTTGCTTGATCATCAGAGGCTTCTAAAAGCATTTTTTTCTGCAACCACTTAAGGTTGTAGAAAAAATGCTTTTAAAAGTAAAAAAAAAAGTTGGTCATGCCCACCCAGCCACATTACCCCCACCAAGCCATGTCCACAAAATAAGCCACGCCCACAGAACCAGTAGTAAAAAATTTTAGAACCCACCCCTGCGACAGATGTCTGCTCAAGTTGACACAGTCTTTCAGGGTAATGTTGATAAGCACCCACCTTTATCTCCCTTGAAACGCTGCCAGAGACCTAATTGTCAATTAGGTTTGCAAGGCCAAACAGAGCACAGAGTCAAACAGACTTCTCAGAGCTTGAATTGACTATATGAACTAATTGCTTCCTGCAAGGGCTCACGTCCATTTGCTCCTCTTTTATGGCTCCCTCCTATGTCTTATAGGAGACGCCAATCCAGTGGTAGGTTGCTCCTGGTTTAGTCCGGTTCTATAGAACTGGTAGTAAAACCATTGGGAGGCCCTGCCCACCCCCACAACATCATCATGGGTGATCTGCACATGTGCAGAAGCGCTCCCGCTCCCGCTGCGAACCAGTAGTAAAGGTAAGTGGAACCCACCCCTGGGCCAACCTTCCCCAGACTCCAGGACTGGCTCACATTCCTCCCCAGATTTGGTCCTCACTGACCAAATCTGCTACCAGCTCTGCTGGCCACTGGTGGGCCACAATAGATAGTAAAAGCAATGAAATGTCTTTGTTTTGTCTGTTGTTGGTTAGAAATTATAAAAATTGAAGATTGGAAAGAATCAAATGTTTGAGGAGGAGAACAATGGGCTCTGGTATAAATTGCTGCTGATGGAAACATTTCTAGAAGCCGAATTCAAACCGCTACTTTGAAAGAAGGCTTAATTGAAAAGCCATCTTTTAATACAATGTGGCCCTAAACACTCATTAAACCCTATTGTTTAAAAATAATCCAAGATTATAATCACAAAGTTGGTCAATAATTAAGTTAATTGAATTGTTATTTCTCAGGAAGCAAAATGTACAGAGAGTTTTTTGGACTTTTAGCATTTTAATACACAGTATTTTTCTTTTTCTTTTTTTTTTACAGAATTCACCAAGCTTGGATATAATTCTGAAGTTTAACTCATAAAGAATAGTAGCTGTGATTACTCTCCTATAAGAGTTTGTTTTTGAACTATAGGATTGTGTTTCCAATCCTTCAACTATTCCATCCGTGTGTAGACGTAAGAAAGAGGCAGCTGGACTTTCTTTGAAAGTCATTTTGCTTCTCATCCAAGAAGCTTCTTCAGTTCCAAACTAAAGAACTCCAGAACTGAGTAAATTTCTTGGATGAGAAGCAAAAAGTCTTCAAGAAAAAACAAAGAAAGTTCAATTGCCTCTTGAAAAAGTACCTTTGGGACAACCATGAACTGGATGACTGAGAATGTCTATACACATTTAAGTAAACTTTAGCCATACATTCCTCATATGAGAAGTTAATCAGACTGGCACTAGCAAATTAATCCCAAAATACTATTTTCCCCCTAATCTAAGTAACAATCAGATGCTTTCAAATCAGTTTAATCTGTCTACAAATGTATTGTAACATCCCAGGTTTTTTGCTCTTACCCACAATTACTTAAGGAATTATCTAAGGAAGGTCTGTGCTATCACTCTTTCAAGCCTCTTCTTATGGATGCAAGCAGAAGAATTATCTGAAGCGTCTCCTATAAATCAGGGCAGGAAACTCATGTCTGCAAGTTGCACGTAATGACCTCAGCCTTAGGGTTCATTTCATCAAATTTATGGTGGCAAAGTATTAGGAAATTTGTACTATGATTTCCTAACATTTTTATTGTAAAAATGTACTTTTTATGGGCCAATAAACAGACACATAACCTCCTCTACCCCCACCTTTTTTTCAGACTACACATACTTTTATGGTATGAATTGTCTCTAAATAGGATTAGAAGAAAATAAGTAGAAACATTGCTTCCAAATGCTAGATATTTCTAGGTCTAGCACCATATTTTTGCCAAGCTGTAGCTCGAGTTATGTTGGGTAAATACTTCATTAATTCTTTTTGTCCTAAAGTAACAATGGAAACATCGCTCTAAGTCATTTATATTGTACTTTGACAAACAGCTGTATGTCTGATCTCATCTTCATGTAAAACAAGTGGAAACATATTTTTAAGCTGAAACAAAAAGCTTTAAATAAATTTATAAAATAAAATAAAATAAAATTGATACCTAACTATATAAATGACTGTCATTGATCATTTGTGGGTGAAGTCTAAACATAGTATAACCAATTCTGTAAAATTATCTTGACAAATAGTGTAAAGATTGTCTTGGAAATTTAAGAGACAGGTAATTAGCTAGTGGCAAATGTCTTTATAACACTGACAAAAAGAAAGAACATAGCCCATAATTTTTAAAACAATTGGGCCACAGAAACAATATCATGTTTCTAAAGAAATGTTCTTGCATTTCCCTTCCAAAACAGCTTCCTTAATATGAGGGTCAGCTCTCCATTTAGGTACTGAAATTTGATATACATTTGAAGCAGTTGGAGAACTAACATTCAATTATTTATATAGCCTGTGAAAGGCAGCACATTCTGTTTGATCTATTATGTCTAAAATACTTTACCTTAAGGTTAATTTATCTTGATATGTTCCTAATGGTAAATTAACATCATCAGAAAAGCTGTAATAACTCCATTTTTTTGGGATTGCTTTTTCCTAAAAGATTTAGAATTCTCTACCATTGTTAACTGCACAAATCCAAGAGGGTTGTGCAACCATTTCAGCCAGTAAGTAAAATATTTATCCAACTATTGGTTTTAAATTTACTTACTCCTGCTTCATGCTAGCTAGAATATCACACTTAGATCCAGTAGTTAACCTGGAAAATGTTCTTAAACATTAATTTGGACTCTCTAGGGAAGCATGTTGTTATATGGTCCTAGCTGAGATTCATATAGCAACTGTGCTCAGCTTCAGCTCCAAAAAACTTACAGTAGCAGATATAAACTGAGTACTTCGAGCAAAATAATAAGTCCTGATGTGATGGCTAATGCTGATCTCTGTGCATTTTGGGGATAGATAACTACAAGAAGCTAGCCTTAAATATTTGAAGATCTTGACCTGCTCTGGTTTCTTTTCAGATTGTATAAATCTTTCATTCACCTGAAGGAACTGAATTGAGGGATTTTATGATAGTATGTAAACCCTTATGTAAGATAAAGGGGCAATAATAAACAAATAAATAAATAAACAATAATAAACAAACATTTATTAGAGAAAGACTTTGTTTGACTTTTCACAATGCTCTTAACGATAGATTGAGTCTAAAGCAGTTTAGAACTTCATTGCTATAGTTTGTCAGTTGTATATTTTCTGGATAACATTTCAAGTTTATTTTGTCATCATGGGCATCCATGGGATCCATGTAGGATCCAATCTGGGTCAGTCACAGGGGCCACAGTTTTAGTCTTCTGAGCTTTCAGAAGATAATGCTATGACTTATATATTTGCTTCAGAAATTCTAGTCCAAGTACATAATGCAATATTTATGTTAATCATGTCTTTTTACATTTCATGACTTAGATGTCAGCACAGTTTGCTGATTTATGTTTTGTCTGTTGCTAATTTAAAGAAAAAAACAGACTTTTCTTAAAATCAGCAATAGATAAGCCATAAATAACAAACTACAGTGTCACCAAAATGAGGAAATAAGGAATCTTGTCTTTATGGAGTTGAAAATTCCCCTAGAATAGGGCTATGAACGCTGAAGAAAAGTTTCAGTTGGACTTATCTACATTAAGTGATTGTTTTTCTCATGAAGATCCTGTAAGAGGATCATATTTTTTCTTATGATCAAAGTGGAATTCATAACAAATGAAATTTTAACTTTCTTTTTGATCACTGAGAAACCAATATGAAATAAGTGACCCTGATTAGCCAGCCTAACTCTGTAATCATGACATATAACAACATAATATGTATGCTGACTGTGAATCATTTGAAGGGATTTAGAATTCATATGGCTTAGAATATGTGGAGAGGAATTAGATTTTCTCAACTCCAGTCCACTCCACATCATCCCACCCCACCCCACCCCTCCCTGTTCTGTTCTGTTCTGTTCTATTCTTAGCTACATTAGATATTATGTTATCTTAGATATTCTCTTTTATTGGCTTAGAAATGGTAAATGAGTGGTTTTCCCTGGAACAGTAACAAGAAGAAAATGCAATTCCTTGGAAAGTATAGTGTTATAAAATTATTTAATGGGGACAAGTTTTGATATCAAGTATTTGCCAGGCAATGTACTTACAGCGAAGTATTTATAAAAGTCAGAAAACATTATACAGCTGTTGATGGATTGCCACTCAGATTATAGTTTATGTCAGAATTAAGGTAATTCAATTATAACGCATGAAGAGATTAAAGCCATCTCCCTATTTAATGTAATGCTTACATGAAAAGAATATAATTGTGCATAAAACCGAGAGAGACAAGCTTCAGTGTGTATAATAAGCCTAGAGATTTTACTATGAAGTTTTTCTTTAGAAATAGCTATTAAAATAAACATATAAGTATGAACTTAAAATAATTCAAAATGCATATATTCTCTTTAAGTTTATAATTACAGTGCAAATTTTAATCCTTTCAACCACATATTTACCATTTTCCATTTATGTATTATAATCAAATGTTTAGACCATTTTATTATGCATTCTTCATCTTCTATTTCAATTTTTGATTTAAGTTCATACTTTTTAGCAATTACTTGTCCATCATTTGTACATAACTCAATTTCAAATTCAGTCTTAACTATTCCAAATAAAAAACCCTTTTGTTTACTTTAAATATTTATAATAATGGTTAATAAGAGTTTGGTGTCTCACAATAAGTTAGCCATTGTATTTGCCTACTATTTCTCATCTATAAAATGCTTCTTGTGCTAAGAGCCTTAACCTAGATTCGTATGTATCCATATTCTCAATACGGCATGTCCAGATATTTTATGGTACTGATCAAAAAGATGAAATTACAGATAAGCACAGTTTGATTTGTAAATAACTAGATAGGCAATTTGATTACTATTTTCTTGTAATTACTGTATTCATTAAATACTTTGAACTTTAGATGTAGCTGTAAAAACTTATTTCTGAACCAGTAATAATAAATGGTTTGGTTTAACTATAAATTACCAAAAGGCATATTTTATATAATAGAGAAAGAATTGCTGAAATTTGATAAGTTTCTTCTTTTCTGTTATAATGGGCAACTTATTTAAACTTTGCTAGCTTTTGAAATTGATCACTCAGAGTAGAGCAAGTGAAAAACACGAATTTTACCAACATGAATGCCAGCAGAATCCCAAGTATGAATCTTGCTAAAATTGAATCTTGCAAAATTGAAAGTTGGACTGAGAGGTATTCTAAAATTAGAAACAGTCCATTCCAAGACAATTTTACCTCAGTTTATTGAAATGATTAAAAAATAATAGGCTGTGTACAAAAGCACTACTTTGGGGTAATATAAAATGCTTTATATTTACACAGAATTTAACTTTGTGTAAGTGTGAGTACACAGATAGAAAGTACATATGTACAATAGAACCTACTTTTAGAAAGGAAAGCAATTGACAGTTTCCTGGAATGAAAATGTGGGAGGGCAAAGTAGCAAGGTGATAGAAGAGAATTTATAGCTGAGGTTTGAACAGTGTTTTTTTTTTTAAAGAACATTTTACAAACCGTTTAAAAAGTCAGGGGTCCTTTGTACCTCTTGAGCCTGGCTGTTTTCTTGCAGACATTTCATTACCCAACTAGGTAGCATTATCAGTGCTAGAAGTCAATGGGGCTTGCTGTACACACAATTGATTTATCCTGTCAGTGTTGGTGAGAATGTTCTTGGTGGTACCTTGATTAGACTGAGTGTTATTGTTAGCTTGTTTGTCTGCATTAGTAGTTCCTTGATTGGGGTATTGTTTCCTTTTTTTAAAAAAAAATGATTTATATGC
Source organism: Pantherophis guttatus (assembly GCF_059756535.1). NCBI lineage: Eukaryota > Metazoa > Chordata > Lepidosauria > Squamata > Colubridae > Pantherophis > Pantherophis guttatus. The sequence goes on along the minus strand of NC_142068.1, from coordinate 52,073,956 downwards.
CGCCCTTCTCTGGAGACTCAGGGCGGCTTACAATGCGTTAAGCAATAGGTTTTATACTTTTGTATATTTATACAAAGTCAGCTTTTTACCTACCTTAGAAAGGATGGAAGGCTGAGTCAACCTTGAGCCTGGTGAGATTCAAACTTACAGTAATTGCAGACAGCTGGTGTTAATCACAGTGCTTTTAGTCTGCTGAGCCATCAGGTCCTATACTTCTTCATTGTTGATCTAGTATTAATCTTGATGTTAATCTTTGTTATGTGGCTGTTGATTGACAGCATAAGGAGGTTTTTTGAGTTTTTATTTCCTTTTGGCTTTTTAATTGTCTCTTTTTTGAATGATATGTAAATGTTGCTTATCTCTATATGCTTGTTGATGGTTGTTTTGTCTGAGGAACAGGCTTTCAGGAATTCTCTAAAGTTTTTAGACTTGGCTTGATTTAGAATGCTTACCAATGTTTGCTATTAATGCATGCCCCTTCCAAATATTACTTATGTATGACTGACTTCTGTGAACTTCACTGGAGTATGAGCTCAGTGTAGGTATACAAAACTCTCAGTCCAGAACTCATGTAACGGGCTCTGTGGAAAACAGCAACAAAGAAATCGTTATTTGCTATAGTTAATGCTAGAGGGCCTCAGCATTTCAATGCCACAGTCAGATTATTAATAACTTTTTTACTTACCATTAACAAACCAATCCTATTAACTTCTATCTTTCTACTTCTTGTCTTGAGATCCATGTATCTGCAATTAGTACCAAGATTTCTAGAGTTTCAGTATAAATTATTTCTGAACTTTAATTCCATGCTTCAGGTTTGCTATTAAATGCAAGCCTTGCTTTCTAATGAACACAGAAAGATGAGGAAAGCAGTTCAATTCAAACTTAATAGATTTAGCCTGCTTGTCTTCACTTCGAGTAAGACTGATGGTTTTTCTACTCAATTCTTGAGGAAATGATAGACTGTTGAAATAAGGAGAGATGTTAAGATTTTCAGTGATCAAATTCTAACTCATGACAGTTTGTTTCTTAATAATTTAGCTGGGTACATTTTCTATTGCCTTGAAATTATCTTTTCCAAATCAGAAAAGACTTTCATATTTATCAAAGGAAGCAAAAGGAATAATTTCACTTAAGTCTTTTGGACAAAATTACTTTGTTCAGCCTTTATATCTGAGCAGAGAGAAAGTGCAATCAGCTTTTTCACAACAGCTTTTCATCATCTTCAGTGTAGGAAATGGGTGAGACAAAGAAAGAGAGAAAGAGAGAGAGAGTGAGTTACAATATACGAGAATCAAGAATTGGACAGATTGAGAAGGAAATAAAAATGGAAGACAGTGTGGTTGCACGTGTGTGTGTGTGTGTGTGTGTGTGTGTGTGTGTGTGTGTGTGTTTCAGTAATTTATTGAAAATGTAAGTTCATTTTAAATAAAATCTCATTTTCTTTCTCTGGGTTACCGAGAAGTCTTTTGATGAAAAAACTCTTTATGATAACTTTCTCTATACTAGACTTATGAAATAAATTACATGAGCAGTGACTTTGTTGGGCTTGAACTACAAGCAGGTTCAAGTCTTTCTAACAGAGTTGTACTCAGGCCACCTGTTTTACTTGATCTACCTGTGCCACCCCACCTACAATAGCAATGCATGATGATACTGACCCCAACATTTCATTTGTAACCTCCATCAAACTGGGACGGAAAAGTAGAAGAACAGTTAGCTTTGAAATTTTGGAATTAAGTCAACAGCGTGCCCTTGCAAGGCAGGATTCTCTACAGGTCACCAATCTGGGATATAATTTTTCACTATTAAGTACCGTATATGCAACCGCAAGCATTTTGTGGAATATTTATAAGATGCACCAGCAATAGTACTTCAGTTTTGCAGAGGATTTTAAAATTTTCTATAGAGGAAAGCCTTTTATAGAGCAAAGCACCTGAGGCTGGGCAGTCTTGAAATTTCCACAATGGATTCCTGCTACAACTTTTTCCCACTCTTCCAGCAGTTAGCTGTCCAAGACAATCAGAGAAAGGTTACTGTTCTGACCTAGGCTTCCTGAGACAGTAAAAAGCACACGATTAGTTCCAAAAAGCCTCTTTTTATTTCAAAGGCTGTGAATTATTGTTCATTCACAGCCCATAATGATTCATAAAGAGTTGGTAAAGAGCCACGGTTCTTTGGGATAAGGCTGATAAGCGCCCACCTTTATCTCCCTTGACATGCTGCCAAAGACCTAATTGGCAATTAGCTTTGCAAGGCCACATGGAGCAGAGAGTCAAAATGTAGCTTCAGAGGTTAAACCGACCAGAATAAACAACGTTGCTTCCTGCAAAGGCTCACATGCCTTTGCTCCTCCTTTATGTCTTATGGGAGGGACCAATTATCTCCAAGCCCTACTCCCGAGTTGCCCCTTTTGTTTTAACTGTTCTTGCCTTCTGGCAGCTCTGCTTTTGTGCGCACTGGGAACAGGCTCCCCCTATTCCTCTGGCTCCCCCTATTCCTCTGGCTTGCTGATGTCTGATTCTAGAGGCTCTGGAGGCAGCACATAACTCCCAGATAGTCTTGGCCCCCTCTCTGCCTCTGATGCAGAGCCCTCGTCCGAGCCTTACCCAGATTCCAGGACTGGCCCATGTTTCTCCCCAACCTCCTCACTGTCTGACTCTGCTGCCAGCTCCATAGGCTGCTGGCAGACCACAACAGTTACAATATATTTCAGGAGTGTCAAACTCATCTCGTCACATTGTTGTCACATGATGTATCGCAGCGCAGCTAGCACATGACACATCTGGCCTGCAGGCTGCGAGTTTGACTCCCCTGATATATTTGATCACCAACTTTGCTCCGTGAGCACAAACCATTAGAGTTGTCAAAAAGTATACCTGTTTTGCTCAACCAGTTAGAAGCAGTGTTAGGACATTTTACAACTATTACCTTAAATATTTTGTATATTAATCTAAAAGCATTGAATAATATGAGAGTGACTATCTCAAAAATAAAACCTGTGTGTGTGTGTGTGTGTGTGTGTGTGTGTGTGTGTGTACATACACACAACACAGAAAGAATTTTAAATGTTATAGTTTTCTGTGTTTCAAATGAAAATGTTTTATTTTGTAAAGTTGCAAGGTTTTATCATTATTTTCTATATAACTTTAAAATTAATTATTAAAATGGCAAATTTTTAATTATTAAAAGCAAAATTTATTTCTTGTTCACTTCTAAAACCTCCACCCCTCCTTATGAAGTCATTAATAAATCATTATTCATTGACACATTCATCTATTCTGGGAGGAAGTCATGGCACTGCAAAAATTTAAGAACCCCTGATATACACTCTTAAATTAATATGGAGCATCAGAAATTATGACATAATCAGATAACCATTTCAGTTAAATCAGTTTCTTTTTATGTCAAGTACTCACATTGGATTTGCACACTGTTAAATAGATTTCTTGATTAATTTATTCCTCCATACCACATCCAACTGAAAGTCATTGATATTTCCCTTTTTTCCATATTACTCAAATTATTTCCTTCTCTGAAAAAAATAAGACTCAAGAACAGGTTCTTTAAACTTTAACCTATAACTTTAAATAGTTCTGTTATCCTTTTTATACATTTACTTATAAATTTATCTGAAGAAATCGATGGATTTATCTTCAGAAAGCTTTATTTGCAGATATCACTGCTTTATAAATCATGACATAAATTATTAATAGAATTAATATTAATCCAATTTATAAGGCTGCCTAATAAAAATTATTCAAAGCAGTGTACAATGAGTTATAAATAGCCAGTGGACTATCTTATTTTTTCTTTGCAGAGCAGTTATATATTTTGTGTGGCTAACAAATTTTTCCACAGTCTTTACTTGTGTGACTGTATTACTCTTCGACCAAAACATGTAAAGAAAGATTTTTTACAAAAGTTTCCCTCAAATAAATGTTTTAAAACTTAGACAGGATAGGTCTATATACCTAATATAATAACATACAGACAAAGGCAAAGGTTCCCCTTGCACATATGTGTTAGTCGTTCCCCACTTTAGGGGGCAGTGCTCATCTCCGTTTCAAAGCCGAAGAGCCAGCACTGTCCGAAGACGTTTCTGTGGTCATGTGGTCGGCATGACTAAATGCCAAACAGCACATGGAACACTGTTACCTTCCACCAAAGATGGTCCCTATTTTTCTACTTGCATTTTTAATGTGCTTTCGAAGAGCTAGGTTGGCAAAAGCTGGGATGGGAGCTCACCAGGGGTGGGTTCTTCTTACCTTTACTACCAGTTTACAGCACGGCCGCGCATGCGCAGAAATATTTTGATGATGTCGGGATCGGTGGGCGGAGCCTCCCACCGGTTTTACTACCGGTTCTATACTAATATAATAATATAGCCTGCTACAAAAAGCAGGCCAATGAAATTGTTTTTTCTCTATTATGATTATATTTCTTTAGTTTTTATAAAATGTTTCTCAGAATTCTCCTAAAGTGAACTGCAGTATAATATTTAAAGTATGGCAAGTAAAACTATGAATGAGTGACAATCTTTCGTGGCAATTTTTTTTTTGAAAGTTTTTGAAAGCTCATGAAGGCAAGGCTTCACTTAGTCTGATTACAGCACATATTTTCCTTTTGCTGTTCTGACAGGATAAAAAGCAGCTTCCAACTTCTAAGTGAAAAAATTAGATGTGATTAGCAAATTTGCCAAGTTAAAGAAAGCTATGGCTAGAGCAATCAGTTCTCCCTCATGTAGAGATAGTAAAACAGCTGTATTCAGCAGTCAGTATTAACATCAAGCTCAAATAGTGATTCAATGGAACCTCATCACTTTTCAACCACTTTACTCTTTATCTATATGAAGTAATTATATAGAAGAGGCAATGGAAAGAGGTTTGGAAAGAAGAATGGACGGAAGAAGAAGTAGGAGAATATGTTAACATGATTAGGGAAAAATTCTCTTTAGTTTATGGCATTCTCTTTCATCAGTTAAAAGTTCCATTACTGTACTGTATTATACTGATAGAAACTGCCAGCAAACAATAGGATGTTACCGCAGTTATTATGTAGCACTGAGTTATGGTTAAGGCTAGGGTTGCCCTAGGTTCAGGAATACCATTGTTGTGAATTGTCAAAAGAAAATTTCATTGCCTGAACCAAAGAAAGAGCCTTTTTCAGATGAATCAGGGGAAATACATACCTTGCATAGCTTTTGTCAGTACTTCATCAAAAAGCCTTCCTAGTTCTTTTAGAAATCAGAATTTCTTTTTTTTTAAATGCATAGAAACAATCTGCTTTATTTTTCACAGCTAGCAAAATTTTCTAAATTGTTCCAAAAATATGAGCACTATTTAATATTTTCTTTTTTAAAAACCCATTGTATTACAGTTACTTTTATGGCAAATTTATTCTGATTGTTTTGTGCTTAAACATATGAAGCATAAGAATAAACTATATTCTTCACCATCTTCAGCTTTCAGGTTGTATGTTACAGTAGTTCAGTTATAAGATATTCAAGGCATGAATAACTGCCTCCTTCTCAGGAATGGTTACAATTGTTGCACTAGACAAAGCTTGGAGAAGACTCTCTTGGCCACAGGTATTAATCTGCTGATATGTCAACAGCTATGATCCAGATTACCGTTTCCTTTTGAGAAAACTCAATCTTCCTTAAAGCTAGAATTGGAATCAGATAGCATGTTGAAGCTGATACCTGAACAGTTGAATTTCTTGTCCCAATGGGGACAATGCTTTTACAATGCTAAGATAGGGAGGGTATTCAGCCTTGAAGCACATCATATTACAGTGACTGAAGGGTCAATATCTTCTCTCACAAATAATCTGACTGGAACTGTCCACTCAGAAAGGAATGAACCATTTAGAAATAGTGTCTTCACTTATAACCTTCTGGGTAGTCCACTCCATGGTCAATGTTACTAAGTGCAGAGAATGATCCAACAGGGCCAATAGGTCTGCATTCTCCTAAGTCCCACAACAGTCATTTATGATAGCAACTAAAACTATTCCTGTACTATAACTGGATTTAACCCTAATAAATATGAAATGAGATAATATTTTTTTCCTGAAAGTTTTGTAATTGCTGGCTTACCCCCTTGTCACTAAATGTTTCCAAAAAGTAAACATTAGAGACTTAGGTAAATGACTATTACCTAAGTCTCTAATAGTCATTCATAACTACTTGATTAATTTTTTGAAAATTTATTTACTAGGCTCTTTTCAGCATTTCCCCTTTCTCCAGTGAGGTATTCCCCACATTCTTGGTCAATCTCCTTTCCCATCTTTGATAGTTTGTGCATGCTAAGTGGGGTATGCCTATAAAATTTATTGGGAGTAACTAGATCAAATGTTTCCAGAGTCATCACAAAGCATTATTCTGCTCCCATCATCGGATTCTGGCCAGCTAACTTCTAAAACTTGAGTGATCTGAGTGGTTTTATCTAGCTAATCAGCTAATATTTCACAATGGCCCTTCAAAAGCTCTTTGTACTGTATCCTTTCTTTCCTAAAAGCATTGGGTTTAATCTAAAAAGAATTGCTGGACAGCACTTTGCTAACGTTTTGCTGTTCTTACCAGCCTAATCTAGGCCAACCTGAGAATGTACGTGTGTCGAATTAGTTTTGTTCTTCTATTCCTTCTATTGGGCAAGATTGTCCAATAAACTAGTTCTATCTAAGTCACCAGCAATTTTAATTTCAGATTTTTTTAAAAAAAAGATAAATTTAAGCGACCTCCCTTTTTTAGAAGCATAATTAAACAATGTGCCTATGTACTATGATCATATGAATCAAAAAAATCTTTTGTCTGATGTTTGTTACCTGTAATCCTAATATAACATATAAGATCATCAAACAAAATCAAATTATAACTGAGCATCAGACATAGTTATAAACACTTGCTTTGCCCTTCACAGGATAGGAGTAAAAAGCATTCTAATTAGCAACTAGTGTTTGACTGAAAGAGAATTTGTATCACAAAAGATATCTGAATGAAGGACTTACTGGTTTTTGGTCTTTCTAATGATGGTGAGTTCAACCAAAGTGGAAGAGTACAAGCCTAAAATCAGATTTCAGGATTTCACAGCATTTGTGAAAAAATAGTAGTTGACTAGTTAATTAGTAACAATCAGTACTGTGTTGCAAAACGAGTTTAGCCCTATCAACAGAAATGCAGTTTCCAAATCACAGGAAGTAATATTTCTATTTTATTCTGAAATTGTCAGCCTCTGCTTTGAGTATTTGTTCCGTTCTAAGCCCAAACTTTAAGAAAATTCAGACAAATCAAACAGATACAGAAAAAAGATGAGATAGGCTGTCAGTATGCCTAAAGCTTTATTTCACATGGAAACAAATAGATATGTTTATCCTTTGAAAAAGTAGGCTGAAGAAAGAAATGCTCACAGTCTCCAAATACCTAAAAGGATGCCATCTGTTAAGACCTATTTTCTATTGTTCCAGACTGAAAGACATGAAATTGTGGATTTAAGGTACTGGAAGGCAGATTCTGATTAAGTACCAGCAAAAATTCCTAACAGTAAGAACAGTTTGACAGCAATACCAATTACTCAAATCAGTGGTTTCTCCTTCACTAGAGGTATTCAAGTGGAGACAAGATAGATAGCCATCTGTCAGGGATACATTAGTTTGGCTTCCTCTACCGCATAAGTATTGGACCCATTGGCCTAGGTTCCTTCTCCCTCTTGATAATAGATAGTCAACTCAGCAGGTGTATATTGATTTAGCTGCTTTGAAGAGCTTTGTATATTTGTACAGGTGTAGTTTAAAGACAATAATAATTTGGAAATAATTATGCAAAATAAATTGACAGTTGTTTCCAGTAAGAGTAGAACAGAAATATATTGGTATAATTCTTTGTGCATTTTAACATGGTTTACCTATCTTGTGTAAGGGCATAAGAGCATAATAAGTGGCTATGTTTTTACGCCCTGGTAGTGTCCTGAATTGTAATTTCATGATAAATTTTGTAAATTAAAAATGACACAAAACTGCACAGATCAAGAAATAATATATAGTTTATATGTGGAAGAAAATCACTTGTTAGGAACAGTGTATATAAAATAAAATAAATAAATAAATAAAATAAAATGGACAAAAGGCACAAAAGTGTCTTTTTGTTTGAATTTGAAAACTAATATGGGAAAACAACTTCCAATCAGGGGGTAGACTGAGCAAAATCTAAATTAATATAATCCTTAGTATTAAATGGTAAAATTGTCTTTGAGTTGAGCTTCACATATGGTAATGTTGTGGAAATCATACATGCCGTTTTCTTGCCATGATAGAAAGTTAATTTGCCTTTGCTTTCTTCCAGGATGGTCTTTTGTCATCCCTAAGTAGCCTACAACTGTGGGCATATTATGCACACAAACACACAAAATGGAAGACTTTTTTCTTGAAGCAACAGTGCTGCTAACCTAACAGATTTCTAACCTAACTATACTGATCAATACAAACTTACAATCAAAAATGAGATCCCTGGCCAAAATAATCTTCCAGAATATTGCTGCGGTCTGTCTGTCTGTCTGCCCACCTCATACAAAGTGACTCTAAGCAGCATACAATTAAATGTAGGGTGCAACTTTTATCAGCCAATCAAAGTACATTATGGAATCTTGGCATTCAGATACGTGTGAGGTAGGGCACCTCCACATGACTCTTTCATGTCATTCCCAGGAACATTCCAGATTCTGCTCTTTGCCAGCCATTGGCACATTTTAAGGTTGACATGTTATCCATTCAATATTGAAATTTGTGGTCAGTCTGTTTTTATGTTGGCACAATTATTACATCACTATGGAAACAGGCTTTCACTGCAACCTCCCCATGCTAGATAAATGAAAGGAGAAGGGGCACAAAATCAGTCAAACAGAATTAACAGTGGCAGAGGATCAAACTGCCAGGAGAGAAAGTAAAGCAGGAATTATCCCTCCCCGCCCCTTCTGGCAACATCGTTGTAGTTATAACCCTGCTTTTACATTTATTATCTATGTTAATTTGGATATTGGGTCAGTGGTTCATTATTTCACTCCTTTAGCTTTCAAAGTACCAGTGATGTGATGATTTTACACTGAGTTCCCTTCATAACATACTCAGTCCGAAGATGGGAACTAATCTCTCTCTCCTCCTCCTTCCAAATTGTGGAGGTTTAGTAGGAGATTATCTTAATCACCAGAACTGTGGGAGTTAAATGGGTGGGACTGTTGTCAATCAGAGAGAATGTTGATTAACTCCTTAGAGCAGTTCTTGTAGTTTGAAGCAAGCAAGAGTCAAAATGATGTCACGGCCAACTTCAAAATAATTTAGAAGAATTAGGGAGTACAGCCAATCTACAGATTGAGAACATTAAAAGAAAGGGTCATTTTTAAAAAAACAGTCTACAGTATTCATTTTGCATTGTTTTTTTCAGATATCTGAGACAAAATAATGTGGGAAAGAATGATCACTTAGATCAGGCGTATCAAACTCATGGCGTAATGTTGTCATCATGTGACATATCACAACATTTCCCCCTTCGCTAAATCAGGGATCGGTGTGACCAACGTGTGACGCATCCAGCCTGCGGGCTGCAAGTTTGACACCCCTGAATTAGAGTATTTTGGAATGTTGATGTTGCATTGTTTTATCTGTTTTTATTTTTCCAATGGGTCACTTCTGATTTGGCTTCAAGTCAAATATGGTTGTTCTAGAATTCAACTGAACTGAAACAATTCTTTGAATTTCTGTTTTAAAATCTAAATTGCATCTTTTCATAAAATATCTCTAATTGGTCTTGCAGTTGCAAAAAAAATATTTCTTTGAAAAGATCAACTGAAATAAATACTTCTTTCTCTTATTATAATCTCATTTTAGCAATATTATCTGGCCAAAGACATCTGGATATTTGATTATATCCTAAATCAAATCAGAGCAAGGCAAGGTTCCCTTCCTTCTTGTGATTTTTTTTTTAAAGCTCTTTTCTGTGGAGTACAAAAACAATAAATTGGTATGGAAAGATGCCCCTGCCAAAAGAACACAGAGGGAAGAAGAGACTTTTCACTTTCTGCAGCTTCTTCCTCAGGGTAAGAATTCATGTTGATTTCTAAAAGGCTATGAAAAATCAAACCTAGAGAAAAACAAAGGGAGCTATCCTTTTCTCTTTCCTGATATCTCCCAGCTATAGATTTTGAGCTGTTGAGGGATATAAGACATATTTTACTAGGAGTCAAGGACAAGAGTAACAGTGAGTGAGTTCAATCCTTGTCTTGCCAGTTTACTTCAAACTTTGGAATAACAAAAGAACAAAAATGCATACTGACTGCAAAACCATGTATTAAAAAAAAAAATGGACATCCCAGGGACCTTGGTGCTCTCTGAGCTATTTACTTATTTGTTTCTTTCTTTGTTCGTTTAATATGTTGCTCATTTCATCAGAGAAGATGGAGACTTACAAACATTAAAAATAGTACACATTAAAGTGGTAAAACAATAAATAACATTAATAAATTACATGTAAAGATGGAGAGATGACACATGAAGCACTCAGGGAGATAGCCAGAATGGTGAGCCCCCATTGGGACCACAAGACAATTTTTTTTAAAATTTGATTTATATGCCGCCCTTCTCCGAAGACTCAGGGCGGCTTACAATGTGCTCAGCAATAGCCTTCATCCTTTTGTATATTTATACAAAGTCAGCTTATTGCCCCCACAAACTGGGTCCTCATTTCACCTACCTTAGAAAGGATGGAAGGCTGAGTCAACCTTGAGCCTTGGCGAGATTCAAACCCTGCAGTAATTGCAGGCAGCTGGTCTTAATAACCAGCTTAATAACAGGGTGCCTTAAACCCCTGTACTACCAAGGCTCTTGCCAGTTGCCAGTTCAAAATCTTCAAGCCCTGACAGAATGTTAAAAGACAGAAGGTTGGGTGTAGATTCCACTTCAGGAGGGTACAATGTTCCAAAGGAGCCATGGCAGAAAAGGCTATTCTCCTAGACCTTGTCAGCTGAAAATTCTTGATTGACTGGGTCCACAGCATGACCTCTCTGCTGGCATGGGGGGGGGGCAAGCCAATCCCATTGGGGTAAAATGGTTCTTCAGATAACCTGGGTCCTTTCCACGAAAGGCTTTAAAGATAACTAACTGTTATCTAATTTGGTAATGAAACATCTGCAGGAAAACCATCAAGCCTAGAGATTACCAAGGACACCACAGTTCAACCCTGAGCTACAAATATTCTCTTCTATCAATATAGACATCAAGAATATATTTTATAGCCTGTGACATTCTGTCAATTTATCTTCCTTTCGATAGCCTTCCATTAAGAATTATATGGAACAAAAATGCCCCAAAATATGTATAGTGTAAAAACTGTAGAGCCAATTTGGTCTAATGGTTAAGGACCAGGCTAGAAAGCAGGAGATCATGAGTTCAAGTCCTGCCTTAGCCATGAAAATTAGCTGGGTGACCTTGGCCAGTCACTCACTGTCAAGCCACTGTCACCTCACAGAGTTGTTGTGTGTTGGATGTATTATTCACCTTGAGTTATTTATAAAAACAATAAAGATGGGAAATAAATACTCTGAAAGTTACTAGTAATAAAACAGCAACATATGACTCTTCAGAGAAGGAAAAGATAAAATCCTGGTAAAGATATTATACTCTCCTTGAGAAAACTAAAAATTATTGCGTTTATTAGCTAATAATTTCTGAAGGAAGGCATAATTAAGAAAAGCTACCAAAAAATTCCAGTTTCACAGCAGTCTTTGTAATATTTTATCTTCACTGGATTTAAAAGTAACTATAGCCCTACTCATGGTGCATAACGAATGAAAGCTCTTTTATAAGTAAGCTTAGAGCTTCAAATGTGGGCTATTAATTGTAGCACTTAAATTATGTCTTCTTTTCCTATTACTTTAATTAATTTTCAAAGAAATTTAGAACTGCAGGACCTTAAAAAGTCAATCCATTTTAATCTCATGCAGTGGCCAGGAACCACCCAACATCTTTAATCTGATTAAATTGTTCATATAATGACCTATAATTAGATTTGATTATCGTATCCTGAAAAGAAAGTTGCAGCAACCATTATATATCAACGATACACAGTTTGAAGCCCCAGAAGGAATGGTTAAAAAAAAGCAAACAAATAAATCACATTGTGAAATATTATTAGAGTTTTCTTGATTTTGTTTGATATTTGAACTACAAAGAAATAATTTCATAAAGAGTTACATCATTATCAAGAATTACATCATTACCAATACCTATGCTTTGCTATGTGAAACAAACACATCCATATATGTAGGCGATGTGTTACCATTGAATCAAAGTCAGCATGCAAGATTTTGTGTAATACAAAGTTATTTGATATCCATCCTGAATATTGTAGAGAGGGAGAGAGAGAGGAGAGAGGAAGGGAAGAAAGAGAGTAGAGCTAGAATCATTAAAAGTGAGCCATACAAATTCAAGGAAAGAAGGAAGGGAGGGAGGGAGAGAAGGACGGAGGAAAAAGGAAGGAAGGAAGATAGGAGGGAAAATGAAGGAAGGAAGAGTTCTGAGACTATATGCTATCTTCCTACAAGCAAATCCAGCTATTTCCATTCCCACTGCTCTTTTGTCTGGCTGTAGTCATTCTGTTTCTCTGTTTAGATAAGGAAATATGTATGAACCAGTATATAGATATAATGAATGAAAAGTAAAATGAATCAAAAAATTAAGTTATTAAATTAAAATTAATAAGTAAGGTATTAAGTTACATATTTGCTTTGCATCATTAACTGGAAACAAAAATATTGATTAAAGACGTATCTGGTTATAGTTACAACTTTATAAATTAAACCACAATAATTATTTGATCCAAAGCCACCCAATAATTATTTGAATATAGATTTAAATCTAAATATCCCTTGCTTTGGTCTAGCATTCTGAACACTATACCATACTAATTCTTGATCAATGACAATTTTCTTTTAGTTCAGAAAATGACTTTATTATTAAAATATAACAAATTTGTTATATACAACCATTTTATAGCATTTATTTTTATTTTTGCACCCACCATAGAGAATTAACACTGTTGTTGTTGTTAGTTGCAAAGTTGTGTCTGACTCATTGCGACCCCATGGACAATGTTCCTCCAGACCTTCCTGTCCTCCACCACCTTCTGGAGTCCATTTAAGCTCATGTCTACTGCTTCAGTGACTCCATCTAGCCACCTCATTCTCTGTTGTCCCATTCTTCTTTTGCCCTCAATCTTTCCCAGAATTAGGCTCTTCTCCAGTGAGTCATTCCTTCTATTAGGTGGCCAAAATATTTGAGTTTTATCTTCAGGATCTGGCCTTCTAAAGAGCAGTCAGGGTTGATTCTAAAGAACCGTGAGAATTAACACTATTCGGCCTTTATTGCTTGTTCTTATTATTTGAATGACAATTTATTTAGGATTGCTATTAGAAAAAATAATCATTAATGTTAGGCAGCTGAAGAATTTCTAGGTCAGGAACCACTGTAAAGATCCATTTCACATATAATCAAATATAATTAAACTTCTATATAAACAAATATAATTAAACTTCTAAAACTCCGTTTTAATATGGATCAGTGAATGTTTATAGTCAATTACTCCAGGCATTATGTGTTTGATTGACAATGATTTGAAGATACACGAGGACACACTCAACATATTCATGAATACACAACAGCTACATACATAAGCTTTACCCCATTCTTCTGAAGCCACTAATTTTAATAAAAAAAATAATTACACTGAGATGTCATATTTGAGTTCATATATGCATACCTGTCAAACAAAAATTTACTATATCAGATTCAAATTTGAGGGAGGTAATTGTGAAGTTTTATGGTAAAGTTCATGATGTAGTAATTAGCAGTAAGTTGAAAGATTTTCTCTCTAATTATCATAATGTATAACTTGACAAGATTTCATTAATTCTTATACTCTAAAGCTATAGTTCTTTAGTAGGCCATCTAACCTGAGAGAAAGAAATAAAATGTTTTCATCTTTCCAGATACTTCAGTCTTTAAAATTTATTGTCCGTGACACAAGCTACACTGAAAGGGTGGTATGTCATGAAAAGAATAGGAGAAACTTTATATCCATTTGACATACTTCCAAATGGAAAAATAAATTGTGACATTTGAATTAAATAAAAGGAAGGGCATGGGAACAAAGCCAATGGATAAAAAGATACACATTCTCATTTCTTTGCATATATATTTCTTAATTTGGAGCACTTGGTCATAGAAAAGAGAATTAACTTCCCATAGCTATCTTACTTTTAGCGTCTTGTCACATTGCCACATCCAGGGTCATGAGAAAGATATAGCCTGCTAATCAAAAATCTATTTTTGTACCTTCAACTTTTGTGTGCTTTATCTTATTTATTTTTCCTCTTTCATGTATTTTATTAAAATAAATAAGGTTACCTCTAAGAAAGCAATGAAAGCTCAGTAGTAGTTGGTATCAAAAGACAGGGTCAAATGTCAGTGGAAATATTGAAATAAAATCATTCTAAACTGCTATCATTAGTAATTGGAAAAACCTATTCTTTTATTTCTTCTGTGATGTCAACCGACAGTTGCCTAGCATTAACTATAAATATGTACTTAAAGAGGACATTAGAGATATTTGAATGGTTCCCAGATTAAATTAAATCAGCCATGTAAATAAAAGAGAACAGAGAAATATTATGCTAGTATTTTGAATGAAAAAACAATCTATAGGACAAAGACCTAGTACTTTCTTATGCACACAAATTACATTGAGAAGTTTATCAAAACTCTGGTTAAAACTGATTTTCAATAATGTAAATACTCGTTCGCATGTTCAAAACAGTTCATATGCATTATATTTTTATTTAATTTTATTATATTATCAAAGATAATTAAAAATACAAATGCATCCAATATGAAAGAATCAGCTCAACTTCAGAACTGCATGACTTTAATACAGCTCAGTGTTAAATATTGTAAAGGGCAGTGCTAAGGCACAGGAGAATAAAATTCTTCGTTATGGTCCCACAGTAAGCTCGAGACAGAAACAGAGTCTGAATTTATTGCTCATTCTCTTTATCACTCTGTTGTACTCTATACTAGGCACTTTCTCAACCAACAAATTTATTAAATCAATGATCTAAAAGAATTCAGATATAGTTTAGACTACATTATAATATGTGAAGGATTAGCTCATGAGAGATAAATTTAAAAAGTGAGTCCAACTGGATGTTCTTCATTGAGGAAGCCTATATTCACATAACATGAAAGCCTCACAAAGCCAGAGACAGAGAGAGAGAGAGAGGGAGAGAGAGAGAGAGAGAGAAACCCCAAAAATTCTGTATAGTTTCATTATATATCAGTTCATATATAATGAAACTATAATTTATGACTTGATTATGGTGTTTTAATTATGAAATCTATTTCATTAAACATTTGTCATTATATATGTAAAGGTGTTTTTTTCAAATAGTTCTAGGTCAAATTAATCTGTTACAGCTCTTAAGGGAGCAGCGAATGTCTGTCTGTCTGAAAAATATGAGATTTTTATGATTCCCTTTAAAGTTATCAAAATAAAGATATAATTTTTTAAAATGTATCTTTCTGAGCCTGTCAAATGCTGCTTTTGTAGGTTGTTGTTGTTGTTGTTGTTAGTCATGAAGTCGTGTCCGACCTATCACGACCCCATGGACAACTTTCCTCCAGGCCTTCCTGTTCCTCTACCATCCCCGGAGTCCATTTAAGCTCACACCAACTGTTTCAGTGACTCTATCCAGTCACCTCATTCTCTGTCGTCCCTTTCTTTTGCCCTCAATCGTTCCCAGCATTAGGCTCTTCTCCAGTGAGTCCTTCTTTATCATTAGGTGCCAAAGTATTTGAGTTTCATCTTCAGGATCTGAGCAGTCAGGGTTGATCTCCTCTAGGACTGACTGGTTTGATCACCTTGCAGGCCAAGTGGCTCACAGTAGTCTTCTCCAGCACCATAGTTCAAAGGCCTCAATTCTTTGGCACTCAGCCTTCCTTATGGTCCAACTTTCACAGCCATACATTGCAACTGGGAAAACCATAGCCTTGACTATACGCACTTTTGTTGGCAGTTTTGTTATGTGTCTGCTTTTTAGTATGCTGTCTAGATTTGCCATAGCTTTTCTATATTTCCTTTGATTCATCTAGCCCACCTTTCTCATGATGTGCTCTGCATATAAGTTAAATAGGTTTTTGCCAAACTCCTTTCTCAATTTGAACTGATCAGTGGTTCCGAGTCCAGTTCTGTTGCTTCTTGACCTGCATATAGGTTTCTCAAGAGACAAATAAGATGGCCTGGTACCCCATCTATTTACGAAGTCTTTAGCATAGTCAATGAAGCAGGAGTAGATGTTTTTCTGGAACTTCCTAGCTTTCTCCATGATCCAGTGTATGTTGGCAATTTGATCTCTAGTTACTCTGCCTCTTCGAAATCCTGCCTGTACTTCTGGTAGTTCTCAGTTCACATACTGCTGGAACCTAGCTTGTAGGATTTTGAGCATAACTTTGCTAGCATGTGAAATGAGTGCAATGGTGCAGTAGTTTGAACATTCTTTGGCATTGCTCTTCTTTGGAATTGGAATGTAAACTGACTGTTTCCAATCCTGTAGCCAGTGTTGAGTTTTCCAAATTTGCTGGCAAATTTTTGTAGATAATGAACTATAAAGACTGTTATTATAATGAACTCATAGATCCTTAAGAGTTCTTATCCACTCTCTGTTCCATAAAGGATGCAAATAAAACATTCCTAATATTTAAACATTGAATCTATTCTTAATTATCTTGGGTGAAGAAGAACCCACCATATACAAATATTCTGTACTGAATAGCTTGTAGAATTCAGTGCATAAATTTTTTTCCCATAAATTTGTATCCTTTCCTATCCTAATCTATATTGAGCCGATTAGGAATAATGATGCACTACAGATGTTAATTCAAGGCTATGAATAAATAAAAAGGAAAAACAAGAGAAATATATAGCAAAGTCATTTAAAGTTGTTCTCAAACATTGAGCAGGCTCAATGGTGATTTAACCCAGGCTTTCCTAATATAACAGCTCCAGATATACAAGGACAGGAGAAATCTAATAATTAGTCACCACAAAACTTAAAAGTACAAGGCTGGGGAAAGGCTAGTCAAATCTAACCTTTTATTCAAACATTATGTTTTCCCATTTCAAGCATTTCAAGAAAATTTCATTGAGTTCCAGAAGACCTTTAAACTTTTGCAGTGGCTTTATAGCTGTATGCTGATTCATAGTGGCAGCTTGTGAATAAACAATTTTCATTTACCTTGAATTTTCTCCCTAGTATATATTTTTCTGGAAGCTGTTTTTTTCAACAGTAGCTGAAGTAGTTTAGTTCTTAGTTAAGAACTAAAAATAACTTTCTTTCAAAACTTGGTGTTCAACTGATGGGTATATTCTATCACTCTGCCAGATAATGTGTTGTTGTGTCTTCCTTTACAATGAATAATGACCATTGGCAGTAAACCCAACTATGCAGACCAAGAAGTTTCAATTTTGCATCCTGTTTCTACGATGAACTTTTAACTTGGCTTTAACTTCATTCTTTGAACTTTATTCTGCTTTCTGATATATGGAATAGAATAATTTGGGTCAACTGAACATTTATGTCATTTTTTAAAATCCTTCCTTCTCCCCCTTTGCCTACAAATTACAGAATTTTCTATGAATATTGTCTATCACTTTTTAAAATTCAGTTTGAAAGAGCCATTTCCTCCCAACAATGAAGCTAGTTTAAAGCATAATGAAAAAATCAGTCTTGGCAGTTTTACTGCTGCCATTTGCAATGGCAACAAACTCAGATAAACAGAATCAATGCTACTTCTGCCATACAAACTCCAAATGCGTGGGTCTAACAGGATGAAATAATTCTTTGCTTGCAGCTAGGATGGTTAACTTCAAAAATTCATTTCCTTACAGCTCTGCTCATAATGCTGAAATGTTCTACACATGCCTACATATATGCATTTTTGCTGTAATCCAGTGGGAATTGACACCATGAATCTTTAATATTATTTATTCAGGATTGGTAATACAAAGATCATTATTGTTAGATTTATATTCAGACTTTATTTTGTACAACTCAAGGTTTCCAGCTCCACAACACTGATTGGTCCAAGATTAATATGCATAAGTAAAAACCCGAATTCATGGTTTTCCCATTTCTAATCTAGCATTTTAACCACTGCACCTGATTGGTACAACTTCTAATATTAATAGTTTTTACAGTGTTCCAAAGGGTTATTAATAAAACCTTTGAAAATTGAAATATATTTGCTCCTAATTTGTCTTACATTCTAGGGTCAAACTACCAGAAGAAAGGGTACTTTGATGCATGATGCCAAACATCTGGATACACAATGATGGCATTCTAGACCTAGTTCAATACAAATTGGACACAATTTGTACAAATTGGACACAAGAGAGGGGCAAAGCAAATCAGAACTGCATTTTCATTACAGATAAATGAAAAGTAGAGTTTAAAATCAATACACATGTGGCACCAGACCAAGATGGTAGGACACCTCATTTGGAATGTAAATGAAAGCCTGCCTCACATCCTTATCTGTGATAAGAAGGTAGGCAACAAGGCTTACATTCTGCCAGCTGTATAATGCGAAGTCTCATTTAAATTTCAATGAAAACATGATGGATTAAAAAGAATCACAACTCAGCAGACAATTAATTTTACTTTGAAGCACATGCCTAATATTAGATTTTGTAAAACATACCATAAAATGGTTTGACTCTACTCTGAAAAACAGAAACATTAATTCTTTAAAACCAAGCTATATTGCATAAGAAAACAAAATGTTCTGGTCTGAAATGGCCCTGTTTAATGTTCCAGTCAGCTACCACTCTTTCCTCCAAAGTATGCTATTCCATTTTCCCTCTCATTTTATAGACTCTCTACCACTGAGGAACTGGGAATTTTGCAGCTCTCAGTAATGGCTTGCTTACTGGGCTGCTCAAACAAGGGTATCTCCTTTCAGGTTTTTGACCCTCCATTTTAGAGAGTTCTATATTGTTCCCAGTTTTTAATGTGATATTTTATTCCAACTATACCAATGATCAACTTTTACCTTAAGATTTTTAGAAAGAGAAAGAATAACAGAAAAACTAATTATAGAAAAACCTTAATCTGAATTCTCAGGGATGGCTGTTCGAAATATACTTGGCCATTGTTATTTCTTACATGGGCTAATCCCATAGAATTGTTTTTTAGTATTTTATGGCTACAAAGTTCCAGATGACCACACAGTGTTGGAATCATATCTGAAATAGGCAATTATGACAAATGAAAAACAGTTTTGGTATTTTTGTTACTTGTTACTTTTTTATTGAACTAACAGTAATACTTTAAAAAAAGGTTCCAGACAAGGCTGAAGAGATCATAATGACCACTATTGGGGAACATATGACTTGTAAACCTCTTCTATTTTAAATATATATTTCAGGATCTCTGTTTTCTCTCACACTCTTTGAAGATGAATCTAACAAACATTTTTAACTGAACATGTTTTATGAGGAAAGACTAGAATATGCATGGCCAATAAAGACAAGAAAAGGTTTAGAAAAATAGGAATAGACATAATATTCCATTCAGTTTGAGGTAAACATTAAAAGCCATCTAGTTTAAGATTTCAGAACAGCAAATATAAGTTATAAGAGAAACAGAGAAGGAGATACACAGAGAGAGAGGGAGAGAGAGAGAAGGGAGGGAGTGAGTGAGACAGAGAGAGAGAGAGAGCATAGGTGGCAAAGAGAAAAGAGATAATTTCATTTCTATATATAGACTATGGAATAGCAATTTTTTCTCAAGGTTACATGTCACTCAACAACAATGAAACTATCACAATGCTTTCCACTAAAATAACTCACACATTTTCTTTATTAACTTAGTCATCAACTTTGTTACTGGGCTTTCAGTCCATGATCAATACAATGATGAAGCTCAGCTGCTTTTAAATGAAATAGATTAAGTCTCTTTTGGTCTATAGAATTTTTTATTTACAAAGCTGAAGGCTTCAAAACATGCACATGTCCAATCTATCATAAGAAACCAAAGGTTAATAACCTTTGTTTTGGGGACAAGGAAATATGATTGTTAATACAATAAACAGAAAATGCATGCAGCAAAACATCACTACTGCAAACTTGTCTGAATTACTATTTTTTTCTGCATAAATATATAAAAAAAAGAATAACAAGGGTAATATAAATTTCTGCAGTATTTAATTTGTAGTCTTTGAATTAATAGAGTAAAAAAACCAATTCTTTTTGATTTCCCACAATTGGCGTTGAATACATGCCCTAGCATTTCTGATAATCATTTCTCAACAGATTTTGCCCTCATCCACCTCTGGAGTCCAGCCTTGACATGTTGGAGGCAGCCTTTGAATCAGCAGTTTGTGCACCCAATATACAGAATCGGGCTAACTGTCATGAATTTAGCAGTGACATCTGACAGTTTTATATAACCAAACAAGGCAGGACATTGTGGAAGTATTTAAATTAAAATAACTTTCCTTCATACTGGGCAATTCATACATTACTCCAGCAATGTTTTTATCATTTTCATAAGATTGCTTCTCTTGGCCTTCTACATGTTACTGCAACATGTAGAAACGAATGGCCATGGTTTTCACAAAATGGGAAACAAAACAACCCAACCTAGAATGTTGTATCAGAACAGCCCAAGGAAATTCTCTGAACTGGCCAAATCCTGAAGCAACTGAAGTGTTTTATAACCCAACAGGAATGAAACAAAATGCTGTCACTATTAGAAAAAAATGAAAACACAGAACCAAAAAACAAAACAGAACTTATTTTTTTATCCTAAGGCCACAATAATACTTCACTCAGTCTGCCAAAAAAACTTACGGAGGATTTTTTTAATGCGTTTTTTCTTACAGAAAACTTCAGGCAAGGTAAAATGCTAATCATGAAAATAATGCAGTTATTGTCATTCTTGGCAAGTCTAATGTTCATCCAAAGTCCATTGTATTTTCATCCTATTCTGCCATATTTTTTTTCTTATGGTCCCCTACAAGGCAAAACCAGAACTTCAAAACTTTGTATTCAAAGTCCATGCTGATTCTCAGTTATCAAGGTCATGGTTGGCCTTGTCCCTGACAATCAGAACTGAAGAAGCTTCTTGGATGAAAAGCGAAAGGTCTTCAAGGAAAAGCAAGGTTCAGTTACCTTCTGAAAAAAAACATCTTTGGGACATTGTATTCAAATGAAAATTGGTTAATCTTGCTTTCAGATATGATTGCCTGAATGTTACTGCCAAAACCAGTAGTGATTGCAAGATTGCACATACAGATTTTTCCCCAAAAAACCACATCATTTTGGATGATAAATAAAATGAAAATTAAGGGACTTTTAAAGAAAATGCACATAGAGTAAATATTTTACATAATTTATATTTTTTAAAAAACAAAATAAAATCCAATATATTCCAGTTTGAAAAATAGTACATTTTGGCTGTACTATATAAAATTCTTACCACTAAAGTAATCTAAATACCATATAGAACTTTAAAATTTTGAATGTAATTCTATTATTATGGCATCAATAGAAAAATGCTATTAAATAAAATGCATTTGAAATTTTCTGCAACTAAGAAATTAATTGAAATTACTGTATTTCTTCTTTGAAGTGTTTATCATTATGCCCTACTTCCAATGTATTGAACATTCATTTTAATCTTATACCATCAAAAGGAAAAACAAATCTCAATTGACTGTATATTTAAAATGAGTTGTCCCAGCAGAACAATGTCATTGGTTCCAAAACCCAGTTCAATTTTTTTCTCAGTTCTTGTTGAAATGTATAATAATCTAAGTAGCTATGAAATTCTAAGGAGTCTTGTGCAAAGGAATATGAAGGAAGAAGGCAAGAATCCTGACATCCGTGGCAATCGTAAACGATGTCAAAATAGCAGGTACAACCAGGAGATGGAAACGTCACTTTTTTAATCTCAGATATATGACATGTAAATTGAAAAGGGGTAGCCCTTCAGTTGCCTAGTCATGCCTGTCATTTTGATGAAATTAATCATCACTGCAGAGCTCCCCAGGAAAGATTCTCTGTCAATATGTTTTTATTTCATGCAATTCCATATATTCCTTTATATATGAGTTGTTTGCTGATTTTTAGGTTTGATGGACAGATTTTGTATCTATTGTATCATTTATTCCAGAGACAAGTGTTTATTTATAAATAATAAAGTAAAAGAACTATATTGGGAATTGAAAAAGCATTCAAATTCTATTCTATTCTATTCTATTCTATTCTATTCTATTCTATTCTATTCTATTCTATTCTATTCTATTCTATTCTAGATGAATCTGAATGAATATTAAAGTCTCACTTTATTATTAATTTCTTAAATGCTACTAGAATGCATCAAAATCTTAGGAACCAAGAATGACGGTTCAAATATAATATGATCAGAGCCCAGATGATAGGAATATGTGAGTCCCTGTACACTTTCCCCCCTCATTTTTCCTGGTTTACTTGGGAGCTGGAAATTATATTAGAAAGCCTATAACAGTGCTTGAAGACTATGATCTAATAAATTTTTTATGTTAAACATTTTGTATGATGGTATTTTTAATCAATTTGGAAATATTTACAAAATGATTAACTGTTTCAATTAAATCAGAATATTTTCTGAAAACACTTCCATTCATAGAACTATTCCTTTGGGATTATCTTTCAAAATAAAAGAAATCTACTTTCCAATAAACATGGCATATTTCATTCTGTTTACTTTAGGAAAAGAGGTAGAGAAATGATACAACTGGGGAAAATATAAAGAACATCATTATATGCAGCATGTTGTTTATACTGAATTTTGCTTCAAATGGATTGTCAGGAACTTAGATTGATTGATTTTGGTTGATCAGATTTAGGGTTGTTATTTTATCTCTTAATAAAGTAAGAAAATTAATGTAGAAATGAGGTATAAAATGGAAAGAGGAAAGGGATAGGAAAGGATATGCAAAAACAAGTAAATAACTAGCTGTAGACAAAAAGTCCCAAAGATGCTTTTCAAAAGGCAACTACCACGTTTCCCTGAAAATAAGACCCTGTCTTATATTTTTTTGAACCCTGAAATAAGCACTTGGCCTTATTGCCATGTGCTCAAAAGCCTGATTGGGCTTATTATCAGGGGATGTCTTATTTTGGGGAAAACAGGGTAGGTTTTCTTAGTTTTTTCCTTTGTTTCCAAAAACAAAAATGTTTTCAAAAAGCTTCTTCAGTAAAAACCAAGAAAGTCCAGCTATCTTTTGAAAAACATTTTTCGGAAACCATGACCTGGATGATTGAGAATCTCCATAGATATATAAATAAACAGAGCAAAAAAAAAAAATCCCTATACCCCTATGGGTGACATGTTTTTTCCCCTCAATCTCAGATCCTCTACAAAGGTGGGACATTGAGGTTTCTGCATGGTGTCTTAACTATTCTATACTCTTCTGAACAGAGGGCTCTTAGATCCTGACAGGACCCACTCCCCAAGCCTAGTAGTAACAGCCCTGAGTGCTCTTGCCACCACTGGGACCACTTTGGCTTTTACTCTCCATATCTTTTCTAGTTTTCTAGTTTTTACTTCAGGCCTAGTATTTTTGTAGCTTCTCATATTCCTTCTTCCAGATGTTGTTGTCACATGGCAGCACTATATCTATCACCATGCTGTCTTTTGGTGCTTTTCTACCACCACAGTGTCTGATTGATTACCATACCTGCCTATCTGTTTGGATTTAGAAGTACCACAGAATCTTAGTGCTATTATTTTCCATGAATTTTCCATCTGGACTTGGGAGGCTCTAGAACTGTGCAAATGATCCTGTACACAATGTCAGCTACTTACTTTTGTTATTCAGTGTATGCTGTTCCTGCCTGCATCTTATACCCTACCTCAATGGGTTGGATGGTCTCTAAGGCCTCTCTGCACAGTTTGCATTCAGGCAGTGGTGGGATTCAAATAATTTAACAACCGGTTTTCTGCCCTAATGACTGGTTGGGTGGGTGTCAACATGGCCAGGGTGTGTGAGACTTCCGGTGGCACCGTAGGTGCCGAAGATGCTCCTTTTGTGAGCGCCAGCCCCGCGATCTCATAAAGCTGCTAGAACAGCACAAATCAGCTATCTAGCGGCTTGGAAATTTTCTCCCCAGGAAAAGGAGAGGAAGAGAACAGACGGGTGCAGGTAGAGCTCCCCAAGAAGCCCCAGGAACACTTCTGGGGCTCGAAGGGTGAGAGCTCCCTGGAAGCCTGACAGAGCTCCGGATCCGGGATGTTTCTGCTTTAAGAGAAGAAGACCCCACCACCACCACTGCAAACAATGCTTGGAATAAACTTCATTTGGAAGCAGGCTGAGCAAACTCAGGAAAGATCAGATTTGCAAATACTGAACTTTAACTCCAAATTTGTATTACTTCCTTCTGACTCATTAAGGAGAGCAAGTGAAATCAAGATGGCGATTGAGCTTTAATGGGGCGTGAAAGTGAAAGTTAAAGAGGAAAGTTTTGTTTAGCGCTGGTAGCCCCTGTTCAAAATTAGAGATTTTTGCTTCAAAAAAAAAAAGATTAAAGGCTAAAAAGACTACAGCAGTGATTTTTTTTTAAAAAAAGGATTGATATTAATTAAAGACTGGAAATTTTTGCATTTGGTGGATTTGTTGTTCTGGCTGCTAAATAAATTCAAATTGGAAACTAAAAATGGCTTCAAAACAAGTAAAGAGTCACTAAAGAGTCACTCACTAAAAGTGCTGGGACCTCGCCAGCTCAAACATCCAAATTGCAATCTCTCTCAGTTCCAACGGAACCACCAATATTAACATTTGAAAAGTTGCAGGAAGCCCTTAAAATACAAGCCACTGTTACAGAAAAAAAAATTGCTTCAATGTTTGAGGATAAAATTTGAGATGTTTCTGAGGAGATAGTACAAATTAAAGAGATTATTCAAAAACAAAATCAAGAAATTAGAGAAGATATTATCATGGCAGTACAAGGTCTGGCAGGCCATATTGAAGCAATAGAGAAAAAGTTGAAGAAATTAAGCAGTCTAATGAGAACCTGGAAAATAAAATGGGGGAAGTCCAGAATAAGATGGAAAGAGCAGAGGCCGATGTGATAATGATACAATATAGAGATATGGAATTTGCTTTGAGAATAAGAGACCTCAAAGAAAATAAGTAAGAGAATTTGAGAGAGATTTTTTTCAGAAGCATTTGCACAGATAATGGGAGACCAAAAAGCAAATCTTGAATGGCAAATTGACAACATTTACCATGTCAATTCATGGGTTGCCAGACAGAAACATCTACCAAGAGACATTGTAATTTATTTTACAACAAGGAGAATACGTAATGAAATCCTACAAGTCACTTTTAAGAATAAACTTCAAGTGCAGGGGCAGGAGGTTTTAATACTGAAAGAAATCCCCCCCAAAATGTTGAGAGCCAGAAGGGATTTTGGCTTTCTGGTAGAAGAACAGAGAAACCGTCAGATACAGTACAGATGGGAGGTTCCAGCTGGAGTAGTGGTGAATTATTCAGGAGAAAGACACCATCTTAACTCAGTGTGGAAGGCAAAAGATTTCTACACCAATGTACTAAAGGCTAGACGCCCACAGTCCCCAGAAGCTGGAAGGAAGATGGAAGCAGAAAAGAGGGCAAGAAAGGGAGAGAAGGAAGAATTGTTGGCACAGGTTCAAGGGGGAATTTTGATTATTCAAGAAGACTTAATACAACTTTCAACTACTGCTCAAGATTTGGAGATATTCAAAAAAATAGAAGAACCTACGGATCAAGGACAGTCCCGAGCGGCAGCCAAGCGTCAAGAAGAATTAAGAGTGCAGCAACTCCAGATGATTCAAGATACTACAAAAACAGAAGCAGTGGGAGGAGCAAGGCCAAAAAGTAAAATGCATGGAGACTTCCAGCAGATGTTCCAAAAGCTTCAGGGGCCCAAGAATGGCAACTAGATTTTTGACCTGGAATGTTAATGGCCTAAATTCACCACAAAAGAGGAGAAAACTATTTCATTATTTGAAACAGTTTAAAAATGATGTAATCTGTCTACAAGAGACTCACATTAGAATGACAGATCAAAAATATTTAATAAATGCAAAGTTAGGTATACATTTTGTTGCATCTGCTCCCGAGAAGAAGAATGGTATAGTTATATACCTAAAAAAAAGACTTAATTGCCAAATTAATTGAAGCAGATGATCAAGGAAGATTTATAGCAATTGAACTTTTAATAAAAGGAGAAAAAATACTTTTAATTGGAGTTTATGCACCGAACCAATAACAGGAAAAATTTTATAAGCTTTTACATTCCAAGTAAATGGGATTATAAATCATGTATCTTACTGGGTAATTGGAATGGAGTTTTGGACACTAAAAAAAGATAAGAAGGGGCTCTTGCAGAATATTTCAATGCGTGCCAGATTGCCAAAATCGTTTTTTGAAATGATGGATGATATGGAGTTGAGAGATATCTGACGAGAGAGGAACCCCGAAGAAAAAGACTTTACCTTTTTTTCTGATAGACATCAATCTTTGTCTAGGATTGATTTTATATTAATTACAAATGATCTTTTTTCTAGGGTGAAGAAGACGAAGATCTGCTCAAGAGTTTTAACGGATCATAGTCCAGTTTGGATGGAATTAGAGTATGGAATGGGATCTAAGAGGTCTTGGAGGTTAAATGAAAATCTGTTTAGATATGAGGAAAATGTAAAAGAATGTAAAAAATTTATGAAAGAATTTTTCATTATAAATATGCATAAGGGTACATCTATGGAAATTACTTGGGATGCAAGTAAAGCATAGTAAAGTAAAGCAGACCTACTTAGTGGTCTAAAGTAAAGCAGACCTACTTAGTGGTGATAAAAGCGGTGAAGTGTAACTACTTTTCCACTCTTATCGCGTCGGCAGCTGCCTTTTTAGGGTGGTGATAAAAGCGGCCTTACTTAGTGGTGATAAAAGCGGTGAAGTGTAACTACTTTTCCGCTCTTATCGCGTCGCCCAGCTGCCTTGTTTAGGGTGACCCGCTCCCTTCTCCATCTGGGAGCGCGGTAAGACGCCTTGCAAGGACGTGCTGAGGATTTTGCGCATTATCTGCACGATAAAGTCGCTCAAATTCAGGAAGGTCTGGACTCTGACTGGGTGGATTCAGGCGGGTTGTCCGAGGTGTGTCTTGAGAATGTTATCTGGGATGAGTTCGACCCTTTGACCCCCGAGGATGTGGACAGGATGCTGGAGAGGTTGAACACAACCACATGTTTATTGGACCCATGTCCCTCCTGCTTGGTGCTGGCTACCCGGAGGTTACACGAGGCTTGCTCCAGAGGATTATAAACGCTTCCTTGAGCGAGGGTTTCTTGCCTCCTGCCTTGAAAGAGGCGGTGGTGAGGCCCCTCCTCAAGAAGCCCTCTCTGGACCCAGCTGTTTTGGCAAACTATCGTCCAGTTTCCAACCTTCACTTTCTGGCGAAGGTTGTTGAGAGTGTGGTGGCGCAACAGCTCCCGCAGTACCTGGATGAAACCATCTATCTAGATCCGTTCCAGTCCGGCTTCAGGCCTGGGTACAGCATGGAAACGGCATTGGTCGCGTTGGTTGATGATCTCTGGAGGGCTCGGGACAGGGGTTGCTCCTCTGTTCTTGTCCTTAGAATTTTTATTGGTGAATTTTATGGGTAAGGAGTTTTAAATTGGGGAAAGCCAATTTAATTTTGTTTTAAATGCATTTTAATGTTTGTATCGGATGTTTCTTAATCTTGGCTGTTCACCACCCCGAGTCTTTCAGGAGAGGGGGCGGGATAAAAATTAAATAAATAAATAAATAAATAAATAAATAAATAAATAAATAAATAATAAAAATATATGAGAAGTATTTTGATATATTTGAATAATAAACATAGACGTAAACAGGGGAAAAAAGGAAGGACTTAGAAGAAGAAATTAAAAAAAAAAGAACAAGCTTTGATATTGAACCCAGCAGACAAGAAAATAAAAGAGGCAATTAACTTATTGCGACGGCAATTTAATATGTTAATGGCAGATCAGGTAGCAACTAATTTGCAATATGCTAAACATAATACTTTTTGCAATGGTAATAAACCAGGGAAATGGTTAGCATATTTGTTAAGGAAAAAACAAAAGTCAAGGACCATAGAGAAAATAGAATATAAAGGTAAAGAGGTTTATCGGCAAAATATGATTAAAAAAGCATTTTTAGAATTTTATACGAGGTTGTATGCTAGTGATAAAATTCAAAGTATAGATATAGATAGATACTTACAGAAAGAGAATATTCCTACAATTACAAAAGAGCAAAGGGAGGGTTTAAATCAACCAATAACTTCCGAGGAGATTATGTTTGCAATTAAGCAGTTGAAAGTGGGTAAAGCTCCTGGGACGGATGGTTTGACAGCTGCTTATTATAAACACTTGCAGTTAGAAATGGTGGGACCACTCAAAGAATTATTTACTAACATACAATCTGGAGGAGATGTACCCCCATCCTGGAAGACAGCTTATATCTCTCTGATTCCAAAGGAGGAGCAAGACCACACCCAGCCAAAAAATTATAGGACTATATCACTTTTAAATACAGATTACAAGATTTTTGCAGAAATACTAGCAAATAGGTTAATGATAGTCATGCAACAAATGATTCATAATGATCAAACTGGTTTTATAAATGGTAGACAAATGAAGAGTAATGTAAGGCAAGTTGTTAACCTACTGGAGTATTTGAGGAAGAACAACCAAATCCCTGCGGTGCTGATATTTCTTGATGCAGAGAAAGCATTTGATCAATTGAATTGGCAATTCTTATTGAAAATAATAGAAAAGATGTAGTTTGGAGAATATTTTACACAATCTATTAAGGCAATATATCAGAAACAAACAGCGCAAATAATAATTAATGGTAGTTTAACAGATACTTTTAATAGAGAAAAAGGAACAAGACAAGGATGTCCTTTGTCTCCATTATTGTTTATCTTGACCTTGGAATTTTGTTAAGTAAGATACGTGGGTCAGACAAAATAAATGGAATTAAAATTAGGCAGTATGACTACAGATTACAAGCATTCACAGACGACTTGGTTGTTACCTTAACCCAACCATTACAGTCGGTTGTAGGTTTAATGGACATAATTAATCATTATGGACAAGTATATGGATTTAAAATAAATGCAGGGAAAACGAAAATAAAACTAATATAAAGCACAAAGTTGAAGTTGAAAAGTCAAGACAGACATTTGTTTCTAAAATTCTTGGAGATTATATTAAAGGAAATTCTACTAAAAATAAAAGCATGTGACAGATCAGAAAAGGTACACCAGTTCTCAGCATGATTAATGATCAGTACAGTACAGATTTTGGAGAAAATAATGTCTCTTTCAGAAAAAAAATAGAAGTCTCAGAATGAAGAAAGAAAATAAAAAAAAAATAAAAAGGAATACAAATTCAGGCAAAATTAATGCAAGATGATAACAAATGCAGGTGGTTGATTAACACAGAGCTAATAATATAAGTGCAATGATTAGGTTAAAATAAATTTTAGAGGAGGGAACAGCCTTTGAATGGCAAGAGAATGAAAGAATAATAGTGGAGGATAAGGTTATTTAAGACTAGCTAAATTAATTATTTGCTTCCATTTTTCTTACAGATTATACAAGTCAAATATTGATATTTTTAGTAAGAAAATCAATATGATAACCATGCTGAAGGACTCAAGTGCATCATCAGCCTTGAGTCCAGTGGTGGGTTCTGTGGGTGTGGCTTGGTGGGTGTGGCAAGGGAAGGATACTGTAAAATCTCCATTTTCACCGCACTCCAGGGGAAGAATACTGCAAAACTTCCATTCCCACCCCACTCCAGCGGAAGGATACTGCAAATCCCCATTTCCTCCCAATCAGCTGGGATTTGGGAGGCAGAGAATCAATGGGGGTGGGGCCAGTCAGCATTTTTACCACCGGTTGTCCGAACTATTCAAAATTTCTACTACCAGTTCTCCAGAACTGGTCAGAACCTGCTGAGACCCACTTCTGCTTGAGCCCCTTTGTCCCTACAAGAGATCTAGGTTCAGCCCTTCTTGAATTCTGTTGATTCTTACCTACTGCCAATTTGCCTTGACTGTTAGTAGTTCAAAGTCTTGTGCAGCATGTTAGCATGCAATAAAACCTGCATTCATTTGAACCACCTTAACTTCCTGGCCTTCATAACAAATAATAATAATAAATATGACCTTCCAAGGTCACTTCTAGCCCTATGATATAGCTTTTTATACTATACTGCCAGATTGAAAGATTTTAAACAATAAAAATATTATTAATCCTTTAACAAAAAATATGTAGCATGACCAGAAGACTGAGATCTATTTAATTTTAATTTTTAAGACTTATTCTGAAAGGCAATTCAGGAAATTGTTGAATTTACCTCAATATCCCTTCCATATAAACTTAGAAAAAGGTAAAGACAAATTTATCAAAAAATATATAAGCCTGCTTGGGCATTTGTAAATGTAATTTGTATCTCCCTAATCACTCAGAGTTCTTTGACAGTACCTGTAAAGATTTTAATAGGAGAATCAGTAGATAATTGTGTTTGTGGGCTTTTAAAATGATTTGTAAAAAGTCCCTCACCAAAGTTTTTGAACAGATCTAGCAATTGTTTGATAAACAGAAATCCTTTTATTAATTGAACAAATTAAAACCAGAAAGCAGAGAGCAATAATAACCTTAACAATTGTTATAACTAGTGGATATTATATAAATGATTATCAATTTTTATGCATATACATTATCTTCTGTACTTATGAAACATAACAGTAGTAAATTGTTAATGTCTTTGCGTATTGCTGCTGAATTTTCCATGGGTAATGAGCACTGGGAAAAACAATGTGCAATTAAATAGATGTGTCAGGTTTCGGTGCTATCTTGAATAAACTTCATTCTCAAACGCAAACTCTAATGAATCACTTTTATTTTAAGAATAGCCCAGTCCGACATTCCTGATTTCATTTTGCAGCCAAACTGGCCCCTCCTTCCAACCCCCTCCTCTTCCGCTCTCCAACCCCAATGTCCCATTGGCCATCATGCAGATCCATCTCTACCTCCCGGCACGTTCTTTTCACAGGAATGTAGCCCCCATCCTCGTCTCCCAGGAAACACTATCTGTACATACAAAACTAGGTAAAAGTTCATCTTGTTATGTCAGCGCTGGAAGAGAGCCTAATTTGGAACGCTGACATCCGGCCCCTCTCCCTTCACTTCTGCGACATCACCTATCCCATAGGGAAAACACAACAAGATTAGTCTCATCAGCCCCTCCCTGGCTGTGCACCCCCCCCTCCCGGCTTTCCCGGGTGGTCTGCATGGAATTTTGCTATAAGGCGATCAGCTTGGATGTTTGCGCTCTTCACCCAGGAAGCCTCTGACAATGGGTAACCCTTCCATTTAATTAAGTACTGAAGGCGCCCCGTGCCATCTTGAATCAAGAATCTGCTGCACTTCGTAGAGCGTTTGGCCCCCAACAACCAGGGGCCCAGGGGGTTCACGTGGCGTTGGCCTTAAAGTAGACCCCACTACAGGTTTTAGAAGGCTACTGTGAAAAACGGGGTGAATTTTCCCCAAAAGCCGTGGCAACTGCAATTGCACTGTAATGGGGTTGATGATTTTTATTATAGGAAATGGTCCTATAAATTTTGGGCCCAATTTCCTGCTCGAGAGTCTAAGTCTCAAGTACTTGGTGGAGAGGTAAACTTTCTCTCCCAGCTGAAATGGTCTTTGGGGAGTTCGGTGCTTGTCTGCTTGGTCCTTATAAGATTGAGCCACCTTTGCCAGTGCCCTCTTAACATTTTCCCAAGTTTGTCTCAACATTGCCATCCAGTCGGTCAAACTGACTGAGGAAGGGGGCTCCCTCGGGTATTCTGGCATGGGAACAAAATCCATGCCACTCACTATTTTGAACTGGGCTAGCCCCGTGCTGCTGTGGACAGCATTATTATATGCAACCTCCGCAAAAGATAGGAGGTCTGCCCAATTGGACTGCTGGTAGTCGACGTAGCATCTTAAATACTGTTCTATCATAGCGTTCAGTCTTTCTGCCCCCCCATTGGTGCTCGGGTGAAATGCTGAGCTGAGCCCTTGGGATGAACCTATGGATCGTAGAAACTCCCTCCAGAACTTTGCTGTGAACTGGACCCCTCTGTCGGAAATGATTCTCCTGGGGACTCCATGTAGGCGGTAAATGTGTTTCAGGAACAGTTTGGATAACTGACGGGCTGAAGGCAGTCCACTACAAGGAATGAAGTGTGCCTGTTTGGAGAATAAGTCTATTACAGTCCAGATCACTGTATTTCCACTGCTCCTCGGTAGGTCTACTATAAAGTCCATTGCAATCTCCTCCCATGGTCTTGTTGGCTCAGCTACTGGTTGCAACAATCCAGGCGGGCACCCTGGCCTTGTCTTCATCGTGGCACAAATGGTGCAGCTTTTTACATAACTGTCTACGTCCTTTCTCATATGTGGCCACCAGAACTGCCTTCGTACTAGGTGCAGAGTCTTTAGGAACCCGAAGTGTCCTGCTCATTTAACATCGTGGCTCCTCTTGAGAATCAGGATGCGTAAACTCTGTGGGACATAGAGCTTTGTCCCTCTCCATGCTAGTTCATCTCTTTTTGTCAAGAGATACCAGGGGTCTGTCAGCGTTTCATTTTTTAATTTCGCAGTTAAGTCACTTGCAAGTTGGCCTTGCTGGTCACGTCGTTGCCGTCTGGTGACCACTTGGGCCGCAGCTTGGATGGACGGGATGATGGCATTCACTACCTGCTCCCGCTCACTGTTGTATTGGGGCATCCGGGAGAGGGCATCAGCCAGGAAATTTCTCCCTCCTGGGATGTGCTTAAGCTCGAAATTGAAACGATTGAAGTATTGTGCCCACCGCACTTGCCTGGGCGACAGTTTTCATGGGGTTTTTAGGGCCTCTAGGTTTTTATGATCAGTCCAGACTTCAAATGGTTTCTGGCCTCCCTCTAGAAGGTGCCGCCAGGTCAACAAGGCCCACCTTACTGCAAACGCTTCCTTCTCCCACGCCGCCCATCGCCTCTCCGTATCGGTGAGTTTGCGGGAGGTGTAGGCACAGGGTTGTAGATCACCTTGGTTGTTCTTTTGGAGTAACATGGCTCCTACTGCCACATCACTTGCGTCTGCTTGGATGACAAAAGGCTGTTCTGGATCCGGGTGTTTTAAGACAGGTTCTTTCGCGAACAGTCCTTTTAGCGTCTCAAATGCCTGTTGGCAGGTCAGGTCCCACTGTAGGGGTTGTCCCAGGCGAGGTTTCATCGCTGGGCTTCCTGTCTTTAGGAGGTCTGTCAAAGGTTTGGCAATCTTCGCGAATGAGGGGATGAATTGTCTGTAGAAATTTGCAAAGCCTAGAAAACTTTGCAGTTGTCTGCGGGTGCGAGGGGGCTGCCATTGTAGAACTGATTGGACCTTGGCTGGGTCCATCTCTATCCCCTCATTTGATACTCGGTAGCCCAGGTAGTCTAGCCGTGATTGGTGGAAATCGCATTTTGGCAGTTTGACATATAGGTTTGCCCGTAGCAGTTTTTTCAGTACTTGGCGGACGAGGGGTATATGTTCATCTATGGTCTCCGTGTAGATAAGAATATCGTCCAGGTAGACGAGGACCCCTTTGTAAAGGTGTTCATGTAAGACTTCGTTTATTAACTGCATGAACACTGCCGGGGCTCCTTGCAATCCAAAAGGCATTACTTTAAACTGGAAACTACCCAGGGGGCAGTTGAATGCTGTTTTCCATTCATCTCCTGCCCTTATGCATACTCGGTAATAAGCTTCTCGAAGGTCTAGTTTGGTGAAAACCTTCCCTTTAGCTAGGTGGGCTAACATGTCTTTCATGAGGGGGAGGGGGTACAAGTTGTGTACGCAAACAGCGTTGATACTTCGAAAGTCGACCACCAGTCTCATGGAGCCGTCCTTTTTCTCTTTAAACATGACCGGCGCCGCTACCCTTGGTTTCACTGGCTCAATAAATCCCCTTTGTAAGTTTTTGTCTATGTAGTCCCGCATTTCCTGCATTTCTCGGGGCGTCATGGCATACATTTTAGGTTTGGGTAGTTTCGCTCCTGGGATAATCTCGATGGCACAATCGGTCTCAAGGTGGGGGGGCAGAATGTCACACTCGGCCTCGCTGAATACCCCTGCAAGGTCTTGGTACTCCCTTGGGATCTGGTTTGCGTTACAAGCGGTGGTGGGTGCGGCTGCCAATTGCTTTGCTGCACCTTCTGGGAGGGACCCTTGTGTTGGTGGTGTTTTCTTCTGTAGTGGAGGGCTGCTTTGGGGTTTCAGCGTGGGAGGGAATTCTTCTGGTCGGGGCGGCAGGGGTTGGGGCCCCTTTGCTATCCTCAGCCTGCAGGTTCCCTCTTGCCACCAAATGATTGGGCCCCATTTGTCGAGCCATGAGAGTCCCAATATGACTGGTTCTGTCATCTTGGGGGCTATTATGAAGTGGATTGTATTCCAGTGATCTGCGAGTTCTAGTCTCACGGGTTCAGTCAAGTGTGTGGCGTACGTTCCTCCCACTAGGGACCCATCAACTTGCTCGAAGCGAATTGGTTGTTTGAGCTGTTTAGCTCGGATTCCCAATTTTAGAACTGTGGGTAGGTTGATTAGGCACCGTGTGCTACCCGAGTCTATTAGGGCTTGGAAAGTCTCTTGGGCCCCTGTTTTGGGGGCTGTTAGGCATATGGGGAAAAGAAAAGGATGGACGGGTCCACTCACCATCGGGTCATCCTCGCCTTCGTCTTCCGTGTCATAGGGTTCGGGGAACTGATCTCCCTCATCTGGGATTCCTCTGGTTTCGGTCAGATGAGCGAAAAACTCAGGGATTTGGGGAGCTTCCTGCGGTACGTGGGTGACGCGCTTGGGCCCTCGTTCCAGTTGTGCTTTGGGCGGTGGAGCTGGTCCCGGTCTAGGCGTTCCACATCTTGCTGCTATGTGGCCGCTTCCCCCACATCTGTAGCATTTTAGTGGGCTCCGTGGGGCAATTGGTCTGTAGGAGGGCTGTGATGTTGGGGTTTCTCATCTGTTGAGTGGCCCCTGGTCTGGTCGGCCTCTCTCCTTTCCCTCTGGTGGTTTTGACGTGTCACTCGCCCGCAGCCCTCTGTCGACTTTTATCGCTACCCGGAACCATTCAGCAAGTCGGTTTGGGATGTCACGATAGGCAGTCACTTGGGAAATTCTTTTATCTAGGCTTGTTCTAAAAAATTACACCAGCAATCGCTCTGGTAGGGGAGGCAGTGTCCCAATGACTCTCCTGAATTCACGGATATGCTCTCTGATAGGCTTCCCCCTCTGCATTAGGTTTCTGAGCTCATCTTCCACATAGGGGTCCTCCTCCTCCTCCTCATAACGGGCTCTCAATAGTTGCAAGAACCCATCCGCATTTTGTAGCTGGGGGGCCCTGTATTTGTAGAGTGATGCTGACCACCTCTTTGCTTGTCCCTCCAGCCCTTCCGAGATAGCATTCACTAGGGCTCTGGGGAAAGGGTAGAGGTGTCCGAACCGCTCTATGTATATCTCAGCTGAATCGAGGAATTGGGCGAGGTTGTCTGGGTCACCATCGAACTTCCCTCTGAACTGGGGTGGCTCCTCGCTCTCTGCCCTCTCCTCTCTGTGCTGAGCTCTGGAAGGCCAGCCCTGGTGTTGATAGTCCTCTGCCTCGTCTCTCATCCTGGGGTGGGGAGGTGCTGCCTTGTCTGGGCTTCGCTGCCATTCCCATCCCCAGCTCGCCCTTCCCAATTCACTTAGGGGTTTTTCTTTATCTTTTACCTTTGCAAAAGGGGATTCTGCCTCTAAGGCTTTTGGCACAGTCCCCGGGTACTTATCTGCTTCACGTGTCTTTGCTTGAAGTTCTGCGGGGAGGGAAGGTGGAGAAAGTTGAACCTTTGTATTTTCCAAGTTGGCTGGAATCACGACCGCTTCTGCTCCTCCCGTTTCTTGAAGCAGGCTTTCCTCCAATAGCTTGGCTTCAGCCATAGTCCGTCCGACCAGATGTCTGGGAGGGAACGGGATGATTTAAACTCAGCCAGCCTGGATTTGGAGGAGAGTTTGGCTGTCTGTCAGGTTTCGGTGCTATCTTGAATAAACTTCATTCTCAAACGCAAACTCTAATGAATCACTTTTATTTTAAGAATAGCCGAGTCCGACATTCCTGATTTCATTTTGCAGCCAAACTGGCCCCTCCTTCCAACCCCTCCTCTTCCGCTCTCCAACCCCAATGTCCCATTGGCCATCATGCAAATCCATCTCTACCTCCCGGCACGTTCTTTTCACAGGAATGTAGCCCCCATCCTCGTCTCCCAGGAAACACTATATGTACATACAAAACTAGGTAAAAGTTCATCTTGTTATGTCAGCGCTGGAAGAGAGCCTAATTTGGAACGCTGACAAGATGTTTGGTCTACTTTACCAGAGTTCTTCTTGTGACTTATAATTAATCATAATTACGTAGTTATGACAGCATTATTATCAGTGAATGACTATAAAGTTCAATTAATTTTAAAGCTCTTTTTATTACTTAAATTGAAACTAAATGTGCATACATTTCATAAATATTGATTTGGAATCAGTGGGGGTGCAACAGTAGTGCACGTTCACAACTACTTAAACAATCTGATTTATTTAAAGCAAGAAACAAATAGCTGCATACTGCAATGGAGGTTACTGTCATATTGGGATCCATAGAGAACTTATATTTTATAGGCAGTCAGAGAAGAGTTGTAGGGGCCACTTCAGAAACATGACTAACATGCTAGGATAGATCACGGAGATATTCAGGAATGAGGATGACCAAAATAATAATTTTTGTCCTAAAAAACTTCACAGGTAGTCCTTGAGATATGACTGTAATGAAGCTTCCAATTAAGGTCGCAAGTGATGATTGCCATTAAGCAAGATGGCCTCCTTAATGACCCCCACCCTTGTTCTCCCTGATGCATCCATTAAACAAATTTGCAAGGTTTTAAGTGGAGGACACAGTGCCTTATGGGTGGGACAGACTCTAGCATAGGTCTTTCTACTATGAACCTCCCAAAGTATCTCCTCCCAATGAAACCCATATTCCACTTCCCTCTTCCACAGTCCCCGCAGATCTTTTCATCCTCCACTGCGTCCCTGCAGGCCTTAGGCCTAATTCATACTCTAGCAGGCCCCCCACCTTACTCCTCAATTACCTTTTGAAGACCTCAGACCTCATGTTGGGGAAGGAGGACAGGCCACACATCCATGGGTTGTGGCCATCATTTTCAGTATGCCTGCAATTCCTTGTGGTGGCCCAGGGATGAATCATTCCATTTTGCTCCATTTTTCTTCCCAAGGAGTTTCTGGAGCATTATGCAGACTGCATTAAGGCATCAAAATAAAGCGGTTTTTTCTACCCACATGGCAGTCCAGAGATCATCAAAAGGTACAATGGTGATGGGTGTGTGGTTAGTAGAGCAAGGCCTGCAGGGTCCTAGCAGGGAAGGGTGGGAAGAAAAGATGCAGGGAAGGGTTGAAGAGTTCCTGCAGTCAATTGTAAGGGTGAATGACCAAGCAGGTGTGGATAGGTTCAAAATGGCGTCATAAGCAGCTTTGGGCAGGGTTTGTCATAATTTCAAATGGTTATTAATTGACCGGTCATATCTCAAGGACTACCTGTATTCATTATAGAGTTTTAAAGTGCTTAGAACACTGTCCACTCTAACTAGTGAGAAATTACTCTGCTTCTGTCCCATTTATACCATATTGTCTTCTGAAGTGAAAAATTTCAGTGGAAGGGCAAAAAAGTGGTGCGTAGCCGACAAGAGATAAAATGACATTGCCTCCAAAGTATGTTGAATAATTCATTGAATGTATTCTGGTTCTTTATAAATCGTAGGACAACTATAAATTTGAGTGCTGTGTTTATTTCATAGTAGCTGATATATTAATCATTATAGAGATGAGCAAGACAAAGTCATTAAGCTTACTGCAGTGTTGAAGTATCACTACTTCAATGTTCTCTTATTATGCAAAACATGTTTAATAAAAGTTATTATGTTTTTCCCCACTACAACATCTCTAGCAATATTTATTTTTAAACATGCCAAAAGCAAAGATGAAGTTTGCCTTTCAGAAGCTTTCTTAACTTTTCAATTGTAATTCTTCAAGAGTGCTTTAAACTACAAAATATCCTAAGAAATTCTTGCATAAATTGCAAATGTTAATGTCTTTTTAGCACTTAGACAATAAGAATACATTCATATGGTAGGAATTGGTTACAGATAAGCATCACAATATGGTCTGTGCTCACTTCAGCAGCACATATACTAAAATTGGAATGGTATACTATGGTTCTCGTGGCTAAATTATATCCCAAGAGATTCCTAAGATTCATGCAGTAAGTATATGCTTGACAATATTGCATATTAAGACTTATTAAAGCTAATTTTACAGCTTGGAAATTTCCCAGTGGTATTTTTCAGGCATGGTTAGTCTTCCTCTCAGAAGGAACAAAGCAATAATTTCAGGAGCTAATTGTTAGTGGCAGCAGTGATAACTTTCTGTTATAATTCCTGAAATCCCTAAATGTTTTCTGTGTCACAATATAGAGAGGGCTATTATAAGTGATCTTGCTACTTGACATTTGGACCAAAGTTTAACTAACAATCTAGTTCTTTTATGTAAACCTGTTTTATCCTTTGCCTTATGCATAAAAATAATTGTGGTAATTTCAACAGAATTTTTTTAAAGATATACATTTATTGTTTACATATGAATATATTGAATACAGTGTAATTGTCCTGGCATTCCACTTACCATAAAACAAAAGTAAAAAACAAAATAACATATATACTATTTTAAACAATGCTAGTGTTGTACAATAGTTTCTGACCATCATATTCTAGTATATCAACTTATCTTTCATTCTAATACTTACAGTTCTATATCGATATTAAAAATAATATCTCTTTCCATGTCCACCTAACCTGATTCTTTCGCATTTCAACTTCTATCTTGTGTTTCTAATCATTGGTAGAATCTATTCCAGGTTGAATAATATTCTGTATCCTTTATCTTTTATTTTTAGCGTTAGTCTGTCCATTTCCACACAGTCTAGTATCTTCTAGTATCTTCTTATCGTCTCATCCTCTGAAGGGGTGTTTTTGTTCTTTCACTGCTGCAGGTATACAATTCTTGCTGCAGTCAAGATATGTAATATTAGATATATTGTCCCTTTATCATAGCCATCTGATATAATGCCTAATTAAAAACAATTCTGGATTAAAATGTATATGTTGTCTAATTTTTTTTTCTAACCACGTATGGATTTGTATCCAAAATTTCCTTGTCTTTATACAAGTCCACCACATGTGGTAATATGTGCCAGGTATGTGCCAACAGTTTGGGGACATATTGTTAAGCATTTTAGCCAATCTTGCCGGGGGCAGATACCACCTATAGAACATTTTATATAGATTTTCCTTATATCATGTGGCCATTGTCAGTTTCCGATTTCTATCCCAAAGCTTTTGCCATTTATTCAAATCTATATTATATTCAAAGTTTTTTGCCCATACCATAATTGTCTCTTTAACTCGTTCTTCTTCCATTTTATAATTTAATAGATAATTGTATAATATCCTTATCAATTTGTCATCAGTACCCACTAATATCTTGTTAGTTCTCTATAAAAACACCATGTTTTTCAACAGAATTTATTATGCTTTCGATAATTTCCGAAGAAAAACTAGTTTCAGTAGGAATACTACCCTGTTTAAATTTGTTTGCATGAGAGCAGTAAATTTTTATAGTGTGATGACAGTGCTTTCTTATAAATATACAAATGAAATGTATATTTAAAATGAAAGCTAGTAATATTGCAGGGAAAATACTACATCTATTATAGTATTAGATTACTGCATCAAACCAATGATCCATTCAATACAATATTACTTGGGAATTATGTAGTAACATTACTATTAATATATACTTCTCAAGTATCTAGTCAAGTATCCTAGGTTAGCCTTTGACTAAGCATAACAGCTCTAGCTTCCCCTTGATAGCCACCTGCAGTTATTCAGATATCACCTAAATTGCAGTTTTCATATAACCATTATGATTAAAGTCTATCCTCTATTAATGTATCTAATTCCTTAAGAATAGGTTCTCTGCAATGCTGCAACCATATATTTCCCTTTAAATGCAAATTTTCACTTTTTATCAAGTCAAGATATAAATAATTCATTTCTAGGCATGGACCTAACTCCATCAACTATAAAAGCACAATAAAATAATTATATGAATGTGTACCTTTAGAAACATTTTTTTTAGAAAAATCTACTTTGATATAAAATTCACAGTGTAATTATCATATTGTAGAAATATTTTTAATGTTTTTTAAATTACAGCTCTTGTAGAAACATATTTACATACAGTACATATATATAATACAATTGACATTGTAATGAAAATAAATACTGAAAATAGATATTCAGCTTTGTGGTCTATACATGCATTTCCTCTAATGAAGTGTTCCCTTTATTCTGGAATTGAATGAAATTCCATGTAAGAAGTGACCCTGTGTAATAGGACTCAAAGAAAGGAAAATCAAATTGGCATTCAGCTCAAATAGTTCCATAAAGACAGGCTGTTACTATATTGTTATAATTAATATAATTTACTTACTATAATTTTCTGAAGAATACTCAGCAAATGCTGCTGGTTTAGGATCAATTTCAGCTTTATCTAAAAGCCTAGGAATTGCCCAAATGTCATTGCAATGTGTGTTTCATAATTTCCCATTTTTGTAAGCTGAACACTGTAAAATTGAATGATTCATTTTTTTTCCTGCTTTGACAATTCTGCTGTTATAGCTTCTAATCTGCAGTGTCTATTCTATTGTTATTCTATAGGTAACTATTCCATAATTATTCTAAACATTCTAGTGTACCAATAACTATTGGAAACATTTTTGCCAGTTTATTCCATTATCTATATATTTTAATTGCTCAAGCCAACATTTTATGACCTTTTCCAGGTCCTTTTGACCTACTGTACTGTAATTTGATATTTCCACTTCTATAAATACATTTATTTTATTTTATTGAAATAT
Organism: Pantherophis guttatus; assembly: GCF_059756535.1. Taxonomy (NCBI): domain Eukaryota; kingdom Metazoa; phylum Chordata; class Lepidosauria; order Squamata; family Colubridae; genus Pantherophis; species Pantherophis guttatus. Next base: position 52,032,701 of record NC_142068.1, on the reverse strand, counting down.
TTAATTTATATACCACCCATTTCACTATCCAAAGCTACCCTGGGCAACTTAAGTAAAACTTGGTTTGTTTTGTTTTAATTACATATGATATTACAGCTCTGAATCATTTCAGTTGCTGATCAAGTGAGACTTCTAGTGCCACTTCCAAATTCTCTGACATAGCTACTTCTAATTTTTATCTCTAGACTTGAAGTTTTCAACTGAATCACTGAGCTATTCTGAAATCTGCCTTCAGAAATGTAATTAAGAGGCCACACTTTCCTGTTTCTGTTATTCCCAGCTTTCCTTAGGAATTAAACATTCTGGGACTCCCCATTAAATCTCTTTTGTATGTAAGTATGCTGGTATATTAATAGCGTATATTTTATTTCCAAATACATAAGCAAAGGATAAGCAGCTTACAGATTGCCGTGGGCAAGATTTTTCTCAGAGAGCTACTGAGTCAGTCCAAGGCCTTAGTCCTACCATACCTAGTTTAGAAATTCTTAGTTCCTTCTTGGATTCTTCTGACTGCAAAATGCTATTTTTCAGATCCAATTGTTGATTATGCTACTACTACTACTGTCTTGCTGCTAAACTGTCCATTAAGGAAACATCTTAGTAATTAAGACATATTAGCATTATTTTTCAAAGACAATTAACTGGCCAGTCAAACTCAAAGAAATATTTTTCTTTTTTCGTAAAAAGCAGATTCTAAAAGGACCGTTTTAGTCAAATAATAACGTATATATAAAAGTATACAAATGTTCCATGAAACAGTAATGATGTAATTCAAAATCTACATAGCCTCACAGGCTGCTTAGCTTTCACTTAAATAATTAAACAGTAGCAAGAAATTTACAAAAGGTTATATTAAATTAAATACAAGAGGTTATATTATTTTAAATCTGACTTTCTGTCTAAGAAATGCCAATAAGGAATAAGGAATTAAGGACTTCGCAGAGCTTCTACCAAGCATAAATCAGGGCAGTAACAATAGATAAATTGAAGCAAAGATGCATGATATTACAGCCGGTCTTTGACTTACAATCATTCATATAGCGAGCATTCACAGTTACAATATGGCGCTGAAAAGGTGAATTACGACTAGTCCTCATACTTATGAATGTTGTAGCATTCCCATAGTCATGTGATCAAAATTTGGGCACTTGGCAACAAATATGCATTTACAACAGTTGTAGCATCCCGGGATGATGTGATCACTATTTGCAACCTTCCCAGTAGGCTTCTGACAAGCAAAGTCAATGGAGAAAGCTGGATTCACTTAACAACTGCAATGATCCATGTCACGGGTATCAATCTCGATCACGTCACATGATGTAATAGCGGAGCTGGGGTGGGTGTGGCCAGTGCGTGACACATCCGGTCGCAGTTTGACATCCCGATCTATGTGCTATAATGGATCAATGGACATAAAACACCCAAGTTTTCATCGTATGAATGTGCTTACTTTAATATGTATACTATGCCCAAATTATTCATTGGGTACCTTAGGTACCTAATATTAAATTACAATTTAAAAATGGCCTTGGGCAATCTGGAAATGTATTCCAGAACTGCATCATTCACTATACCATATGTACGTAAGTATTAAGCATATTTAAAATGTTACATTATCAATATTTAATATTTATTTATTTACCTATCATTGTTGAAACTGATCTGATATGGTTTAAAATAATAAAATAGAGAATAATAGAAAAATGCACATACACAAACAACCCACAAGATCCGCCACCTAAACTAGCAGATAGCTGAGTACTTCACTCTGCTGTTCTTTTAATATCAAAGCAAAACTATAGGGAAATGGACAAAGTAATTGTTGTGTCAGAGCTGGGGTATGCTATCTTCCTATGAGCTCTGCTAATAGCTGGAATCAAAGCTAGGGAAAATAAACAGAGAGCTTTGCTTAAATATTCAGGTAATCTCTAAGAAATAGGTAAAAAATAAATATTGATGCAGGAGCTGCATTAAATTTTAATTTCTGTTGATTGTGTGTGCTTAAATTGAATATTCTTTATATATCTGTACATGTGGCATGATTATATATATTTCTGTCTTGTGTGCATATTTCAAGTTCTTTTTTTCTTTCAAATCTCTTGAGAAATTATCCTGTAAAACTCAGAGCCTAAGAGATTGTATTGAATTGTTGTAATGTTTTGATTTTTTTTCCTTTTAACCAGTTTACTGACTGCTCTATATTATAAATTGTGCAGCTCTATATTCTAGCTCTTTAATGTTGCATACTCACAAGTACAGATTTTTAAAGTGAGTATTGCATACTCACAATTCTAAGATTTTTAAAGTTTGAAGCAGGGGTGGGTTCTACTTACCTTTACTACCAGTTCGCAACGGAAGTGCACGTGCACCCTTCTGTGCATGCTTCTGCCCAGAAGCTTCTGCGCATACACAGATTGTCCATTATGATGTCCGGGCGGGTGGGCGGAGCCTCCAGCTGCTTTTACTACCGGTTCGCAAGAACGAGACAGAATCGGGAGCAACCCATCACTGGTTTGAAGGAGAATTTTATATTCTTCTTTATTTCTTATGAGATTAGTTTGTCTCTCAAGAGTACGAAAGAAAGACTCTCTCTTGAGTAATATGCTTAATTCTACATAAATGGACAGGAAATGGTATTGAAGCAATGATTTCATATTTCTGTTTTTACTCACCAAAAATCCGTAAGACTGAGGGAAATCTATATTGTTCCCACATCACAGGCTGGGGAGGAGGGAAGGAAAAATGCCAGGTGATCTCCAACTCATATCTCCTTTAAAAGGTAAATAGTAGCTGCAGAAACTTTAGGAGATGTTTTGAAAGACTGAAAGAGTTTCTGTAAGAGAATGTTCTTCCACCTATGTCATCAGCTCTGCTTAGTACATCCCTGTAAATAAGCATTTATAGACATAAAATAAAGATTCAAGAAGCAAGCCATATTTCTTCTGGAGATAGACACAAGCTTTTTTTGCTGTATTCTAACCCAGGGTGGCAATTAATGCTTTTCAGACAACAGGAAACTTCCATCTCTATTATGGAAATTTCTTGAAGACCCTGAAAACTCTGGTAGTGAAACTCAGCTGCATTAAATTTCTGTATCAGTTTTAAAAAAGAGAGACACTAACTCTTCTCTATGGAATGGGTACTTTTGTTTCTATAGTTTAAGTTTTAAAACTGTTTACCCGAAAAGAATGAATTGGCCTGGAGGATAAAAAATTAGATCAATCCATTTTATATATAGTAGTCCCATCCACATCAGGCTATTGCTGTCCAATTCAATAAAGCAGAAAGCAGAATACAGTGCCATAATCTTTGTATCGCATACAAATTATTCTCGATTATTTTTCCATAATAAATAAAAGTTATGTAATAGCATTACAACAGGATTTTACATTGATTGGGGTTATATAATGCACCATACCAGACTTAACTATGAATTCTGGAATCTCAGTCAAACTTTCAGTTTTCATTTTAAAAGTTAACTTTATTTAATTTTAGAAAAAGTTCACCTTAAAATGATTTTAAATCTTTTTCTCTAGATAAGACCGTTGTGCTAAAGACAACAAATTACAGTAAACAGCATCAGATGTTTATTTCTGTTGGAACTGTTGCTGCTGTAACTATTATCTAAAAAGGCATGGGCTTAGATTTGATTAAATGTTTGCTTTCTCATTTAGCCTTCAACTGTTGTTTTAATAATGGAATGCCAAAGAACCCAGTTCAGACCAGTTTTTAATTTGAATCACTTGCTCTTATTTGTCCTACAGACACCGAGTTCTGGTATGAGCTGGCAAATAGAATAAGCTCAGTTCTGGGAACATAGACTTCAAATGACCTCTAAACCTGGGAATAAGGTGATTTTAATGAATAATAGTATGTAAACAGATTACAGATTAAGTTGCCTTTTAATGGAAATACTATTGGCTAAGAGACTATAATTCTCCTTACCAGTAAATGTGATATTTGCTAGTTGGAATGCGTGCAGCAAAATAATTACATCTGAGATTAAAATAACATCTGAGCTATATATTATTTATAGGTTAAAGGTCAGAATGGTTCTGTTTGGCAGACTGTATTCTTCTAATGTAAGCCTCAGTGGTTTTTTTTTCTTTATCTTCAAAAATGTTAACTGCACTACATTTTCTTAATGATACCCTGGAAATAATTGCTGGCATCTGGAATTCATTCTGGAATATGATTTTTTTTACAGTATGGTGAAAATGGCCCTTTTTGATTTTGAAATGAAGGTCAACCATTAAAGTCAGCGTGAGGACTTTAAGGATGACACACCTTTTTTCAGTGAAAGAGGACTTGCTTTAAGGAATAGCAAAGAGGTGCAATGTTTATGAAGGCTCCAATGGTCTTTCTCCATATCATTTTCAGAGCACGCATATTTCTCACAAACTTCATTTCTGTTGTTATATAATGCCTTAACAATACATTTGAGTCTACTTTTGCTTGAAAAGTCAGCTTTGATTACCAGGTGACAAATTCTAAATTCTGAGGTGGGCGATACCCTTCCATCTATATCCTGTAACAAACAGTAAATGCACATAACTATCAAACTCCTTCTAGTCCTTTTTCCTCCTTTTTCTGACTGGGCTCTATAGGCACTTGCCTGGCCTAGGAAAATGAGCTTTGATCTGGGAGGACCATTTCAGTCTAGAATCTCAGGAGTTTGGATTCTGATAACAAGCTAAGTTTCCTTATCAGTACTTTGGAGGCTTGATACCAGTTTTCATTATCTAGCTAATATCTGACTACAACTGCCATTTACCGTGTTGTTCTCAGTATGCATGGTAGGAACAAACCAGAGTTGGCAAATAAAACTAAGTAAATATAATCTATTTTCTCATAGCAAGACTGAATTTCCATGGGAAAAAACATAGTGTTCTTTCTGAAACTGTCTTTCCATCTTCTTTAGATACACCAAAGTAATATATTTTCTCAAGATATCTTTACGTATTTGGCATTTTTTTCTTTTCTCAAATTTCCTCTTTTGTTGTTCATCTCTCTCTCTCCTCTTAGCAAGGGTCTTTAGAGATTGCTACTGAGAACTGGCATATAATTTTACTAGAATAAATTTCAGAGCTGAATATTAATCATATGGTTACTGCTGAATCCCTGGAGCAAAAGCAGCAATTCTCTTTCAGTATATAAAATATTATGAAGAAAAATGAGTTGTAATAATGACACTTCTAATTTCATATCCTTTACAAAAGGATAGAAAGACTACCCCATTAAACATAGGGAAAAATCATTTTGGTTGAAATTTAGATTAAGTTTATATTTAAATGAGAAATTGAATACATATTTTACATTCTGGGAATATTTGGAAAGTAAACATTCTTAAAAACAAGATTTTCCTAACTGTGTCCCGTGGGTCCAGAAACCAAAAGAGACACAAGAATTACTTCTAAGCAGTTTCCTTAATTGTTCCTCACCTATAGACAGAAATATTGCCAACTAAAAGAACTACTTGCATCATTAAAGATATACTCTAAAAACTTCTAGGGAGAAGCTATTTTGATCTTGTTTCCAACCAAACGTCTAAACTACACTGTGTCTTTGTCTTCTAGAACCTACTCCACCTTTCTGGGAATCCAGACTACATTCCACTACATCTAGGGTTCTGTAATGGTACTCTACAGACTAAAGAAGGGAGAGAGGCAGCTGACTTAAATACAGTCAGTTTTCTAAGGAGTTCTGTGGCCTGAAAACAATCTGAAAACTCAGTGAAAATCTCTGTTTTATAGCAAAAGCAGTAGTACTTCGGTACAGCTCCATAGTGCTTTACAGCACTCTCTGAGCGGTTTACAAATGTCAGCATATTGTCCCCAACAATCTGGGTCTTTTACCAACGCTCGGAAGATAAAAGGCTGAGTCAACCTTGAACCAATCAGGATTGACTTCCTGGCTGTGGGTAGAATTAGCCTGCAATTCTGCATTCTAACCACTGCACCATCACGGTTCCTTATATTGCAGTATAGGATGGTCTTTTTGAATAGTCTTTTTAACTAAGAGCTCACTTTATAAATCATACTTCTATATTCACTCTTTTCAGAATTTCAAATTTTGCTGTATTTCAAACTCATAAGCAAAAAGCATACATAATTCCATATTTTGAGTGGAAATATTAAGGGAGTATGCCAAAAAAATATAGTTAATAAATTAAATTAAAGTATATAAAGTATATAATAAGGAGGGGGAAAAATCTTTTTTTTTCTATAATGGTTAACCAATGGGAAATTAATACTGAATTTGAAATAAATCCTTTTTTTTAAATGATGTATTATAACTAACTGTCAACATGACAATTTTTAAGAAATGTTTTTAGGTTTTAAAAGGAACATAAAATTAGAATTAGAAGTTTTCTCTTTAAAATTGTTTATCAAGGAACCTGAAAGAATATTGTAATTTTTGCTGTTATACTTGATGAAAGTGCAGAAATATATTAAGCTAGAATGAAAAAATATACTATTTTTCACAATGGAATAATGGATAGGGAGAAAAACTGGATTTGGTTGAAATGTAAATGTAAACTGTTTTAAACAGTTACAATTTTATTTAAAATTAAAATTTTTAGATTTTATTTAGTCCTGTTTCCATTGGGAAATCGTTTCCAGTTTTTAAGCTTGAAGTAGAAAAAAATGAAACTTAGATTTTAATTTGAAGATAATTGTGTACTTATAGAAATGTCTTGTAATAACTACATGTAATGTAAAAAGTCAAATTTGTAAATATATTTAATATTTCATTGTACTGAAAAGAGTACAGTGCTTTTCCCGCTTTTTTCTTTTTTATGTTGCGGCACCCCTTTTTAAATTTTATTTTTCTTTATTTTCATTGGATTTTATACTATAATAAAATAAAATGTGAAAACGTAACTAAAAATAGACAAATTTACATTCCAAAAAAAGTCTCTTGTCATCTTCTAAAAGCTTTCCAGAAAGCTCCATTTTAAGAAAGTTCCAGAAAGTTATTTAAATTGGAACCAAATGCATTTTTTGGCTATTCCAAAGCACCGAACTGATAATAAAAAAATTTTTGTGTCACAACCTCCTTGTCTTTCTTTAAAAAATGTTTTAAAATAAAACAATAAAAGGTAAGAGACATTAAGAAAAAGAAAAACAGACTGGCAAAAAACAAATGTAGAAAGAAAAATAAAAACTTTCTCCAATACCTTCAACCAATATCCCATTTCTTAAGAATAGATAAATAAAATAAGTAGCATCTTCAATCGAATTACCAGAAAAAGATCCATACAGAATTCAAAGATTTTAACTTTAATTAACATATATAAAATTCAACATTCCACATGTCACCACTTATTTATTCATTTAAACATCCTAATATATATATATATGTGTGTTTGTGTGTGTGTGTGTGTGTGTGTGTGTGTATGTATGTATATATATATATATATATATATATATATATATATATATATATATTAAAATATACAGAACAGTTTTTCTATGCAATCCATTCATATGGTAAACTTTAACTTGTTAAACTTTATTATAAATTTCTTTAGTGCCTTAAATTATCTCTTTTATAAATCCAACAAAGGGAGATTATTGCCATCCATTGTATCTAGTGACAGATTTTTATTCAAAGCCTATGTGTTCTCCTCAAAAGGTGCTGGTTATCATGTTCTTAATATCTTCGTTTGACAACAGGATATTATCTAGAAAACAAACAGCTTCTATTTCTTGATGTAGATATTTATGTGGTTCTTCAAGAATGTCTGTAAATGCCTGTCATTATAGGTTGCTTGTCTTATGACTTGAAATTCAAAAACTTTTTTCTTTTCCAAAAGCCTACATTTAAAAAAAAAAAGTTTCCAAATTCTAATATTCAGACAACATTTTTTTGACTTTTAGAACTATCTGTAGCCAAAACTTTTCTTACTTTTTGCTGTTTAAGGTCTTACTTAAAGTAATTTAATTATAAAAGTAGATCTTCATATTTTTATATTAAGGATTAAGAATTCACTCATCTGACTTTTTCAATGTTGTCATTCAAAGACGTCTAACTTTCTTAAATTCATTAATAGGCAATTTCTGAAAATAGTTAGCAAGGGAAGTATATAAATTTAATGTTCTCAAAAGGCTCCTGTTTGCAGCTGGAGCAAAATGGTGAATTCCCCGTCTCCTGATTATCTCCCCTTCACAAAGACTGCTATCTTGCAGTCTCTTCATGCAGGAACAAAACAACTATAACGAGACAGAATTTGGACAATCACATATTGTTCTCTATAAACCAGAAAAGATTAAGGGAAGCAGATCTGCTTCCGTTCCCTTGTATGAAGCTGCAAATTGTTAGCACCACTTATGTGTGAAGCTGATTTCAGTTGGCCATACAGGACATTGCAGTATTGATCAGGGAGTTAATCCACTGTAATTGAGTCTTATTGCTCCAAGTAAGGCTGCAACTGAACCAGCAATAGCTGGGAGTCCAGGAGGACATCCATAGGCAGCCAAGGGCATGGAAGAGTTTCAAAATATAAACAATAGTTCCAACTTACTAAGATTCAGATTTATATTTCCTGAAATCTTTTTACCTGATATTATTTAAGACAGAAAAAGGTGTATCTAAATGCCTACAAACTCTGAGTTAAGGGTGAAGTATCAGAAATGCTACGAAGCAATTATTTATATTTGCATTATGATATCCATATATTCAAATGAAAAGAGTAATATGTTGAACGTGCAGTATTAGATTGGAGAATATAGAGATAGTCTCACAGAATTATAGAATGGATCCTAGAAACGTAGAAGGGTCCAGAAAATTTATGGTCTAGTTTCAACACTGATTTTTTTTAAGAATGCAAAAATTGATACAATATTTTGCTGCCAATATTTGAATTTTAAAGATTCTTTTGTAAACCATCATTTATTACCACTTATTAATATATTAATGTTACAAACAAAACAATCAAAAACCCTACATTTATTTGACCATTTTTTATTCAATCTGATGAAAAAGGGTTTTCCTTTTCAAGTTTCTCTCAAAGGAAAAGCAATTTTGCTGAAATGTTCATGGGTGGCGTGTAGCATTCGTGTTCTTATTTGATTAGAAGAAACCCAACAAGGGTACTTGAATGATCTACTTTCATAGTACAATAATGTATTCAGAAGTTGGCAGTCTCCATGCTTTCCTATCCTTCAATTATTTCTTTATAGAATTGAATTTGAGGGAACTCTTCCCGTTATTTTCAAACTGAATGGTGAAAAACTACCAAAGGACGATCAACACAACTGCCATGTTCCTAGAATATTGTTGAAATTACCAAACCTTCTAGGGATCATTAGAAAAGAAAAGGCCTTTTTTGCAAATGAAGAAATGTTTGATAAATTGTTATTTTTATAGATGGAATAGTAAAACATTTGGATGGTTTTACGGTTCTATATTGTTACAAGTGATTGTGTTATAAATGCGAGTGTGTGTGTGTGTGTGTGTGTGTGTGTGTGTGCATATGTGCATACATATTCCTTGGGGCTTTCCATTTTATGACTTGCAGCAATATTGTAGGCAGCAAATATTGTAAAGAATCTGGTCGACAAAATATATGTAGAAAGAAGGAAATAAAAGGTAAGAAAGCCAGAAATAAATTATTCATTATGAATTAGTTTCTGTGCTGCTGTCAGTAGTGTTATTATCCTATGAGGTACAAACATTTCCTTTGAGAAAAAGAACGATCGTCTCATCGAATTCTTCCCACCGTGTCATTAGAAATAATTGAGATGTTCCAAGTGTTCTCAGCGGTTTCTTCATTCCAGTCCCTGTCTTTTATATCTTGAACACTGTCCTACTTGGATTAGTGCATAAATAAGCAGATCTCGTATAGTTCATCTGCGCGGCACATTAATATTGTTACTCACATTGTAACTAATACGATTTTTATTGACAGGGAAATAAATTCCTAGCATGAAATATGATTCACTCTGGCTTGCTTAAGTGCAAAATAAATCAGGATTAAGAGATAGTTCCTGTTATAATAAGTTGCTTTATTTTTTTTCTCCTTCTTCAGCAGTTGAAGTATAGAAAAAGATTCTAAGTACACTGAATAGGAACAAAAAAACTTTGTCCCAATAAAAATTATATATATTTGCTATAAAAAGGAGTAATGCTCCCCTGCTGGTAAATTCATAGCTACATTCACATAATTCTCATGGACTTTGCCACTGACTCTGTTCAAGTACTTTTCAACTTTTCAGATGGACTACAACTCTGGAATTACTAGCTGATCTCCTAAGACTGATCTTTCTTAACTGCAAATATCAGGGACAACGAAATTTAATTAATTTTTAAAACTTCTTCAGAAATTGTTATAGGACAGGCTTTTTAAAAAATACTTACCTGTAGGATATAACACTTCCAGAATTTAATTTTGGAGGTTAAAACTGAAGCTACCAATGGGTTTTCAGGGATAAAAAGGTTTCTTTCTTTCTTTTTAATCTCAAAGTATCCACTAGTGAAAAGAGTTGAATTGTGCTCTATAAATTTCTCCATGGAGGACAGCTGAATGAAGGTTTCTTCTGTTAATACCAAAATATTACATTCAATAAAAGACAATTTTACCTTACTTTCTTGGGAACAGAACAGCAATACTCTCAATTATGGTGAGAGTTATGGTGCCATGAAGCTACCTTCACAAAATTACAATTTGTTTCTATTCATCATCACAAAAATATTGTTTTGTATCTTAAAGGATACAGCCTTAAATATCACTTTCTTTTTCCTTACATTTTTTTAATCTCATCTGAATTGTAAACAATAATGAATCTTTTACATATGTTTCTAGTTGTAAGTCAATTAACACTGTCTAGGAAAAAATTCTAAGCATAGTAGTCTATTAGAATTACTGCCAGTAATATAGTGACTCCCAAATGGTACAGGGCTATTTTTGAGCAACAGTATCTCACTGATCAACACATTAACTATTAGTGCTTTTTTTTTAATGGAATAATGTGTTTATATGTGCGCTTTGTCTCAGAATATATAAGTTACATGCATTTTCTTTTTGAGTCAAGATCTAAATTGCAATATCTAAGGAACTGTGGAAATTATATTCTGATCCACTTACTAGATACCAAAATGTAAATTAGATCAGGTCTCTGCCCCAAGATTCTTCAATTAACCCTAGTATTAGCAAATGGAAAATAGATTTACCACATATACAATTGTGTCTTTTCTCCAATTTAATTTGAAACATATATAAGATTAACTTTATCAAAGTTTGTCAAAGGATCCCCTTTATCATTGCATCATTTCCGCATTCATACTATCTCAAGCATACATATACTAGCAGCAGTGTCATTATTGGTCACTTATAATTCATACTATCATATTCTCTCTTTCTGCTCCAGTGCTATGTAATTTAATATTAACAAATAAGTACATGTAGAATTAATAGCAAAGCAATTAATATAAAGCACACATGCACACCAGGAAGGAAGGAAGGAGGGAGGAGGGAGGGAGGGAGAGAGGGAAGGAAGGAAGGAAGGAAGGAAGGAAGGAAGGAAGGAAGGAAGGAAGGAAGGAAGGAAAACATTGGTATATACTGTACACAACTAGATTCTTCTGAAAAATAAACATTTGGAAATGAACAGAATGGATTGAATTGCCCTTTAGTGAAAGAATAAGAGTCAGTTAGCCTAAGAATCATCCTTAAAGTTCTTTTTTATTACATAATAAAAGTTTAATTCCTTCATTGGATGTCTACCATAAAACCTCAATAAAATAATGGCACACCAGATAACTCTGTTTTCTTTCTTATGGCGCCCTATTTATTTTCTTTTTTTTTTCTGAAATTGTGCTGGAATTGCCAGTTTAACTATTTTTTGCCATTTATCACAGTGTTTGGTTGTTTAATTGTATATGGAATACTCATCATTAGGTTATTTTTATAAATAGACAATCTATCTATTGATAAATAGGCAATGTTCTTCTGGATGGCTGCTGAAGTTCATTTTAATAGCAAAAATTCTAAATCTAATCACTAGTTCAGTATAGTCTACTCTAAAATGGCCATAAAATTGCAGCTTTTGAATGCCATAGGTCTAATTAGATCAGCTGATGGCCAAGCTCCATGATTGTGATTTCAGTTGCATAAATACCTTTGCATCTCTAAATGATCAGAACAATAGATCAGTCAAAAGAAACCAACTCTCACATGTAACAGTTCTGCAATCCACAGAATAGCTTCCTGACATTTTATTTTCAGCATAATTTCAAATCATCTCCAATCATGAACTGAGAAAAACAACAAGAATTTAGGGGGGGAAAGATCCCTAACAGTATTAGTAGTTCAAAGGCATACCTCCAAATGAACTAATATTTCTTATTTTCCAACAATACTTGTATCATGCAAAGCAGTCCTGACTAAAGTGCCTATTTATCACAAAATTTATAAACCCTAGAAACATGGATCTCATCTATCAACAGGCATCAATAGAAATACAGGTTAAAATAAAATGTGAGCTGTGTTTTATTTCCCCCCCCCCTTTTTTTTTTCTGTCTTGCACTGGACAGATGGTAAACAATCAAATTACATTTTAAGTCAGTAATATTTTCTGACTTAATGTCCTTCTGGCCTGTGAGAGAGCCAGTACATCTCCCATCACATTCCTTCCAATTAGAAATCCTATTCTCCCAGGGCACAAGCTAAAGGTAATGCTATCAAAGCAGAACAGGAAGTACTTAGATGACTACTTCCTGATAACCAAGAAAATTTCCCTTACCTTATTAACAATTAAGTATTAATATTATGTTGAGAAAATACTGTTACTATATGATCACTACTAATGAACATCATCATCATTATTACTATTATTATTATTATTATTATTATTATTATTATTATTATTATTAACTTTATTCATTAAACTTGAAACTCAGTCAACTGAACATTCAAAAATGCATCAGAAATACCACTGACTGGTGCTAATGGTTGATACGGGTTACTGCCAGTGTCCTAGGTATCAACCAAGTACCTTCTTAAGATGTACGATAGTTCAAGTAGCGTAGTTTTTTGCAGTTCCGCTGGTGTTATTGCAGGAAGTTGCAATTTCTTGATGTATTTTATAAAATTCTTGGACATGGTACCAAGTGCCCCAATGACAATGGATATCACTGTTACATGTTTCAACCATAATCACGTAGTTTCAATGGCCAGGTTTTAATTATTAATGATAATTTAATAATAATTATAAAATAATAATTAGTATTATCTCTTTTATTCATTAAACATGGAACTCAGTCAACTGAACATTTAAAAATGTGTCACAAATACAATTGAATGGTGCTAATGGTTGATATGGGTTGCTGCCGGCGTCCTAGGTATCAACCAAGCATCTTCTTAAAATATACGATGTTCCAAGTAAAAAAGAAAATTTCCCTTACAGTTTTTCTGCCCTCTAATGGCCATCCAGGGTTTTATAGCCAAAAGACTTATTCTCAATTCCAATGTTTCCCATGGCGAAAAAAATGAAAACTACCAGTCCAACATGATCCCATAGAACTTCCAAATGTTCAAGACATTTTCATGAAATATATTTTATGCTATGCTACAATGTATATACCTAGAAATTTGCACAATGCCAGTTTGTATTGTATCCAGAACAAAATTCACCAAGCTAAATACAAAGCCACCAAAGATATATTGCTTCTAAACATTTTAAATTTTTAAACTGGCATTTTGTGTGATCCAGGTATACTGTTTATTTATTTATTTTTACATTTTTAAATTAACTAAATACAAAAAAAGAAAGGACACACAAAATTAAAATAAAATGGCATAAAAAAGAAACAAAGAACCTAATACAAACAAATTAATTCAAAGGATATATTATCTAGGTTCCATGGAATATTAGGTAAGTTTCAAAATGCTGTCTCCCTGGATAAGCACACTAAATAAACCTATTACCTTGACATATTGTCTACCAAAAACCTGGCATATAAATTCATTTTGTTCCACCATTGCCAAGTTGCCCTAGTCATGGTGAAACAACCTGAGGGGTTGATAAAACCTATCTTGTATCAGAGAAATTAATTATGATACCATAATTATGCCAATTAAGCCAAATATTTTTATGCAAATTAAAGTACACTTGTTGAGAGTGATATAAGGTATCCAGATAAGATGCTCAATATTTTTTTATCTTGCATGCTTGCTAAAAGAATATTTTATGAAGCAGGAAAAAAATATTCTAGCAATTAAGCTCACAAATCATCTGCAGACAAAATGGTTGGATGCTGCTTTGAATTTGTAGTAACTCCATTCATAAAGGAAAATAATTTGTAACTGATATACAATTCTCATGTGAATTTAAATGTCCCAACATGTGTAAAACATTAAAAATCCATTAATATACATTTTACCATCTTCCATTTTAAAGGGACTAGGATTTAGCAACTCAGTTATGATATAATATTTTAAGATCTTATTATATAATTAAGTTCCAGTGGATAAACCATTGCATTATCCCTTCTTATTATTCATTTTGTATCATTTCGGAACAAGCACTCTTCTGCCTTGTTTTACACACTCATAGAGAGAAAGAGAGATGCAGAGAGAGATTTTTGTTCCAAAATGCCATATGGGTCAGATATCATTTAAAATATATTATGTATATTATCAGCTATAAATTACAAAACATTAGTACTCTTGCTTTTTCCCATATTTTTATTTTATAATTGCAAGATTATTCCATCTCAGACTAAATGTAAAGAGTTTCATGATATAATCAAAAAATCTAAACTGAACAACTTTTTGTTTGAACTGCATGGATGCATTTAATAGGAAAGGTATTCCCAAATTAGAGAACAATGATATACCATCTTATCACATAGCTGTTAAGGATCAGAAGATTGGAAGAAAAAAAGAGTTGCAATATTTAACAGCATAAGCATCCTAATTTTAAGAACCTAAACACTTAAAAACTTGGGCCAGGATGGACAAACTTCTCAGCTTTGATTTCATTCACAACTGAATGTTTTAACATATTCTTTCCTTGCCATTGATAGAAAATTTTGTGAATTTAAATTCTCTTTTTAAAAAATGAACAAATATTTTTTCTCATGGATTATAGCTATACTAAATCAGTTATTCAGCATATATGCAATGTCATATCTTCAATAATTTACCTAGTTACAGTATATTGATGAAAATATGAGTGCTTTTGTGTGCTTTCAGTGTTGTCTGTAAGATACAGGCTTGTTTTTCACATGATCACTATCCATTTGAGTTGGTGTTGAATAATAAATAGCTTAATGTAGCAAAAAGAAAAAAGTAGAAAGACAAACAAATGAGTAGGGAATGTGAATTTTCAAGAAAGTATTCTTGAGGCTGGTGCTTGCAGGAAAGAAAATAAAGATAAGTTTTATTTAGAAATAACATAGTGACAGGAAAGCTTAAGTTACTCAATTCTGCCTACAGCTAAGAGCCTATAAAGTGCTCTCCATTACGGAAAGAAAGTGAATCAGGTAAGTATCTGCACAAGTCAGAGTAATAGTCGGCAGAGAAGGAAAACTAGCTGAGAGAAGAAGGATGAGGTAAGAATATTACTCTAGCCTATTGGAGCACACAGAGATATGAAAAATATTTTCATATATTCAGATATTTAGAGGTAGAAGTGTAGAATCAGCCACTATCTCTATCTTTATTATGTCTAGTGATTAGGAGGCTTATAGGTGGAGAATGCTTATGCACACAAAGTTAAATTTCAACAGTTGAAAACCTGATATGAGAAGAATTCTTCTCAAATAGAGGCTTTTGTGTATGGGAAGTCGCTTCACTATAAACAGTCACCATATAAGCATGGAAATCATCATTATGTCACCAACATGATTACACTAAACCCTTGGTAATAATGCCTTATTATCATGACTGAATGTTGACAGAATGTTAAACTGTGAAACTTAAAACTATCAGCCCTGGACATTACATTAGAAAAGAAATCCCCTTGAATGTTAAATCAAACCAACCCATCTGGAGGAAAATATCTTACATTTTGCACAAAGACGATCACACATAGGTAGTACACTTTATTGTAGTCTCTCAAACCTTTCCCTTCAGGGAAATATTGGCTACCAACATAAACTTTTAATGCCTATGGATATACACAAATGCATGCAGTAATCTATATAAAAATCCCCAGTCTCAGGAAGGCTCAGGGTGTGTGGCGCATTACAGAATGACAAAGCAGCATTAGATGGTAATGAAATTAACCCCATCCCTTTTGTACGTGCATTCCTATGTTCACATCATATTGTCTAAAGTAGGAAACCTGGAGATGCTCATGTTTATTATTATAAAGTGAAAATATCACTTAAATGTACTTTATGAGTCCTAGTTGAAATAATGCTGAAAAGCTTTCTGCTTCAGGCAGAAGGTTTCTATTAGGATACTGTATTTTTGACTGAAAGATGTTTCTTGATGAAATTCCCTCAAGTCCAGAATTCATTGTTACGAAACCTTGCATTTTCTGTGGTAGTGTTCATTGCACACAAATTAAGTACTAGAAATAAAGTGCAAAATATGTGAAATACGGTAATCTGTGTCCTGGTCCTATTATCTGTAAATCCCGGATTTTTTTAAAAAAAATGGTGCTCATCGTCACTCAACAAAAGAGAAAATAAAGTAGCTTTAATTTTTATTTTATTTTATTTGCATTTTTTTACTTATGCAAAAAAGAATCTGAGCAGCTGGATTGTGAAAACTTCAAGCTACAATAACCATGAAACAATACAAGACCTGATTGCCTAGAGATAGACCTCTTGGCTCACAGTCAGGAGGTTGTGAGTTCGATCCTAGGTAGAGGCAGATGCAGGGTCTTCGGCTTGGGCAGGGGGTTGGACTCGATGATCCGCAAGGTCTCTTCCATAATCTGTTAATCTGAAACACTTTATAAGTAGTTGAAGCATTGAATTGGCAGATAGAATAAGTAATTTAAATTCTATCCAGTATGGAAGTACATCCCCACAAACTCTGTAGAGATCCAGCATTTCAAAACCATTGTTAACTTTAAAGGCAACAAACAATGGAAGCTAAAACAATCAAAAATTAGAGATTAATGCTTAATATATTACTGAAGACTCAATATTATAAAAGTGCTAACATAAATATTATTATAATAATTCTGAAACCTTCTGCATTCAAAGCAGGTCTTCAATCATCAGAAAACAAGGCCTATTTAGAATAGAAGCCTGCAACAGACTGTATCAGAAACCTGATTCCAAATAAAATTGTGTAAAACTGTAAAGATATCTTCTGAATGGTTTTAATACAATTCTCTCTAGAAACTCACCAGGAAAGTAGAATATCATATTAGAGAAAATAATATATCAGAGAAAAATGTCTTGTTTTTTCATGCAAGTTCTCAATGCATCTGGTGTACTGAAAACTGAGAATATCATCTACTACCTAGGGTGTTACAAATATTTCTGTAAAATCTGAGAACCGATAATACAATGCTTACCTACACTAGTGTGCATCTTATTTATGTTGCATCTGCTGTATTTAGAAAACTGCTAAAGCCAATGGCTTTGAATTAATACTACCAAAAATTTAAAACAGAATTCAAGCTAGGGAGAAGTAACCCATTTTTTTTGGCTGACTTTATATGTCTACATATGGGCATATATTGTTTGATCAGTCAACAACAGTGAAGAATAAAATACAGCTGAACCAATAAAATAAAAATAAAAAACCATTTTTTTCTAATTGAGAATAACTTTACCAATTCAAAAGATAAAATAGAACACAAGTCTCTACTGTAGTACTTTTTCTTCTTTCTTTTAAACAAATGTGAGTAGAAGAGAAATATATCTAGAAAGAGCCCATTTCAGAAATTGAGGTAGCAGCACTGAAAACACTCGCTTAGGATCCATATAAACTACGGTCTTTGTAGATATAAACAAAAGAAGGCAATTTTTCTACTTTCCTGTCCCAAGCTCTTATCAACCATTAATGCCCAGCAATCTCTCACTCATCATACTGTCAAAGTCTCTTTCTGAAAGAGTTACTTTGAGATCTGCAATAGATGTCAGATTGAAGTACTTTGACATTGTTTGGTCCTTGTTATGAATCCCAATGTCAAATTTGTGTCTTACTGTCCCAACTATAGGAGTATCTATAGCGGTTACATGAGGAATCCTTTTGAATGTTAAATATATGTGCATAAATATGATCTAAAATATGATCTGTTCTTCAAAGAAGTGAATCGGTTTTCTCAATAAATAAATAAACAAATATGTTTTTGATTCATTTGTTTAACTGAGTTCCTTTTATCTACTTTTAGAATTTATGTGAAGAATACATCACATGTTAGGTCATATTTATGCAGAAATGTTGAGAATTCAAAAGGGTTCAAAGGTGAGTATAAAATAACCAAGACTGACTTTTTTTGATGGATTTTTTAAAAGCTTACTTGCTTATACAGCTATTAGCATTGTTCAAAGCAGTAACCTTGTGATGCCTCACATGTGCAAAAAAGAAAGGCAGCATGTTCTTAGGTTGACTAACTCTCAGGAGTGAAATTTTCTGTGTTGCTTTGTGATGTCTAGCCATATTTCATTGCTTTGATAATCCCCTGGTTCCTGCTGGCTTTCTGCAATAATTGGGGCAAAGTATACTCTTCCTTATTATAATGTTACAGCTTAGAATCTTTCACTCTGTGTGTGTCTCTGTCTTTTTCTCTCTCTCTGATTCTCTCTCTTTATGATTTTATTTCTGAATAGAACTATCTGTCATTTCTTTATGATCTCAATTTCTTTTCTGCTTCCCTATTTTGAATCTAAATGCAATGGGTAGTATTGTTGGACATATGTATTTTTAATAACCCAAGCATTGTAGTCACTTTTGTACTAAAACATTAATACAGTATGCCCAAGTGAGAGTACATCGCTTTTAGGTTGTCTTCTGTTGATGGATTGCAAATGATTTCTAAACAAAAAACATTTTATCTTTGTTTTCCTGTAAAATGACAGAACAGTCAGCTTAATTCTGCTTTCGGTTACTTTCCAGGGCAACTTTTCTCAAGCTAGTATTGAGACTGAAATTCCAGGGTCTTCTACTAGCATGGCTAAAGTTGGAGACTTGCAGGTCTAATAAATATTTTCTTGAAATGCCTGGAAAAAAATCCAGGCATTACTGGATTTAACTGTAGTGGCAAAGTTTTTTTCTAAAAGAGGTCTCCCTAGCAACTTGCTGTTCAGAATGCTATTTCCTTTGATCCAACTGGTTCTGATTGATTGCAACAGCTATCATTACATATTGTTCTTGTTGTTAGTTACAAAGTTGTGTCCAACCCATCGTGACCCCATGAACAATGTTCCTCCAGGTCTTTGTGTCCTCTATCATCCTCTGGAGTCCATTTAAGGTCACCCCTACTGCTTCAGTGACTCCATCCAGCCACCTCATTTTCTGCCGTCCCATTCTTCTTTTGACTTCAATCTTTCCCAGAATTAGGTTCTTCTCCAGTGAGTCCTTCCTTCTCATTAGGTGGCCAAAGTATTTGAGTTTCATCTTCAGGATCGGCCTTCTAAAGAGCAGTCAGGGTTGTTCTTCTCTAGGACTGACCGGTTTGATCGTCTTGCAGTCCAAGGGACTCGCAGGAGTCTTCTCCAGCACCATAGTTCAAAGGCCTCAATTTTTTGGCACTCAGCCTTTCTTATGGTCCAACTTCATTACATTAGAACAGGATAACCGGTGACATCCTTCAAGTTTTCTGCCTCACTTATTCTCTATTTAATGAGATTGTTTGTTTGTTTGTTGAAATGGAAATCTGGCTACATAGCTCCCATAAGCTTTCTTAGAAAATAAAATGCCTCATCCTTGGTATGTTAAAGGTAAGAAAGCAACAGACTTCATTACATAACAAAACAGCTCATTCCTGGTTTTCTTTCCATGTATCCACATGCTGCTGAAGATAATTAAAGTAATTAAATTTAATTTCTTGACTGGAATTAAATGCAGGATTATTTAATTTGAATTCTTCACTGATCAAAACATTGGACTTGATTACTTAGATGGCACCTTTTAGTTCTGTAATGATATGATTTTTTTTGTAGCTCAGAGTGCACTCATTTAGAATCATAAGGTTGGAAGGGATCTAGGAGGTCTTCTAGTCCAACTTCTGGCTCAATTCAGTAGTCTTACACTATTCCAGTCAAATGGTTGTCCAGTCTAATTATAAAAAGTTCTAGTAAGGAAGCACCCACCACCCCGTAGGCAATTTATTCTATTGATTAATTGTTTTCACTGTCAGAAAAGTTCTCCTCATTTCTAGCTTGGATCTCTCTATAACAGGGGTGTCAAACTCAAGACCCGCGGGCTGCATCCGGCCCATGAGGTGCTTAGATCTGGCCCATGGGGCTGCCTGGCAGCAGTGAAAGACCGGCCTGCAGTGCCTCTGCCGTAAAAATGGAATTTAGGAAGGCCACATGTAGCCCTTCCAAGCTCCATTTTCACTGGCAGAACACTCGGGCCATAGGCGCCTCCGACATGAGTGATGTTGAACTGGCCACGCCCACCCTGGCCATGGCCACTCAGCTCCCCCAAGGTCAAAAACAACCCTGATGCAGCCCTTAATGAAATTGAGTTTGATACCTGCTCTATAGCAAGCTTCCACCCATTACTTCTTCTCCTGCCCATTGGTGCCTTAGATAATCAGTCAATCCCCTCTTCTTTGTGAAAGTGCCTCAAATACTGGAGGACAGCTATCCAGTGGTGGGATTCAGCCAGTTCATACCTCTTCGGGAGAACCGGTTGTTAACTTTCTGAGCAGTTTGGCAAACTGGTTGTTGGAAGAAATCCTTACGCCAGAGAACCGGTTGTTAAATTACTTGAATCCCACCACTGCAGCTATCATGTCTTCACTAATCCTTTTTTTTTGATAGGCTAGACATATCTAGCTCCTTCAACCATTGTCATAAGATTTAGCCTCCAGATTCTTAATCATCTTTGTTGCTCTTCTCTGAACACTTTGGAAAAGATTGCTATATTATTTGGAATATGAAAAAAGCAGCACTTCCAAGTAGCAATATCAAATGTTGATAGGTGCAATTCAGATTCTGAAGAGTGCTAGATTGTGCAGATTTCCTATAATATTTTAGTAGGGAGGGTTTTGCTTTTCATATCCTTCCAGAATCTTTGCCAAGGTTTCCAAGATTGACAGTTCTTTATTGCTGAGATTAAGAAGTATAAAATAATATTATATATTTATTCCTTTAAAATGAAATCAAATAAGTGGGGCACAGTGGCTTTTCCTCTGAATCATTCTTAAGGTAATCTTATTTTAGTTCCATCTTCACCAGTATAATAGTTATACTGGTGAGATTTTTCACCAAAGCATTTGAGGTGCTCCAAATGATGATTCTCAAGTGATGGCATATCTACATATACTGCTAATATATGCTACTAATATAATGATAGAATTGCTACATATATCTGATCTGCAAAAATACAGATGACCATTACAAGACAACAAAATGTTTTCTTTATAAACCTCTTTGGAAGCATTTAATTTGGATGTTAAAATTTGATGACCAATGAAACTAATTGTAACAAAAAAAAGTTACAGGGAGATGAATGAATCTTCAGCTTATGGATTGTCTACTTCTGCCAATCAGTCAACAATCAACATTTCACCACCTGATTGGTACTTCACTAACCAACAGTACTTCACCAGCAGTCTGGTGGTGATCATTGGCATGGCTTAAATGTGAATCTGTAATACAAGTTCAAATTCTATAAATCTGTCTGCTGAAAATTATTAAACATACAGAACATGACTTCCTACTCAGCCATGTTTTTCTCTTCATAAACCCTTTTTAATGTCCATTATTTTATTCAATATTTTGGATATTACATATAAACTGAATGAAAATAACTATTTCCAGGATCTGAAAATTTAATTTCCTTAGCATCTGAAGACTAACTCAAGTCTACCAAAAACAAAAAAAAATTGGTTTTTTTTTATTTTTTTAAAAGAACAATATTATAATTGTTGGGGCTATTTCCCCATAGTTGCTTTGTGTTCATCGAAGAGTAAGTACTCTCAGAAATAGTGACATATAATTGATAACAGTGCTTGGATCAGAACAATTCTGGATAATGTTTGTCCTTGCAACTTTCATAATTATTTTCTGCATGGATATAATATTATAGACATAAAATCATGATACTGCCTTTCTTCACATTGTTTTCATGTTCATCTAATGTTTTTTTTCTAATGAGAAGTTCAGAGATAAAAGACTTTGCAAAACAATTACCTATCTAGATTTCCTTGAAGAGGCAGAAGGAAAAAAAGGGTTCTAAATACCAAATTTAAAATACCAACACATAGCATAAATCTCCAGGGGAAAGTTGAGAGCTTTCCTTCGGCAAGTTCTTCTTCTACTTATTATTTAATTTTCTGTTCCCTGCAGCATAACTATATGAGAAAATCCTCAAATTTCCATAAGAGAGAATGAAGTTTTAAAACTGAAACTTGGCAACTATTTGTTGAAATCTCTTGCATGATACTTGCACACTAATAAGCATAAAAATATTTGAGACTGGAACTTTAATTAAAGATTTGAAAAGTAATAATAGAATGTGAAATGGAATAATAGAAAGTTCCAGCATGCATGTATTTCCAAGGATATCTTTCCCTACTGTATCCATAGACATAGCTTTAAGGAAACTTGTTAGGAATTAAAATCTTGGCATATCATATCAACCTGTTTACAGGTAGTCTTTATTTAATGACCAATTGCTTCGCAACTGTTTGAAGCTATGACAGACATCCTCATAGCTACTTACAATCAGTTTTCAAAGTTTTGATGACTGCCTCTCCCGTTAGGGTGTATCAAATTTTTCAAGTTTCAATTTCTAAACATTAGGGGTGCTCAAAAGTTGTGATACACCTTGGGAATTGTAAAAATATTTTGGTTACTTTAATATAATTTAGATGTAATTGGTAAGTAACTACATAAAAATCATAACTTTTTAACATTTTATTTGTTTCATTTGTGCCCCATGTTCATGTGATTATATTTTGGCACTTGAAAACCAGCTCACATTTATGGCCATTTGCAGCATCCTGCAGTTACCGAACCACAATTTTTGGTGAGTTTTTTTGCCAGTTTCTGGCAAAAAAACACCCATTGTGGAAAATGGATTCATTTAACAACTTCTAATTTGCTTAAAACCCACCACGAATATAATTCCAGGGTCAGTTACAATTGTAAATCGAAGATTACCTATATGAACATTGCCAATCATGGCCAATATCATAATTTCTAGAAACAATTTAAAAATGTATCCAATGGTCATGCCTTTGTAAGAAGGAAAATATTTGTGTGTTTGAGACACAATTATTGTTACTTAATCATAATTAGTCAACTGATTTCATACATTTCAGTTTAAGGAATGTAGATTTCCTTAATCTATATAACATACTAATTTTTATATAATTTGTTTTGCAAATTTCATTTAACTCATATGAGAATTAAAACTATTTCTGGAGGGAAAAGCCCATAAAAACTACAGGCAAGAGGCAATATTTCTTCACTGATATTGATATATTTAGTATTAATTTAATAGCTTTGATCTACCAATTTGGCCAGTCCTTTCTAGGGGTTTTGTAAGTAATCAATCAAGACCATTTACAAAAGCAAAGACATTTGTTTGAATGTTTATATTCATGTTCAAGATAAGCAGGCAATGTTTACTTAGGCTTTCAATCTGTCTTTGCACCATTGGAAATACTAGCCATCTAAGGACCTAAACTAACTACAAGGAACTTGGAAAAGAACAATGTACAGAGAGATGGGTTTTAACAACATTACTTTGCAACATTTCTGGCCCAACATTTCTTTCCAAGATATGGGAAAGGCCTTCAGATCAAAGATCAGTCCTTTAGGAACCAAATTACATAATGTTGTTGCAACATCCTTTCAAGAACTTACGTAATTGTTCATATAAACATTAACATGTGCTGCTCCATACAGTTTATTTGTATTTCAAATAAAAACTACAATAACTTTCAAAACATTCATGCTGTGAAAAGCATGAAAATGTTCCACAGACATCTAAAGCAACTTGTTACCCTGGTTAATACTTTATAGAAGTGACATCATTTCTATTGTACACTTTTTACCATATTTGTCAGAATAAAATGCAAAGAAATAGTTAGAAATTGACATCTTGTGGAAACTTGCGTAGTTTGTTATTCAGGTTTACCTTTTCATCCTCATCTAAAGTTCTGAAAGGGAACTGCCTGGTACTCCTACCACTGCCTGGGAAAGCTGTTACATGTAGTCCTCACCTTATGACTACAATTAGAACCAGAACTTCTGTCTCTAATCAAGGCAACTTTTTTTGCCATGGTCCATAAGTAAATCATGCAGTACTTAAGTAAATCCAGCTTCCCTCGTTGACTTTGCTTGTTGGAAGCTCCATGGAAAGTTCACAAATAGCAATTGCGTGACCCCAGAACACTGCAACCATTTTAAATATATGATGGTTGCAAAGTGGCTAAATTGTAATTATGTGACCATGGAGATACTGCAACAATCATAAGTGCAAGAACGAGTCATAACTCACTATTTTCAGCCCAGTCTAACTTTGAACAGTGATTAAACAAGGACTGTCTTTATGTAATGTGTGTTACTTGATGGATCTTTCATAAATATTCACAAAATAGAGTACTTATGATTATCAAGCATATTATAAGTAATATACTTAGGTTGAGTTTCTATTTTTAAAAACAGTTTTTATTTTGACAAGTAACTACAGGTCTTATTTTCAAAAGTATGCACATCCAACTATAATGGAATGCAAGCATTATGAGATTTTTTTTCCCCCTGTCTAAATCCAAATGAAAAAAAACTCCTCCACTTTGAAAATAAAATAATATAAATTATCCCTGGCTCTTAAAACAAAATAACAAGTTTGAGTCAGGGATCATTTTCTTTAAAAGCTTAACATCAAGTAAAAATATAAATTTATGCAACTCATAGGTACTGGTGATTCAGCTGAGCAAAGCTTCTAAGCATTTCAAAGTATTTCAATTATTTGATACATTTTCCTGTTATTTCTTGCTTTGTGAATGCCCCCCCCAAGCTTTATTGGTGTGTCCTAGGAGGAAAAAATATTCCGGGGAACACTAAAATAGGGGTCCCCAATTCCTGGGTCACAGCCCACGACTGGACCTTGAGCTCTTCAGAACTGGGCTGAGGAAATGGTGGGTAAGCTATTCCCTGTGCCCCCCTTCCCAGATGGCCCACAAAGCCAGATAGGTTGGGGAACTCAGCACTAAAACATTCCTTGACTGGAACACAGAGCTTTGCACATAAGTGGCTTTCTGTATCCATTGGCAATATAGGCTCTCTCACAGATTTGTGCCACCAAGTTACAGAGAACTTTTACAATAATGTGAAAGGTATCAAACTGATACTGGAGAAGCAGAAGATAGTGAGCCTTCTTGGCATTGACTTTTCAGGGTATGGTAAATTGGTCAAATTTCATCTAACTGTTGCTTGATCATCTAGTTCAACAGCAGGTAACGATGAGGCTGCCAGGAAGGCATTAATCAGACAGGAGATGGGGGGAGAATAGTGGTATTGCTACTCAGGCATTTCCTGATGCCACTGAATTCAGATATGCAGCAATGAATATGAGCTTCTTTATGCCCCCTCTGTCCCAGGTCTTTGCCCAGGCTATGGCAAAGAGATTGAAGTTGCTTTAAAGAGTGTCCAAGAGTCCAATGCATGTTGGTAATGGTTGTCCCAAAGGTTCTTTTTCAAAAACAACAACAACTGTACTTTGTTTTTCCATGAAATTCCCATTTTTCACTTCCAATCTAAGAGAATCCATATATTCCTTGCAGTCATCTGGTCCTTAGCCTCAAAGACTCTTAGTAAGAGTGCTAAGGACCACAGGACCACAAGGGTCCTTCCATTCTCCACCATTCAGTCAGAACTGAAGAAGCTTCTTGGATGAGAAGTGAAATTTCTTCACAGAAAAACAAAGAAAAAGTACTTTGGGAAATTTTCTGGACCTTTGATTTAATACCAGATGGTGCAGAATCTGGCAAGGGAACACCTTTCATTGTCTAAAACTTTTCATGACAGTAAGTGGTATGATGAGACGGCTAATGGAGGAGCCAATATTCTTGAAAATCAACCTCTTATTTCTGGATATCCCAGATTTTAGTACTAGTAAGTACCCACCTTCACTCTGTTTCATGCTGTTACTGCTACTTTTCTCCTTTCCTACTCAATACAATTCTTGGAAACAAAGTTATTAATTTATTTGGCAGATTGCTTCAAAGAGTTTCTTAACAAGTTAATTCGGCCATAAGGCAGATTTTGGCACAGGATTTTTTGAGACACAACAGCCCCTACTTCTTCCCCTTTGTAATAGTCTAATTATTAGGCTTTAAGAATCAAGGCTTTATTATCCATTTCTTTGATAATACTTCCCTAATATTAACTGGTAAACGTCAGTTAATTTTTGGTTTCACAATGCAATTGATTAAAATTTACTGATCACTGTCTTCTGCTCCTCAAGTCCAATTATGGATCGCTGAATAATTTTCTGGAGGATTGCAGAGAAACACAAAAACTGTAATTGCAATGCAGAAAATGACATGTCACAGATGGTATTTTAGGCCACCAAAATAAAGGATTTAGAGAAATCTAAATTTAATTAGGTTAATTATTAGCCTACTGTGTTATATTTTGATGCCATCCAGAATGTCTGTATAACTTATTTCCTCTTACAGATAACAAGACTCTTTTTAAAAAAAATTCCATCCTCATCCTGCTTTAGTTTTTTTTTTCCAGCAACTTGTCATTCCTTTTCTTAACCATCCTTTCTCTTTTCCTGTTTCTTACAGAAAATATGATTTCTCAATTTCTCAATTGTTTATTTATTCTCCTATCTAATTGTATATTACCTAATATATAATATAATAAATTTTGTTATAATCATCACTGTCATTATTGTCATCATTTATTGCTGCATGTATGTGTAAGCATGTGTTATCTTTATTTGTATTTTAGCCACAGGGAAAAGATCTTATGGATATTATAGGAAAATCCTAAAAAAGCAAGGATTGAGAAGGAGTTGCATTGGCAGAGAATTATCGGGAGTACTGTGGAAATCAACTGAGCAAGACATTGCTGAAACATAAAAATACTTAAACTGAAATATCTATGAAATTTGGCAATGTTAGCCTATCTCAGTAATCTAACTTTCATGCAATTTTCATTCTATTCATTAAAAATGAACCAAAAATATAAATATAAGAATATGCTGCTAGATACGGCTATGTTTCCAGTGGAACTCTAATTTTTCTGAATAATGCTGCAGAATTGGGAATGAAGGGAGTTATTGCATGGCCAGTGCAATTAAGAATCAGTCCTGGTTGTTCTTGCAACATTATAAAGTTCATGGATTAATTGCACATAACAGGTCTAATCAATCATAGATCAAAGAATTCATGACTGACTTCTAGAACCATTTCTCTCTGATTCTGTAGAAGCAAGTAGCATTGCAATGAAGCAATAGGGTGTGCAATTTATTCAAAAACATGAAACATTGATATCTGTTTATAAGAATTAGTTTTTGTCCATCTGCAGGAACCCACAGGAAGCTGCTTTATATCAAGGCAAGGCAGTTTGGTTGATTTCCAACACTAGCATTGACTGATCAGGATATCAAAGATGTGGGTATCTCAATGGAGAATATAAGAGACTGAAAATAAGATGTTGTTTTTAAGAAACTTAGGAGCTCTTTTTTATTTAATGATGGTTCTTTCCTTATTACAAGAGCAACCTTTTTGAGACATAAGTCGTCAGCAGTTTACTCCTTTTATTTGGACTTAACAGTTTAAAACAAGTCAAATAAACCATTTTTACATTGCTTTTTTCCTAGCTGCAAAACTCCCTATGACAGTAAGCACTGAACCAGATCTATCTACAACATTGGGCAATTATGCATCATTATAGTGCATTGTATATCTGCATGGATCTCCCACATGCATAAAATAATAATGGCTTTGCAGATGGAAGCTCAGTGCTTCTTTTGTTTAATGGTCTTAAAACTAGAATTAATAAGAACAAAGAAATAATTAGTTTGCTAGGTCTCTCATTTTTCCTAAATGATATTTTCATGTAAGAGTTCCTTCGTAGTCATTTATGATTGCTAACAAGGAGAATGTACTACTTTTTTTAAAAAATGTGCTTTTTTCAGATACTTTCACATTTTCATAATTCAATCTGGACTAATGTGTTATAATGTGATGAAGCTTTCAAAAAGAGCACATCACAATAATCTTATTCCATTTAAGTAATTTAATCTATCTCATTTGTGGTATGAAATTCTTATATCTTACAGTTCCCTTATTGTTTCCTATTACTTAAAATAATGTGTAGTTTGTGAAAACTAAAAATACCCCTTTTTTAAAAGAAAACTTTATGAAAAAAATGAATGACATAATAGTAATAAAATCATGATCAAGGTATGTATTAGAAAAGGGCAATTTAACAGGATTGTAATCTTAAAACTAAGAGGAGTACTATAGAAGAAGCAAAGAATACATAAATGCCTTAAATTTACTAATATTAATGCAAACTTATGACTATTATTTTCTACATCAACGTTTTACTAAGATACAGACACAAATTTTATTAATACATAGAAAACAAATCAGAAATATTGTAGCCTATGATTTTTATAAAGAGAAAAGGTATATAAATTCTCTTTTCTTTATATTTTTATTGCTCCTATTGTTATTTTTCCCTCCTTTCAGGCCAAAAGCTACACTTCAGTTTTGAGTGAAATACTGGAAGCTGCATCAGAAAAGTGATGGATGAATAAGAATAAAAATTAAATCAAATCAATATACATATTTCATACAGATTTTTAAAATAATTGATTTTTCTTTCCACATACTCATTTATTTTAGTAGAATTTATAGCTTCATAAATGCCTGCTACTATTTTCATTTTTCAAGACAATCAAACAAAATTGTTAGGCACAGTAGAACATTCTTCATTGACAGAGTATCAGATATTAAAAATCTTTCAATTCTGATTTTTTAAAAATAGAGTTGAAAGGAGATTTTTGTAAACAGAACTTTTACAATTCATGAATAGATGAATTATAGATTCTCCCTTATTTTACATATAATACCTAGAGAAATTGGGAGGAAATGCTACTGGCAGGAATCCTGTGAAATGGCAAGATTGGTGTAAAGTTTTAGAAAGAACTCTAAATTCTAACTTTTTAAAAATTAGAAAATAAGTAGTAGTACTAACAGTACTCCACATCAGTGAATCACACATAGAATATTGTTAATATTGCATATTGACGTAACCTTTCTTTGAAGAAACCCAACATTCCTCATGAAGCCATAGCAAACCAGCTGAAGACTTGGCCAATTCTGCCTAACAACTGTTCAGTACCAAAGGGGGGAATACTGTTTCCTACTCTTGGTTTCCTCACCCAAGTGGTTGCCCATTGTTGATTTAAATTTCTATTTAATGCCATCCGAAAATACTATAATAAATACAAATTTAATAGAACTTACATCTATTTCCAAAACTTTTTAGGGAACGTATAAAGTTTCTATCAGAACCTTTGATTGTGTAGGACTCGTGCATAGAATAATGTTTTATATGAAAGGGTTTGTACTCAGTGTTCCAATCATTGAATATAACTTACATAAACAATCATGTCTAAATCCTTGAGGCTCTCCTTTTATCTTCAACAGACTTCATGTATTAAAAGAGAAGATAGAATTACCTGCTGAATTGAGTCACTTAGTGACTATAACACAGTGTTTCCACAATACACTAACCCTGTCAAATTTCATTACTAGTGATTCTGGGAGCACACAATCACACCAACTGAATCAGAAGTAACCATTTCGAAAGGCATGATGACATGATTTCCACTTTTCTACTGGCTACCAAAGAGCAACATACTTTTTGGAAATTTAAACTATACTCTACTAATACATGTTGGCAGACAAGAATATTTCAGTGAGGTGGATTGGTTCTTTTTAGTGATTTTCTTCGTCCTAACTTCTTTCTTGGGGGAATAGATAAACAAAATAGCTCTGTGGATTAAGTTTAGAGCTGTTCCCACACCAAGACTGTCTGGGTGGAATTTAGCTCCCTAGAGTAATTGACTGGAACAATTGACCATTTTTGATGTTCCAACAACATATTAACCCTTTACTGTTTTCAGGCCAGGCACACAGACTCTGATATGTTCAATAGGCTGTTACATGTAATTTTCTTTTCTTTTCTTTTTTACTTTTTTGCACTGGTTTCTGCCAAGTTATATTCTATTGCATAATAAAGAAATATTCTGTTATGTTAAAAAGTAAATGATCATAAAAAAGAAATGCATGGCATGAAATACATATTGTTCTTTTAAAAATACAGGAAACAATTTTTCATGCCATACGGGTTGTAACCTTGTACAATGCCTCAATATTCCAAATCCCCCATCTCATAATTTTTAGAATTTAACAGTACTTGCTATTATTTTGTTGATCAGTATTTCAAATTGTTTTTCTTTAAAAAGTCAATTCTTCAATATGGTAACTACTTTCTACAAAATTATTCATAATTTAACTACAAAAAAAAATTAACCAAATTTACTTCACCTGTACATTTTTTGTCCTAGTCAACAAAGCACCAAAGGGGCAAATGAATATTTTATCTTTTTTGGATTTGAAGAATATATCTATTAAATTGAAGAAAAAATATATACTTCAGGGTTGAACTATTGAGCCCTTAGTGCTCTCTGAACTTGGCTGTTTGCTTGAAGATGTTTCATTACCCAAGTAAGTTACATCACCAGCACCGCTGATGTTATCATTCGGTTACTGAAACATCTGCAAGCAAACAACCAAGCTCAGAAAGTATCAAAGACTCCACAATGGACATATTAAATTGATTTGCTATATGAAAATATTTGTAAAAGGAATACATGTACAACTAATAAGCATTTTGTTTTAAAAAATAAATCTCATTGTAATTCCTTTAGCAACATTAAGTTCAGTGATCCTGGTCAGAATATTTCAGTGACATTTGATTTCTTTTAATGTTAAAATTTTAAGGAATTGTTTGCAGGAACCCTGGCACATTTTATATTAATGAAGAGGAAAACTGGTCAAAAAGAAAAAAGAGATTCCCAGTAGGACTTAATAATTAGACTAACAAAATTCACTGTCATCATTATTTTTTTATTATGTGCAATTATCTATTTTTCTGTGCTCCAAACTTTTTATCAGAACCAAGCATAGGTAGTACATCTGTACCATTCGCAATAATGGCAAGTATGTTCAGAATGTGGAAGCATCCTTAATATTTCTACATCACTTCTGTCAATAGTATAATTTATAATTTCTTATATACAAAAGTATATTTGGCAGCATGTTTGATACGTTTTCAAAGTGCCAATGTATTTCTAGAAGGAAATTTGGGAACTCTTGCTATATATTATTTAGACATCTTTAATAACTGATGTACGTAGGACTGGATATAAAATGCATTAAACCACCTTACAAATTACAAATTCCTCAATCAGTCCAGTTGAGATTGATCAAAATTTAATAAAATTTAGGTTACTTGAGTAAACATAATATCAAGAATGGCATTTAGCATTTTAATTTATTCTCTATCTTTACCATCTCTGATAGTAATGACTCAATGCCTTTAAAAACATCAAGTATTACTAGGAGTTTTCTTTAAAATAAATATAAAAGGCTATTTGTTCTGACAAATGGAAAAAGAAATAATTGCATTTCATTTAGTAATTAATTAAATTATATATAGAGGTTTCAAAGAAAAAAAGCAAAGCCTTTTTTAAATCAGTCACCTTTATTTTACCATCTATAAGCAAAATCTCTTTAGCCAATCATTGTGATGTTCAGGTTATGAAACATTCGAATTTTCCTTATAATGAAATGCAAAATACTTCTGAGACTCAAGACAATTCATCCAGAATTATTCTTATGGGACATTGAGAAGGAAAACAGCTAAAGGAATTATGCCATGTAGTATAAACTAATTAATAAATTCAAGGCAATTTCAATTATTCCTTATGGGTAAGTTTATATATTTTATTTATTTATTTATTTTATTTAATAATTTATTTATTAAATTTATTTAATTCTATACCGCCCTTCTCCTGCGGGACTCAGGGCGGTGTACAGCCAAGATAAAACATTGCATATAAAATTTAAAAACAATTTAAAAAACAATTAAATAATTTCGGCCCAAGATATTAAAAACAACCCAATTAAAACCGAATTCAATTAAAACTGAGAGGATGGGATCAAGCCAGCCCAGCTAGATGGAATAGGTGTGTTTTCAGGGCCCGACGAAAAGTCCAGAGGTCTGATATCGTGCGTATTTCAGGGGGTAGGTCATTCCAGGTGCTGCCACAGAGAAGGCTTTCCCCCTGGGGGTCGCCAGCTGACATTGTCTGGCCAACGGCACCCTGAGGAGGCCCTCCCTGTGCGAGCGAACTGTTCGGTGGGAGGCTATTGGCGGCAGAAGGCAGTCTCGCAGATACCCCGGCCCTAAGCCATATAAACATTAAAGGTCAAAGAATCTTTCTCTGCACCTAAAGAATTATTACATAAGCTGTCTTAATGCGTGAGCAATCAGCAAGTTCAGCTTTTGAGTTTTGGATAAGATGTACAAACTTTAGATACACTTTTATATCTGGGTTTCTTTAAGCACATTAAGAAACATATTTCTGAAGAACTGTATTGTAAGTTTAACTATAGCTGTTGATGATATTTACAATTACATTCAGGATTCTTCCATATAACTGTTATAATCAGTTAATAGTCAAATGTCTTAAACATAATGTAAAAAATGGATTATCTCTAAAGAATATAATATGTTGATGTTTGCTTCAAGGGATTATCCTGTGATGTTATACATATATGATTCAAAGAACCATTTATGCAACTGGGTTTTCTTAGTGATCTGAAACATTCAGTGCAGCTAATTTGTAATCCAAGAAATCTATATATATAAAAGTGAAAACCACTCATGCCGTAATCATGAAATCTCCAGAACCGGAAAGCCTACAAACTTGAAATTTGGCACATATGTTCCTCTTGGCTTCTAGGTGCTCACTAAGAAAGGATTTTTCAAAATGACCACCAGAGCATTAGTATTTCCTATATTATTATAACATGCTCTGATGCTAATTATTTAGACATTCTACTCCCTCTCCCAACTTGAAAATAACTCTGGAGAGAATGGAATAGCATAGGAGAGGTTTCTGTGGGGCAAGCCTGAGGGAGAGAAGGGTCTAGAAAGCCTGAGGGAGAGAAGGGGCTAGGATAGGAGACATTTCTGGGGGCAAGGCTGAGGGAAAGAATTAATTTTCAAGCTTTAAGTATCAATTTATCAAGCCCCATCACATAGTTTCATAGTGAAGCACGGGTATCCAGCTAGTAGAAGATAAGATCAAGCGAACTGATAAATGCATTAATAATGTTAAGGCCATGGTCAACCCAAAGCCAAGGGCATGATCAGGTAGGAAAATCCTGCCATTTTGGAATTCAGCTAAGAAACCAAAGAGATCTTAAAAGAGTCACTTTTGTAAATTACCCCATATAATGAACTGGTTTTCATTCCTTCAATTTTTTAAAAATTGCAATTAGTACATTTTTTCTATATTATCTTGAAATTACAAGTAAGCTGACCAATTTCTTTGCTATCAACAGAATAGGCAGCAAATCCCATCATACTTGGAAAATATGGAAGGAAAAACAATATTGAATGGCAAATCTGTGCAATACATAGGCCCTCTATCTTTCATTTTGTTATTTAGTTTTCCTACAGCGGCAGGGATGGGTAAATGCCATTTGTGGTTCCAAATGCCATTGTGGTTCTAAACCCTTTCGGATTGGCCCAGAGACATGAAAAATTGAAGCTTCCAGATGTAATTTCTTTCATGTTGTTAATCTGGGGAAGACCAATGGAAATCAGTCCTTTAGATCTTGAATTCCTTAAAAATATTGAACCCCACTCCAAACAGTTCAAATTTCTCCTAGTTTAAAAGAAATTAAGATAATTTTGCCTCTTACTACCCTGCAGCAATAGAAAGAAACATCTGAACTATGTAAATTAGGATTCCAATTCTTGAATTTCATCTCAAAAAAACAAACAAACCCAGCATTTGCTTCAAATCCTTAAAGAACACTCTCTTTTGAATCTATTTTAAGGTCAAACAATGTTACTTTTACAGTTTTACAACAATATACAAGATAATTATTTTAAATATCATATAAATAATATTAACAAAGAGTAGCAAATTTATCTGGAGCAAATAATTGAATAAGAAAAATTGATTTGTTGCTTTTCCTTTAAGTTTCATTATTTTACATTATTTCAAAGTTTTATATAACTTCCACCTCCTCCTTGAATGGGGGACAGCAGTTCTTCTAGTTTTAACCATGTGTGTCTTGTAGTGTTTTTCAATTACCAGGAAATGATATTTTTTTTCTTTTTCTTACAGCTTTACCATAATCTCACTATATGTCTCCCTTACTTCTACAGCCTTAACATTTTCCATTAAACACCAGTTGTTAGCAACTACATGAACTCTATTTTCTCTGTGTAAGAATTTTTTCTGCAAATGTTTTTCTTCATGTTAGGAACTTGGCTTATTACCATCCACCAAATGCATTACTCTTATGTTTAATAAATACATTGTAATAAAATAAAGACAGGCCTCTTTTCCATTTCAGTACCTGAACTTTCTTATTCTAAAAATGCACACTTTATCTAAACCTACATTTAAAAATAGATTTTTTTCCTTTTAGCCTCTAATTAGAGTTTTAGTCCCGGTGCCTGGAGGCCGTGCGGATCTGGATGGGGAGAAACAGACTCAGGCTCAACCCATCCAAGACCGAGTGGCTGTGGTTTCCGACATCCCGATATAGTCAGTTGGCGCCATCACTGACTATTGGGGCCGAGTCATTGCCCCCCACGGAGAGGGCTCGCAACTTGGGTGTCCTCCTGGACTCACGGCTGTCTTTAGAAGAGCATATGACGGCCGTGGCCAGGGGGACTTTTTATCAGGTCCGCCTGATTCGCCAGTTGCGTCCCTTTCTGGATCGGGACTCGTTAAATACGGTCACTCATGCTCTTGTCACTTCCCGCTTGGACTACTGCAATGCTCTCTACATGGGGCTCCCCTTGAGGAGCACCCGGAGGCTCCAGCTGGTCCAGAATGCGGCCGCGCGGGTGGTTATGGGAGCGACGTGGCGCTCCCATGTGACCCCCCTCCTGCGCGAGCTGCACTGGCTCCCGGTGGTCTTCCGGGTGCGCTTCAAGGTTTTGGTTACCACCTTTAGAGCGCTCCATGGCATCGGACCGGGGTATCTACGAGACCGCCTTCTGCTACCAATAGCCTCTCACCGACCAGTACGCTCCCATAGAGAGGGGCTCCTCAGGGTGCCGTCGGCCAAACAGTGTCGACTGGCGGCCACCAGGGGGAGAGCCTTCTCTGTGGGGGCACCTACCATCTGGAACGAGCTCCCCCCAGAGATACGGAAGATCCCGGACCTGCGCACGTTTCGCCGTGCTCTCAAAACTTTTCTATTTCAGCAAGCTGGCCTGGCCTAACTCCCCTCTTTTAAATTCTTAAATTTTAAATTTTTTAATTCGTGATTTTATAAATTGGGTGTTTTAATCTGTGTTTCGGCCAAAATATTTAATAATTTTAAGGGATTTTTAATATTTGTATTGTCTGTATTTTATCTTGGCTGTTCACCGCCCTGAGTCCTTCGGGAGTAGGGCGGTATAGAAATTTGATTAATAAATAAATAAATAAATAAATTAGAAAAATAAAACAAATTAAGACATAGTGGGTCAAGTTCCTAATATTTGACATTAAGATCAAAATTTCACAATATAAGCAGTGTCCAAACCAGTGCAGTAAGAGTTTTATATCAAACTAAATTATAATACTCCCATCATTTTTCATAGAGTTATTTAGAAAAGCATTTCTAACTCACTACTCAAAATGAAAGAACCTATCAAAATTGTTAAATGCTATTTGATATCATAATTATCAAAACTTTGATTATCCTGAGTCAATGGGACAGGAAATTTAGTGAACACTAACTTTGAGATGAGGGCAAGGGACAAGTTTTTCTCAGAATAATATGTTTCCCCAAAATGAATCTGACTTTAATATAATAGAATAATATATATCCTACTGTTATTTTTGTATGAAAAAGGCTTCACTGGATTCTCACATTTTGAATTTCTCCTTTAAGGCCTATATGTTTGTACACTTTACTATGGATGACAATTAATTTATTATATTTGTTGTTTATTTGTTTTAGTGTTAGACTATATTTTGTACACAATTTTTTAAAGGAAAATGATCAAAGGTTGGTACAAAGTTATTTCCCCCACATATCTTTTTCTATTATCTACAAAAAACACAGATGTGGTCACCGTTTATTAAATTTGAAAACCTATGTTCCTTTCACAAGGACAGAACAGGGTTTTATCCAAATGTATGTCATTTGGAGAGATCAGGCTACATAATAACATGGACAATGTTTAATTAGCATTTCTATTTGACAGAATAACTACTGTTAATAGAGTGGATATCAACCTGGATTTTCCTTTCCAGCATTGACCTACATGCCCTAAAAAGTCTAGCCAGACTGTAAGAAGAATGAAGCAGATGTTAAACTCATTACCTTGCTGGTCATACATATATAACATTTTCAATGACTTACTGTGAAAGATTAAAAATGTGATTTACTACTATATATTCTTGTTTTCCTTGTGAGCAAAAATTAGGGATATTATACAAAGAACCTACTTAAAATAACTTACAGCTTACATTCAGAGTTTTTCTTGGAGGTGGGGGAGGCATATTTTCAGACAAGGAAAAAAAATAGCCTTGTAACATCTGGCATTTATCCTACTCTTCTATATGGAAACACCACTTACGAACTATCAGATGTATCAACTTTGGGGAATGGGTATCATTTCCCACAGAAACAAGTATTAGTAACTGATCATCCTTTATGCACAGCTACTACAGATCTGCAAATACAATATTACATGCTAGTGGCCTGAAATAAGGTGCTTCCTGGTTGTCACTACATATTGACTTTTAGAACAGATTAAAATGCTAGAAATAATAGCCTGTTGGATTTGGTTCTGTATATCCATAGCAGTGAATTATTCATAAATAAAATCACACAGATTTTAGTCTGTTTAATGCTAACTAGTCTGAGACAAAGAAAACTAAATCTGGGACATTGCACAACTCGATTTGGTGTTGGTGACTTGAATGCTATCATTAACTTCTTTTATGATTATTAAAATAAGGTTTTAAATGGAAAAAAGAATTATTACAAAATATTTTCTATCCTAATCCAGAAATTCACTTTTTATCAGTTAAATACACATGAACACAAACACAAACAAACACAAGCATACACAAACGTACATATAATTTTTATTTGTTTTTATATATGCATGCTGATTTTTAGCTGAGGATTGGGAGTTTGGCAATCTGTGTTTCAAACTGCATGCAAGCATTCTCTTTAAGAGAAGCAGTGAATGAATATTTAAAACTTTTCTCATTAAAATATTAATATAACATGTTTTAAATCATCAGAAATGATGATTTAATGATGTTCACATATTAGCAGTAATATGGTAGGCACTATCCAGTGAGGCCTTATGATCCTGGTAGTAATAAAAAGGCAACATGTTTATCTTAATTTTCTGTTCAAAAATTCGCTATTGATTAATATAGTCTGTAGGATCCTTGAAGACTTTTTATTATGTCACTTACAAAATGCCATATATTAGTTGTGGTATTGAATCAATCATCTTTTCCAAACTGGAACCCTATAGATATGAGAAAATTCAGAATACATAACACCAAGTTGACAATGCTGGTATAATCGCTTTAACATGAGACATTATTTTTAAAAGAAGCACTCAGCATTAAACAAACAAAGGGGTTTTGATTGCTGTGCATATTACGTTATGAATATTCTTGCAGCACATCTGAAATGATTAAAAGTTAAAATAAATGAATACCAAACAACAAAGCATCACATTTGGCACAAAAAAAAAATCACATTTTTTTCAGTCAAAACATTGTTGTGTTGAATGTTGAGGAATGTTGTGTTGAATGTTGGGAAATGTTGTGTTGAATGTTGGGGAAATTAGAGTTGTAGAGGTGAGGTGTTCTTGCAGGAAGACAGTTGGATGTCACATAAAAAGCCAGAAGATAAGATTGATTTTTGCTGAGCACATTGTAAGCCGCCCTGAGTCTTCGGAGACGGGCGGCGTATAAATCAAATTAAAAAAAAAAAATTATGCATATTAGCATCATTCAGGCCAGGTTTAATTATCCCAGAAAAACATTTGGATTTTAAAATGCCAATCACTATACATGTTTAAATTATTGTTTGTTTGTTTGTTTGTTTGTTTGTTTGTTTGTTTGTTTGTTTGTTTTAGGAGGAGGAGAAAGAGAAGGAGAAGGAGAAGGAGAAGGAGAAGGAGAAGGAGAAGGAGAAGGAGAAGGAGAAGGAGGATGTTGTACTACTTTGTTATTTAGTATTTCAGAGAATACTTTTGGAACACAAAACCAATATATAGATATTTCAATAAACAAAATTAACACAATATTCAGACAGCCTGAACTTTACATACATACCACAAACTACTATATTTGGGAAGATATTTAAATATTATGAAGGTTTTCAGTCACCTCACATGAAGGTTAGTAATGGAAAAGGGATTTAAGTACAGACACACACTTTGCCACATCACTGCAATTCTTGTTCATTTCAAAGGGAATTTCTAATTTATTTTTGCTAGAACACAAGCCAATGCATCTGTATTATCTGAAAACTTATTTAATTATTCACTTTCCAGTGAATACCTGCAGGTCTAACAACTCAGTACAAGAAGATATGGATTGATGGTAGGGACAAACATTAGGAAGCATTTACTTCCTATCCATATTACATGAACAGGGAGAACACATAACACCTATAGAACTGCGTATGGCATGCGAAACAATCAGTGCTTTCATATTCATGAGATAAGATAAGTAAATAAAAATCCACAGTCTCCACAATTGTCTTGCAACACTAGTGATTGTATTTAGACAATTCCATTCCTATCCTAAAAGATCAGCATGAGCCAGTAAATAACAGTCCAAAGGTTGCAAATAGCATGATTATAAACTGTTTTGTGGAGAGGAAAGCTTTGAGAACTATTTTAACTTGGGAAGGCATGCAGATGGGAATTTGATGTTCTAAGGATTAAAAGTTCCCATAATAGCCTGCTTAAGTCACATGCCTGTATTTCCTAAATGTACATCACTATTATACCAGTAAATCTCAGAATCACAGGGTTTTGTTTTGTTTTTTTTCTAAAGCATTCTTTCCATATTTTATTTTCTATCAGAGTCCCAAGGACATGGTATGTGCAAACAATAAGACTTGGCTCGGCCAATAGTGAACCATTGATTAGAGTTGACATCAGTAAGGGGGAAAAGTTATTTATTATTATTGCCCAATTATTCAATACACAAGGCAGGGCAGTGGGAAACATATACATAACCCAGTAGAAAGTATGTGAATGTTTCTTTTGCTATTTTAACAAATCGATTACAGATGGCAGTAAATATGAAGCAACAGAAATATTTTTAATTGAAAAAACTACTGGAAATTTGGGGTTTACTGCATGAAAAATCTAATAAAAATTATTCATGAAAATATTACAGATTTTGAAGTTTCTACCCGTCCAATTTAATTCAACAGATTGGGAATGCTGTACATCCCATCAGTCAAAGAGTGTCCCCTGGTAAGAACTAGGAGGTAAGCTTTTTCTCCTGTAGCTCCTGATTTGTGCAATATTCTCCTGTCAGATATTAGAATGGTCCTAACCCTGTTAGCTTTCACAAAGATTTAAAAACTTGATTATGTTCCCAGGCCTGGGGCTCAGAATGTGTTAAGGGCCATGTTGTTTGGCCTTGCTATTAATTAATTAATCATCACTGTTTGTACTTATTTATTTTGTGGATGTTTATTTTTAATTTTTTTTTATCATTTTAGAATTGTAGCCACCCAGAGTCACTTGCTTAAATTGGGTGACTGTAGAAATTGAATAAATAAATAAATATGTAATACTTACCTCTAGTAATAATCCCACTGTATCAGATTGTGGTACGTAGCCAAGGTTTATTAAGTAACTTAACATTATTTTTTTTCAATCAATTAAAATCTGAGCCATAGATAAGGAGTCAAAACTATAATTGAGACTTCTATAGTCAGTTGGTTTATTATATTCTTAGAGCAATACAAGCATACAAGTATAGTTCAGTGCTCTATAAATAATTATAAATCTATTTTAAGAGATAATAAAGAGAATGTAAGACAAAATTATAATATATCTATAAAAACAACAATTAAAAAACAATCTATGCCTGATGTACAAAAGAAACAATAAATGTCTAGTTATATGATAGTATCTAAAATTATATAACATGTCATATCACCTAAATTACAAAAATGCAGTGGTATCTAAAATTTATGTAAAGTATGATAATATGTAACATTACAAAAACTTGATGACATCTACAATTAAATATGTCTGTGTAGCAGGAACATGGCCCATTAGAGTTACATGGATTTTACACGCTGCTCTGCAAAAATATAGTTATATACACTATAATAAATTGGCTCTTAGCTTTTGGCTAAAATGAAATTTCATAGTTCTAGGGCCCAATTAGACAGTACTATTTTTTGTTGCTGAAATCCAGAGCTACCTTTAATGGTGTGCCTACATTACGAGCAAACTGAATTCAGTATTTAGAAGTTTTCAAATGGAATCCAGCTTTCAGCAATACTTTAATTTGAATCCTGCATTGTACGGGGGTTAATGGCCTAAAAATGGTCCCTTCTAACTATAGCATGCTAAAGTTGAAAAATTTGAAATGAAGAGCCCAAAGATAAAAACGAATAAATGATAAGCCACAAATATGTAGAATAAGTAATAGCATAATACGTGATCAAAATAGTATAAAGTGCATACATTTGTTTGAGCAGTGAACCCATACTCTGTATAGAAATTGTAAATATTTACAAATGCAATATAGTTAACTTATAGAGTTGTAAATAGTTAAGCACAGTGGTGGGTATAAGGTCAAGATCATATTTTCCCAAGATCTTACACTTTTTGATAGTTTTCTTCAACCATGAGAGCATGAAGGCCATTGTTGTTTATTTATTTTAATTGGAAGCCTACATTCTCATGATACAGTAGGAACTTCCCAGAGGTGGGTTTCAGCAGGTTCTGACCAGTTCTGGAGAACCAGTAGCAGAAATTTTGAGTAGTTCAGAAAACCGTTAGTAAAAATTCTGACTGGCCCCTTCCCCATGTATTCTCTGCCTCCCAAGTCCCAGCTATTTGGGAGGAAATGGGGATTTTACAGTATCCTTCCCCTTCCATTCCCACCAAGCCATGGCCACCAAGCCATGCCACGCCCACCAAGCCACACCCACAGAACCAGTAGTAAAAAATTTTGAAACCCACCACTGGAACTTCCCCATAAATCTGGTATATCTTAGGTACTCTGACCGTAACCAAGTAAAGGTTTTTGTCTAGTTAACAGTCAATGAATTTAAACTAATATCCGCAATTTAGTGTAATAACTGTTTATCAAAAATTCCCACCATATAAACAAGGATTTCTCCCAGGCTGCCTTTAAGCCTGTTCTTCATTAAAAGGCAAATTATGACCTATATAAAGTTTAACATAGAACGGATTATCATTTTTGGTACAGATATTACATTTGGTACTTGCTGTCTTATTGCCAAAATGAAAACTGCATATTTGTTGCATATAAACAGGAAATTCAGTAAAATAAACAATTACAGCTGTCATTTCAGATTATATGCAAAGAGTATTCTTAATCATTACTATTTGCAAGGGAATCAGAAGAGTATGTACACTTAGAATGTTTTCTTTATATTACCTGATTTTTCTGCCAGCTGAAATATAATTATATTTTGAATAACAGAGCAGAGGTTAATGAGATATTTATTCCTAAATAGAATTTTCATGGCATAGCACATGGACAATATATTTTAATTAACTAGCCAGCTAACAAATTTATGTGCAATAAACTCATTATGATTTTCTATGCTTCCAATATCCATAGTACATATACAATCAATAAGTAAAAACATCACAATAGCATGAACAAACTCTGCTATTATAATAGTTTTGTATATCACATAAAAAACAATCATAGTCACAAACTCACATTCAGTAGAAGAATAGCAGGTGACATACCCAAAGGTTCTCTGGAGAGCTTAATCTTAACCAGCTTCTGGGAAGCCATCAAGGTTCTACAGCAGTGTTTCTCAATCTTGGCAACTTTAAGATGTGTGGACTTCAGCTCTCAGAATTCTCCAGCCAGCCAGGTTGTCTGGGAAATTCTGGGAGTTGAAATCCATGCATTCCATGCATCTTAAATTTGACAAATTGAGAAACATTTGTCTGTAGTATCAGTGCTATAACAAAAATAATTCATCTTTTCCTTGCATTGACCTAGAGGAGACTTGTTTCTATTGTCCTGAAATATAAGACTGGACAATCCATAGAAATAAGATATAAATTTACTGGCAATTGTTAGGAGAAAATTTCTAACAGAAACCTCTTGTTCACAGCAAAGCATCACATAAGAAGAATTAAGCCCTAGTCACTCCTTTTCTAGAAGCTATTAACTAGTAGCTGAACAGGAATCTGTAAGAATGTTATTGTTGTATCCTGTACTGACCAGTGTTGCTATCCCACAATTCTCTTTTGATTTTAAGGCATTTTTTGGCTTGTACCCATTTTTTCATTAAATATAAGTTTCAATGTTAGGGGGAAAAAAACAGAACTTCTTTATAGTAGTTTATGTAGTGATTGTTGTCTTAATCCTTCCCAACACAGGTGACAAGTTAATTTTGCCTTATTTTGTCTTATTAGCTTTGCTTTGTTTTTGTTTTGTTCCATTGGATATTTTATTATTTATTTATTTATTTATCGTTTGTGTTTCTAGGCCGCCCATCTCCCTCAAGGAGAAACTCATATTTCAAGTGAAAGGGGTATTTTCAGAGGACCAGACATTCCAACATAGTGAGACTGCCTGTTTTACTGACCCTGCTTTGTGAACTTTGGGTTTGCCTGAAGCAAATCGTGAAAGATGCTTGTCTCTGCAATTTGTTTCAGAGTTTTGGCAAAGTAAATATATATATATATATATAATTGCACTTTCTGCTAAAGGGAAAAAGGAACTTCATTGCTTCTTCCCATATTTCTAGGGAATACTTGCATAATTGTCCATAGGAAAAGGTATTCCTTTGTAGAGCATATAGTTCTTTCCATTATGAATTTTTGCATTTGTTATTTTCTTTGTTCACATTTTTTCTACTGTATGACATTTACAATGTTTCATAGGAACACAAAATTCCACAAAGACTTATGTTTTAATTCACACTTCAGTCTAGAAAAGGCAAATAGAAAAGTTCACATTTATTTGCCAGCTGAATTTCTTGTGCATCCCTATTCACAGATAGACAAAACAAAAAAAATGGATCATCAAACAAATAAATCAGAGTTCTCAGTGAAGTCACAAATGACCAGGCTTAAATGATCATATAAAGAACACATTATGTGAAGACATAGCTCTCCTGAGAAACCTATAACACTGGTAAAAGAGGATGAAGAGAGAAGAAGAAAATGACCAGCAGCCAGGTGGATAGATTCAATTACAGCAGCAATGAATGCAACATTTATATTGCTGAAGCAACTGATTGAAGTCAAATCATGCTACAGGAGATCTGTCTATGTGATTGCTAAGAGTCATTGCCTGCTTAGTAGCACATACTCAAAAATCAATTCATGGATCCCAATATCTGGCATCAGTGACAGAAGCTGTGATTATTTGAATAGGTTTGAAACAACCAGTAGCTATTATTTTCTTTTTTTTACCCCTTTTTTCTTTTAGATAATAAAGAAAAAAATGAATATAATGAGAAATGTGTGTGCATAGAAATAGCACAATGTAGACACTCATAACTTTTGGTAAATGTTGACAATCTGATGGGAAAAAAACAGAAAGTAACCTCTTATTTTTTATCTCTTCCACTCAGTGAATAAAAACTGTAGTAGTATAACCATCTAGCTTTGCATTTTCAACACTTGTACTAAAGTAGAAAAACAGAAATCTTTGAATTGTGGCATACTAAAAGAAACAATCCATGTACTTATTCCAAAGGCAGCTATGCAGAGGTAAACTGAATTCTGATATGGTCTTGCTATTCTTTTTCTTCTTGCAATCAAGAAACTTCAAGAAAAGAGCAAAGGCATGTGAGCTTCTTTGACTCAGCCTTCTTTGGAACCTGTTTGATCTAAAGATCAAAGGAGTTGATGGCCAGTATCACCTCTCCTGGGTGTGCTTACTAACTCTGTATTCAGTATGAAGCATCAGTGGCTTCATTGCTTCCTCATTCATTCACTGATTCACATGTCCATCTATTGAGAATTTGTTTTGCTTATTGTCTTAGAACACAGTGAACATATCAAACCTATTGCCTAACTGGTGTTTAAAGTGAAGATAGATATAATAAAACCATGTTTTATTGCCCTTTCTACTGAATCTGCACAGTGGTATTATAACCTTGTTTTGAATAGTAATGATACAGCTAATTAGAAACAGACTCAGTAATAAACCTGAATTGAACTGTAGGGAGGTATAGCGAGAGTACTAAATCTTTTTTTTAAAATTATAAGAAA
The DNA here is from genome assembly GCF_059756535.1 of Pantherophis guttatus. Lineage (NCBI taxonomy): Eukaryota > Metazoa > Chordata > Lepidosauria > Squamata > Colubridae > Pantherophis > Pantherophis guttatus. Next base: position 51,987,818 of record NC_142068.1, on the reverse strand, counting down.
TAAAGAATAGATATGCCACATGCCAGTAGGATAAAACCGGATCATAACTAACATCAACCCCACTATTTATACCATACCAGTTTTCATGTCTTGATAGCCAAAGATGAAAAAAAAAAAGTCTGCAAGTCCTATAGTGAAAGTCAAAGTGAAGAAATATGATTAAAATTAAATATAAAGAAGTTTAAAATAATGACAACAGATAGAATAACCAGCCTTAGAGTTGACAGTGTAGATCAGGGCTGTCAAACTCCCGGCCGGATGCTGGCCACACCCCCGTCCGGTTTAGCAAGGGGGAAAAAAACCCAGTACATCATGTGACGATGTGAGTTTGGCACCCCTGGTGTAGATATTGAAGCAGAGAATAGCTTCTGCCATTTAGCATCAACCATCAACAATAAAGGAGCAAGCAATCAAAAAACATGTTGCAGACTAGTGCTTGGTTGAGCAAACATGAAGGCCTTTGAAACAATATTCAGATGTTCTTCTGTGTTGATCTCTAAAGATAAGAATTGTGCAATCCATGGTATTCCCTGTGGCTCTCCAGGAAAGCAAAAATTGGATTTTAAAGAAGTAGGATAGGAAAAATATTGACACCTTTGAACTTTGGTGTTGGAGAAGACAGCCAAGAATACAAAGCAAGGATTGTTGAACAAATCAGCCCTGAGTTGTCACTTGAGGCAAATGACTCAAATTAATTTACTTTGGACCAAGCTTCTGGAAAAGGGTCTAATGTTGAGAAACATAGAAGGAAAGGAAAGAGGACAGCCAGCAGCAACTTGGATAGACTATTATATCATCAATGAGTGCCTCATTGTGAGAAGCTAGGAATATATCATCACAGAGAAAATGTATCTATGTGGTTGCTAGGAAGTGAAAATGACTTGCACATAATAAATAAATCAATCTCATATCGAGTGAAAGACAAGCACATTTTTGTGCATAAACACAGAACACCTGTCCTTTTCTAATAATACACTCACATTACTATTATTGTTGTTGTTGTTATTGTTATTATTACAGAATTAGTGTATTTGACATTCAAGGCCTAAAAAAAAAAAAGAGGTAAGACATAATTTCAGACCTAAGAATCCTATCACAACAAATTAGATTTAACAGGGTAAATCAGGGATTAGAATTGGTAAAGATGCTCCTTTACCAGCAACGAGGCTGTGAGAGCCTGGCATCATAGAAATTCCATTGCACTCTGTGTCACTCCCTTCCCTGGAAAGATATCATCAATTGCTGATTACAAGCAAGCCTTCCTGTGTGAAACAGTCCAGAAATAAGGGGTTAATATTTCCTTCTACTGGCATAAACCTGATTTAAGCCGTCAGCTACATCCCCTGGAATTGTCATAACTAATTCAACCCATGGGCTACTTTTAATTTTGTGGGTGGATAATCTTCTTATGGAGATTTTATGTTTATATATATTATAAGCAACTACAATCATTGTGTTTCATAGATGAAACTATTCCTTAGAATGCCTTTGTTTACAATAGCAGAGTAAAATGTTCCAACAAAATGTAATCTGGTGCAAGGAACATATGGATTATAAAACTAAGTGTTTCTTATAATTTCAACCACTAATATTATAATCAAATACAAAAAAATTGTATTCATGAACAAGAATGTGGCTGGGGTATATGCATTTCCTAATCCATTTCTTCTAGAAAAGACTATTGTAATAATTTCCTAGAAATGCACAGCTGCTTTTCTTGAAGGAAAAGATAGATATTGAACATTTTAGAAATGAGAACAGATTTAACTGAACCACAGCTGAGCTGCAGAAGAGCATTTTGTTTTTGAAACTTGCAGGCAACACTTTTTATATGAAGTTTTTTACCTGTTTCATACTTCCGCTGATTTAATCATTGCATGAACATAAACATAATATTTCAAACTGATTGTAGTTGCTTAATGTTTTTTCTCAAACTCTGCTTCCCATTGTTTGGCTCTCATAGGTTTTAAAATTAAATGTAGAGGTACTAGGAGATTTTTACAGGGAGGCTGTTGTTGTTTTTCTTTTGATATGGTTTGTGCTCTATTTGCATTTAAATTGTATTATTTTTTATAGTAACTTAGACAATTTTGTTCTAGAGTAAGATACAAATGTAGAATAGGAAGGAAGCAGGCTAAAATCATTCAGTATTTCCAGCCATCAAAACTGGCCTTCGACAATTCAATTCTCCAAAGTGATCTCTCTTTCAACTATATTGACCATTAACTTTGAAAATGAGATCAAGGCTTCTTTCATGCTTAAACCTCAAAGTGCAATATTCTTTCCTATCAAGGAGAGAATTTGAATCATAAACCCCAGTTTTCCCATCAGTAAAAATGATTGCTGTATATATAATAAAATGGAGGGAGGGAGCTAAATAAATGAAGTAGGGAGAATGGGAGTGGTAAACTTTAATATTAATCCCCTTTCATTCATTTTATCTTCATGAAGATTTCTTGCCTAAGGATTTCAGCAAAAACATTTTGTTACTTAGTACTATTTTATTTCTGAGACTGAACTAAGCATTTTAACACTTCTGCCTTCACTAGCTCATACAATCAATACTTTCATCTGGTTGCCACATATATTTTCATGGCTAGGCGTTTTAAAAGTGCAGTGTTGATGTGAGGTGTTTTATTTATTACCTGATCATCCAACATTTAAAAGTTGTATAGATGGGATGCATTTTTCTTAAGTTGTCTATTTTATAACAACGAGACTAAAATATTTCATCTTTTCCCTTTTGTCCTTCACCTTTATCTGTCCTTAAAAACCTTAAAAACCTTAAGAGGTAAGGTTTTCAAACAATACCCTCCTTCCAATTCTTTGCTAGGGAGGCAATAGTTCCATTTTCTTTCCATCATAGGAATAGAGAGGTGTGCTTTGTTCTTGCACATTATACAGTTCAGTCCTTATAAAGATATTAGTCAGCAATAGTTGATGTACTGCCAAATGTAAGAATGTAAATGCAACTATTTGACTTCCAAGATGGATTTTCTCTGGATGAATGAGGACAGATCAAGTTATAGAAACTGCATAAACATTTTCACAAGGAAGACAATGATATCTGAAACTGAAATTAAATCAGTATTTCATAGGCTGTGGGAAATTGTTATCACTTGATATTTATCAAAGAAGTAAAAAATTAACTAAATGTTATTTAATTAATATTTTATTCATCCCTTTACTACGTCAATGTATTCAAAGAAAGTTTAAAAAGTTAATATATGGTACATTTAAAAAGATACTGATCCACAAATTTGCAGATACTGTTTCTTGATATGCAGAAAAGGAAATAGTCTCTTCATATTTTCTATCTGAAAGATAAACAATTACTAACATACAAGCTAAAATGGAGATGACAGTAAGTAATATAAAATCTAGTCATAACAGGTCACTCTCAGGGTAATCTGTTCTGATTCATTTCCTGACTCAGAAGGATATTCAGAAAAATCAGAGCTTCACTCTTCCCTGCTGTATTTTTAAAAAAAGTAGCACTGTCTGGAGCATCCATATGTATTTTGTCTTCTGTCTTGAAAAGTTATTTCCATCATGTCCCATCTTTAAACCTATCTCTTTCCACATGTAGCATCATAAACACATCTCTCTAAATAGCTCCACATATGACTACATCTTCCTAGCATGTATCCTTCACCATAAAATCATTTTCTAAAGAGAAGGAATGAAAAACCTGTAATGGCATGTGGGAATAGCCTTAGGAGTCAGGAAAAAGAGACAAAACCGAAGGAATGGTGATATAAAAGGCAGCTGAGACCACAGCAGCAATCATTTCCACACTATATTCCAAATGCACAACAATCTTTTGCTATTACAATTGTATTAAAAATGGGGCATGATAGAAATCATTTTCCAAGATAGATGACAAAATACATACAAAATAATATAGATGCTCCAGACAGTGCTAATTTTTAAAAAAATACAGAAGGGGAAAATGTTCCAATATAATTTCACTAGGCTATCCTTCTTTGCCTCTTCTATATTTCTCTGACCTGTCCTGAATTACTCAATCAATGCCTGCGTGAGACAAATTGACCTGTGTGCATGTGAATGCATGAGTGCATGCTCGCAGGGCCTGGTTGTGATGTAACTTGATCAACTAATGGTGATCTGATTGCAAAATCATACTAAACTTGGAGTAGACCTTCTCTTCATCTGTCACCCTACCATGGCTTTTCCCAAAAGTAACAATAGTCAGTGGTATGATTATCTTTCAAAGTCACTGCAATTTGTTCAAGTGGTTAATTACAGTCACAGGTATGCTGTCCCATCATTTTTAGCACTGTAGGACTTGAACTTTGCAGCACTCTCCAGTTTACTTGATATCTCACTTGAATAGAGTAGAGTAGAGTAGAGTAGAGTAGAGTAGAGTAGAGTAGAGTAGAATAGAATAGAATAGAATAGAATAGAATAGAATAGAATAGAATAGAATAACAGAGTTGGAAGGGACCATGGAGGTCTTCTAGTCCAACCCCCTGCCTAGGCAGGAAATCCTATAGCATTTCAGACAAATGGTTGTCCAATCTGTTCTTTAAAACTTCCAGTGTTGGACTATCTACAACTTCTGGAGGCAAGTTGTTTCACTGATTAATTGTTCTAACTGTCAGGAAATTTTTCCTTAGTTCTAAATTGCTTCTTTCCTTGATTACCCATTGCTTCTTGTCTTGTCCTCAGGTGCTTTGGAGACTAGCTTGACTAGTCTTCTTTGTGGCAACCCCTGAGATATTGGAACACTGCTATCATGTCACCCTAGTCCTTCTTTTCCTCAAACTAGACAGTTCCAGCAACCGTTCTTTATATGTTTTAGCCTCCAGGCCCCTAATCATCTTTGTTGCTCTTCTCTGCACTCTTTTTAGAGACTCAACATCTTTTTTACATTGTGGTGACCAAAACTAGATGCAGAATTCCAAATGTGGCCTTACCAAGGCATTATAAGTGCCTTTAACACTTATAACATTTATGTGATATAGGTATTAGGTATTAATACTGAAGGTATTAACACTTCATGTGATTTGATTCTATCCCTCAGTTTATGCAACCTAGAACGGTGTTGGCTTTTTGACTTATTTAATTCTATATAACAAAAACACAATCAGAGAAAGAAGAAATAGTACTGATTAAAATAAATGTAAATCCATTAAAGGAAAGATAAAATGTCACCTAGTCCAAAGCCTATGCTGAAGCTGAATTTAGTTTCAAAGGAAAAGTTGGATCTTCACCATTCATAGCAGTGATATAACTGCTATGAAATTCATGGAACTGAGTAGAATTTTTTTATTAAAAAATCAGTTTACAATGTGAGTGGCCACTATAAGCAATAAGTGAACAATGCTGACAAAATAATGAATATGTGTATCTGGAAAAAATCTTAATTCTAGGTTAATTCTAGGTTAATAATGAATATGTGTCTCTGAAAAAATCTTAATTCTAGGTTAATTCTAGGTCTGAATGAAGCAAAGTGAAAAACAGAATGGCTCTCCCTGCAAGGAAATTATTACTGAAAGCCAGTGAAATTTGAAAAGCAGTCCTTTATTATAAATACCACCATGTGGAATGCCACAGAGACCATTAAATGTATGTCCACTAACTACTGTCTATTTTTAATAATCACTTGAGAAAATGCTAAAAGATTTTCCCTTATAGAATAAATGTAATTCTAAAAAGTAAAGAGAAACAGTGACCAGTTTATTATAAATTTATTGTGGCTAGCTACAAATAGCTAGCCACAAACAAATAGGTACAGGTCAGACATGGGTTTCAGCAGGTTCTGACCAGTTCTGGAGAACTGGTAGTAGAAATTTTGAGTAGTTCGGAAAACCGGTAGTAAAAATTCTGACTGATCCCGCCCCATCTATTCTCTGCCTCCCAAGTCCCAGCTGATCAGGAGGAAATGGGGATTGTGCACTATCCTTCCCCTGCCATACCCATCAAGCCACGCCCACCAAGCCACACCCACAGAACCAGTAGTAAAAAATTTTGAAACCCTGCTACAGGTGCTATGAATGTTTCTGTGCATTTAAAGATGAAGATGTGCTACCTATTTGGCTTATAAACTGAACTAAACCCTCCAGAAGTAATCCAAATTACTTCCTTCTTAAAATCTCTCTAGCTTATTTTGAATACTTGCTGCTTTTCTAAACCCACACCCACAGTTGCTGCCAGTTGAACTATGTGGAATCAAAATCCAACACAAGACCCACTTTTTAAACTTAAAATGAAAGTGAAAGGTGGAATAACAACTTTATTGCCATTTTACTTTATCTATTACAGTGGGCCATTAGCGGATGAACAAAAAACTTGTTTGCTTAGGATAACTAGCTATATATCACACATGCATACATATGCATATAAATATGACCTGTCTCTGTGCATTGCTTGCTAAGTAATGATGCTTTTGATCCTCTTCGTTCTTATAGTATAAACTAGACTTAAGAGATACAAGGGCATTTCTTCATAGCATCACTTTTACTTTTCAATCCCACCAAATCATTTATAATCAGTTGTGTATTCACTTTCAGCCCCCCCTCCCCATGGCTCAGTGATTAAGACACTGGACTTGTCAGCTGACAGCCCAGGATCGAGACCCAAGTGCTGCATAATGGGCTTTTTCTTGCCCTAGTTCCTGCCAACCTAGCAATTAAAAAGCATACAAATGTGAGTAAATAAATAGGTACCGCTTCAGCAGGCAAAGTTACTGCATTCCATACTTTCATGGTGGTCACATGATGATGGAAGCGTCTCTCAGACAACGCAGACTCCCTAGGCTGAGAACCGGAGATGGGCACCTTTGAGTCTGGACAGGGAAACCTTTAAACCTTTATTCACTTTCAGTGAGGAAAATCTTGGGACACAAAGGACATTTTGAAGCAATGAGTTCTGTCCCTCTATCTGAACAATAGGAAAACAAAAGACATTTTATCAGTGTCCTGCTCCAAGCTATTGCAGGTTCTCAAGCAACAAAAAAAATCCCTTTACAATACCAAAGAGATAGAATAAACTATTAAACTGAACTATCATGTTTCCAGAATAATATATATTGATCTTCATAAAAACGTCTGAACAATAGTGGTGGCCACAATTCTTCCAAAACACCATTTCTCTTTTTTATTTAAAATTTGATTGCAAACCTCAAAGCTGCAACAATAATATGTAAGGAACTTTATAGCTAGGCATTTTGCCCAACATAGCGAGAGCTACATATTGTTGCAGTGGCTAGAAATGAGAATGGGGTAGGGTGGGAGGATGATACTTTGAAACAGGATGTATGAATGCTATAGATACTATGAATAGCAAACGAAGCAATATAACCTTGGAAGAAGAAACATCACTTCTATCAACTTTATCAGAGGCATAGAGAAGAAATTACAACCAATATGGAAATGACTTGGAGAGGGGGACAGTAACAATATGGTATTTTGTAGCTGCTGGGTTTGTAGGAAAAAAGAAAGGGGAAAGGACCACATTTCTGTCAATGTTGCCTGCTGCCCTTATTAGTATCTAAAAAAAATAATCAGTCCATCCAGATTATTTCAACAGAGTTGATTTCAAACCCAGTGTGAACATTCTAGAGCAGTGTTTCTCAACCTTGGTAGCTTGAAGATGGATGGACTTCAACTCCTAGAATTCCCCAGCCAGCAACCCATCTTCAAGCTTTCAAGGTTGAGAAACACTGTTCTAGAGGGATTGTTGATGGAACTCCTTTTCATTAATAAAATAATAAATATAAAACAACAGGTCACTGTTGCATTTTCTGGATCTCATTAACATAATGCAAGAAATGAGTGGTATGTACATGCACAATGATAATTGCACAATATAAAAAGGATGTTTGTATCTATTGTATATATTACAGGAAGGAAGGAAGGAAGGAAGGAAGGAAGGAAGGAAGGAAGGAAGGAAGGAAGGAAGGAAGGAAGGAAGGAAGGAAGGAAAGGAGGGAGGGAGGGAGGGAGGGAGGGAGGGAGGGAGGATTTACAATGCTTCCTGTGAGCAAGCCACAAGGAAAGTCAGTGGGGAAACCAGCACGGAATTGGAAGTCTCTTTGGCTACCACTTCTTTTTTGCCCACCCATTGTCATTCTGTTTAGGTAAGGAAATATCTCTGAAATGATGACCGAACCAATGAATAATCTAAGCTGAATCACCAGCAGTATAGGTACCCATACTGTGGGTCGATAGAGAGTTCTATAGTAGGAATGTGGGATTGCAGCCAAAGCTGTAGAAATCCTATCTGTTTAATATTGTCAAATTCTCATCATAGTTACTAGCTATATTTAATATCTAGTGGCTCTTGTTAAAATACACCTGCTTGTCCAGATTGGCCATCAAACATGAAGTATGTTTAGTTTTTACAAAATAATCTAATATTCTATAACAAAACTATTCATTTTACAGAGTAATAACCTAATGACAAATTCTTGCTGGAATAACAGTTGAGTGAAGAGTACTTTCTAACAATAAGTGGAATTAATTACTTGGAGAAGTGGTCTATTTCCCAACCCTGAAAGTGATTGAGGCAAGGCTAGAAGGCCATCTGTTATGGATATTTCAATTCTGTGCTAAATAGCATTTGGGGTTGGTAGCCTAAATGGCCAAATAGGCCCATTAACTCAATGATATCCTGAGTTTGGAAATTATGTACTGCCAAATTTTTTATAAATCTCAACACATTTATGACTCACCACATGGAATGCCACATTTTTGCTCTCCCACAGCATTGGCTAGTCTTAGATTATACCAGATACTCTCCTGCCTTTTTAGTGCCTCTTGTTCTTTGTTGATTTCTTTACAGAAACAACGGGAAGGAGGTGTATAATCTTGTACTGGCAAATGATTATGCACCTTGACATTCTCATTATTCAATCATGATTGAAAAATATATTTAAAGTTATTGCAGCATTTTGGAGACACCAAACTGAATACACACAGAAGTGGGATCTTACTGCTTGTTCTTACAAGTTTTATTAAAATGCATAGTATAGAAGTTTGTTTATGTCTCAGAAATAACAGTAGGGTTAGGGTTAAGGTTTTATGTTAGGAAGGAAGGGTTAAGTCATAAAGAGTATGTAACACTATTAAAATAATACTGGAGGGAAGATCATTTTTTTTCAGTGTAGCAAAATTATCCAGATTATTGCTAAACTTCCTTTGAAAGGATCAAGTCAAGTGATAATAAAGGTTATGATTTGTAAGTCTGGTGTAAAAGAATTTGTAGTCCAAGACATATAGGTAACAAAGCTAATTTAACTATATTTATTCAAAGGTAGCTCTTATAGTGGTCAATGGAATATATTTCCAGGTAATTCCAAGAAAGGTACTTCCACAGAGATAAGTGACAAATTGCTTTTACTAATTTCAGATAGTACACTACCATCAGCCATTCCCATCCAAGGTAGCCTGGCCATAGTGCAGTGATTCCAGCTCTAGTGATTTTCAGCTTAGATTGCTGCATTATATAATAACACTATGTCATTTTTCTACTGAAGCAAACAAGAAATAAGTACTTCATCCATTTTACAAAGTTATTTATGAATGTAATTCTGTTGTCTTTTGCATGTAGCATATTGCATTGAAAGTCAATTATTTTTCACCCTCTATTGCATCTATATTGCATTGGAAGTCAGTTATTTTTCACCTTCTATAAGGATTTACGGATTCATTTTATAACACCTTCCTGACAAAATATCTGGGAAATTCTGATCTTTTTATGTACAACTGCTACTATTAGATTAGTTTGATACAGCTTCTTCGAATGTAGCTGAATTCTACTATATAAAATTAGGCAGACTTTGGTTGCCCATCAATAATTCCATTATTAATAGCAATACACTATTACGCCTTGTTCTGTTCTTTTATTTTACTTTAATGTTTTAATTTTGATTCTGGTCTTTGATCATAATAAAAGATTGAATTAAATATTGCATCCTTTGCCAACACTATCATAAGAGGCCAATCCTAACTATAGGGATGTCATCATGGTGCAATGAATTCCATACAAATAAATAATGGGTGGAGTTGCATAATAACACTGTGGCAAACTTTTATTACTCCTCATTCTACTGTGCAAATACAAACAAACATGGGATTAAATACTGCCTGGGTCCTAAAAATGAAAGCTAATATGGGGAACAGAGGAGAACTGGTGTGTTGTCCCTAAATCTCTTCAAGAGGGGAAAATGCCAGAAGGTACAGGAAAGGTATTTAGAAGACTGCCATTGTTTTTTTCTGTTCTGTTCAGTGCCAAGTGCCATACGGGCAGCAATTACAGAGTGGCTGACCATTCTAAGATGCATGTCAAAAAAACAAAGGAATTAAAGTAAACAAAGGAATCTTCCACAAAACAAGAAAGTAAGATATTTATTTTGTTGTATTGTTTTTGTTTTGTTTTGTTGTTTCACAATAAAAGTGAATGATGCATGCAATCTGGTTAAAAAGACAATGGAAGAATAACTGGAATGTATGAGATTTAGGCATAGTATGTTCAAAGATAACTTGTCATTAAAGGGATATGTCTAGTTCTGTATAAAGTAAACTTACAGGATGAAACCATTTCTGCCTTGGCTAAAAACTCGCCAAGCATAATACTGGATTGAGAGTTTGCATGGAAATACCCTATATTCTCATATTCATAGTGTAGCCTGAATTCAGTCCAATATGTACAATATGACCATTAAGACTTCTTTGGTTTCAAAACAAGGTCAGGATTTGAGGGGGGGGCTCATTTATTTTGATTTTGCAGTTTGCTTTGCTTGGAACGAAAGAATCAGAGAAAAAGAGTCTAAAATTATTTCTAGTCTCAGGTTCCCAGCATTCATTCTTTCCAGATGTTATATATTTCCTACTCCACCCAGAAAGTCATGATCCATATCTGTGGCTAATACTGCTAAAAGCCTTCTGAGTTTCATTAAAGAGAAAAATGTGTGCATAGAACGGGTGCCACAGCTGATTGGTATTGCTGTCATGGAAGCTGTGATCAGAGTTTCTTTCAACATATCATTTATTGCATCCGTAAGGAGTTATGGCAAAACAAAAGAACTTATTAATGTCTCATAAATCAAACTTTACAATAATAGTTTCACTTAGAAATCATTATATTTCTGTTATTATATTTTGTTCCAGAACATGGGCCACATACACAGCAATAGAGGAACTCTAACCAAAAATTTCTTACCAATTAATCTTATCTAGAGTTTAGATCTAGAAAGTTGTCTTTCTGACATAACCATTAGCTATCACCTCTCCCATTAGCATCCCTGAGCCCATGAACTTTCTAATAAAAGTAGATATTATGTAAGCTGTATCCACAGAGATCTCCATAAACCCAACATCCTCCATTGTATATCAAAGCTGATGCGGTTCATTTAGGTTCATCTAAGTTCATTTATTCCTAAGACTTCCAATTTGGTACTTTCTTTCTACTTTGATAGTGTCAAGTTTTCCTTGGTTCATGTTTCTGACATTCTATGTACTGATAATATGTCCTTGTAAAACAAGATATTCCTCTTTTCCTGTAGACACTATCAGTGGCTTAATCTCTATACAGCTTTTTATCATTACTTCCAATCTAGCTATAAAAATGTGACACTTCTTCTTAATAAATAGAGAACTACTTTCCAACCTGGGTATCTCAACTTCTGGCCTCCAAAGGCACCTAAATGTTAAAGCCACATCTCTACAGTTTTCTTGTCAACAGAAATAATTTTCTGCTACTTTTTTCTATATTTCTAGATTTTGGAGTTTGTTCTGCTAGATGGGCTGTAGAATGTCTTTTGCTCCTTACTGTTGGTTATTTTTAACATTGCCCTTGCTTTTTCAACCGTACCAAAAATATTGACACTATCAGAATCTCATGTTTCCATCAGTGTCATTAAAAAAAAAGCTTTCTAAAACTCTAGTCTGGCACAAAGTATAAATTAACTCATTTTGTTTTAAAATGAAAATCAAACCAAATTCTGCAAAATCTTTAAATGACTGCCTTTTCCATTTCCTTGGAAGTGTATTTGACATGTTGTTGTGATATTCTTATACAGCTATTGTTTAAGCATTGCTTCTGCTGAGTTTTGATAAGAGAATTATGAGTTCACCATATTATCATGAGTATCAGTTCTAGGACAAGAGACAAAGAAACCACAGAGCAAAGAGCCAACCAGTCTGCCTACATAAAATGTCTTTTGATACATGAGCAAATGGGAACTTTATGTGAAGAGCTGTCGGCTTTCTGGCTAGGAGTCAGACTGTTACCTAGTAAAGAATCTAGCACTCTGTTACAACTAAATATATATTTGTCATTATTATGATCTCTTAAATTCCTCTTCTTTCAAAATTTGTTCCTGACCTTAGTTTGCACTGCAACATTCTTTTTATATTAAGAATTATTAATTTTTATTTAATTTAGACTCAAAATAACATGTGGCTACATTTAGGATACTGTTTAACTGTAAAGTCAATCCAACTCCTTAAATACGTAAAGAAGATTGGTATGCTCCTGCTTTGTCCTAACTTGATTTACAGTTTGTTGCACAGAGTTTATTCAGTTACATGCCAAAGATTGTAAGCTAAATCTAGAAATTGAGAAAGATTTATGAGGCATTGTTTTATACCGTTTTTGTTTTTGCAGATATATATATATAGCCAGTTTTCGACCAAAAATGGAAAAGTTTTCAAATATTATATAAAGCAACTTTGAAGGCAATGATTTCAAATTACTGGAAGCCAACAGAAACATTCAAAGTCAATGATTTCACAAAGTCAATAATTATATCACATTATTTGCATAGTTAATCAGTAATTTGAATAATATGCAGATAAGACAGTCCAGATGCGAGAATTGATATCATACAGGCATCCCTCAAAAGTATGTAAATAGTATCTCCTCCCCCTCATTTCTATTTTCCTATTGCCATCACCAAGATATTGCTAACATAAATATTATACTTTTTATATAGTATATAAACACTAAACCACTAAACATTTAACTAGATACTATGTTTTGCTTTCTTGTACTGTCTTGAAAAAATTCCTATAAAGATTTTGTCTACACTGAAAGCTCATGCTGTTAATTTAACTTTAATGATCTCCACAAAATTATATTCTTTAAGTGAGTATTATAACTTCCTGGAATTTGATCTGTGTATCAAACCTGTATATTAGATCTGTGCATATTTCAAAATTTAAGAAAAGTACTTTAGAATTCACATGATCATATACACAAAAATTTCTTTGCTATTCATTAATACAATCCAACATCTTTCAGATTTATATGAGATCTTGGAAAGTAGGTCACTTTACCAACTGCATTAACTTTAACGAGGTGTTCCTTCAAACAGCAGGCCATTCGCTGTTTGAAACCATTTCCCTTTCTGAGAATTTATTTCTGGAATGTACTAAATTCACTTCTATTAAATGGTATCATCCAGAAGAGGTTCAGCGTATAGATAGCCCTTGACTTATCACCACAATTGAAATCAGAACTTCCATCACTAGGTGATGCAATCATTAAATGAGTCACACCTAATTTTACAATCTTTTTTGCCCCAATTGTTAAGGGGGTCACATGATCATTAAGGAAATCTGGCTTCCCCAATTGATTTTGCTTGCTGAAAGCCCCCCTGCGAGATCACAAATGGTGATCATGTAAACCCAGGATTCCGTAACTGCAGTAAATACATATTGGTTGCCAAATTTTGATCATATGATTACGGAAACACTGTGATAGTCATAAGTGCAAAAACGAGTTATAAGTCACTTTTTAAGTACTGTAATAACTTGAACAGTCATTGAATGGATTGTCATAAATTGAGGACCAACTGTACTCTAGAGAAAAACAGAGTGTTCTCTGAAATGATTCATTAATAGGTTTTGTTTGTTCTTATTAACAGGCACTATTGTTGAGCAATCTAAGAAATGAGAGGTTATCTAGTGATTCAGTGTCCTTAGAAAGAGGCAAAAGCTCTGTCAGGTCTAATACTGGATTCAGGTTTTCTGGAAGGTGCCATTTCATTTTTTTCATTATTTCAGCCTTTCATTAAGTACTAATTTTGGTTACTGCTTAACCACAAAAAGGGGATGTATTTAATGGAGTAATATGCAGATCAGCTCAAAAGAAATACAATGGAGTTCACCCAGGATGAATCTGAGGAAAAAATAACATTAGAATTGCAATTTTAATATCTTAATTTAAGAATCAGGTACTCCAAGCTATCCTTGCTGCCATTTTTGACCTTTTACATGAAATAAGATGCAGTGAGAAGCTGTAGGTCTTTTTATTTGGTGCAGATAATTGATTCACTCATAGATGGATGAGTTTACTAGATGGTGTCTCTGTTGCTGAGTATGGAGTTTATGACCATTAGGTGGCATTTAATATGAGAGCCACTGGTCTGCATTCTTCTTATGTTTTTATTGATTTGTTTTAATCATCACCACCGCTGCTGCTGTGAAACATCTGTATCATAAAAGCTGTACAGAGATTATAGTTTAAAGGCCTCTGAGAGGCCATATATAAGAAGATGACAAAAGGAAAAAGAAAGTTTCAGCAAGATTAGGAGGGAAGATGTAATGAAGCTATTCTTTCTTCAGTGGACTGTTTTAAATTAATGTCTATGGAGATTCTCAGTCATCCAGGTCATGGTTGTCCCAAATGTGCTTTTTTTCAAGAGGGAGTTGGACTTTCTTGTTTTTCTTTGAAGATGTTTTAAATTGAATTTTAATCAATTTGTCTTTGAATGTTGCTGTTTCTGTTATGTTGATTATCACTGTTACTATGTTGTATTTAACAGTAATCAGGTATTTAAGCTACTTACAACAAAATCAACAAATATAGAAATGGTATGTGTCTGACTAAATAAGTAGCACACTTGCACTAAGTAACATATATGGATATGTTCCACTCTGAGGTTTAATTGTTAATCTTATGTACATATGTGTGAATTTATCTGAACCTTTTCCCTTCAAAGTCCTGCATGTAGAATTTCTTTTTACCATCCCATGGATTGAAAAAAGTCACAAAGCAACTATTCTACTAAATTCTACTGTATTTTGTGCCATAAATATAGTTTGCATAATAAAATAGCCAAGGCAAATAGTATTGATGGTTATACACAGTCTTATTTATATGTTGAACACTAAGAATCATTTTTAACTGCAATGGGGCTATCAGCTGTGGCAAACTATTAAAATGTTCTGTCTGACTCCACTTTTGTCTGGTTGTTTCCTTTAACCAAAACAGAGTAACAAAAGTTTTTAGCATAGGTCAATTAGATTGAGGTGATGATAAATAATGTCCGAGGAAATTTATGCAAGCCCACCTTCAATATTATATTCAATTCTCTCCATTCTGCATTGCCTTTTCTTTTTTGATGAGACCAGGAAAAGCTTTTTTACTTGCTTTGTAAAACTGAAGTAAAACCTGAAAGTCAGCATTGCTACGTTGACCTAGATCAAACCTCAGTGTTTTGTTGTTCCAATAAAATTCTGTAGGTAAGCATATGGGAAAACCTTGAGGGTTGAGTGGGAGGTGAATAAGAGGGGGACAAAATGCTTATATGATTGGGAAATAAATATAAACATGTTCTTATATACTTCCTCTCTAATATAATACAACTTTAGTCCTTGTCAGAATTGCTAAGGATTCATTCAGGAATACATTCAGGAATATGGCAAACATTATAGAATTCACAAATTGTACATTCATGTTCCATAACTGGACATTGTCATTTATGCAACATCAATGTTTATTTCAAGGCTACAGTTTTTTCCCCTGGGAATTTGTTTCACATTTTTTCCAATATGATATTAGGACAATAATTCAAGCTTAGTTCAACTTTCTGAAAGTTCAACTTGGATGGAAAATCATATGTGTGCAAAATAGGAAAGAACTTTTATATCACAATAAATATAGATTTAGTAATTTTTATAATGTTGGTTTGTTGTTTATTATCTTTTATCTGTAGGTAAATATTACTGTTTTTACAACATTATATTGTCCATTCCTAGGATCTATACAATTCAGATTATGAATTAAATGCTATAAAGCCACAAAAGGTTATAGTTCCTAATAGTAAGGAATGACATTGTGAAATCAGCCAACAATTAAGCCTTCTAGGCTGCTTTCATGGTTTATATAAGTTGTAAACTATGCTGTGACAAAAATAAAACTCAGAAACTCAAATATTTTACATTGGAAGCCCATCTGTTTTGCATTTTTGCATTTGTTGTGCTTAGCTGATGTACAATCAGATCTACTAGTACTTTTCGGCATCAAGGCATAATCATATTTCACATCTTTTCAAACATATTTATCAGATTTTACATACTCCAACCTGATCCAGGAATTATTTTCTTTCTTGATCTAAATGATCTCATTGTTCATAGCAAAACTCTGAGAAACTGGGATTTTTTTTAAAAAAAGAAAAAGCTCAGAAATGATGATCTTAAGCTGATTATAAAACACACGCAGGTTGGTGGCCATCTGTACTTCCAGGGGGCACAATTTCAAAGAGTGAGACTGTTGGAAGGCCTGCCAGTCCATGTGAACTTGGGTATTCTAATGAAGCTTCTCTGACTGAGTATATAGATTCTATTCTAGCAAGGTATTGCTGGATATATTGTGGTGCTGTACCATATATAGCAAAAAAAAGCCCAGCTCTTTGAAGTCCAATATTATTTGCTTCAGGATGTCTAATGCAAATATCTTAGCTGCACCATTTACATAAAAATTACATTATTATGCACATGCCATCATTTTTCCTATCTTGCCTCCTTTATGGATATCCATGAGAAGATACCCATCACATTTTACTGTATTGCCTAATTTTGAGCAGATATGTATATGTTTATTATACAATTGTATTCCATTTCTTGTACTCTTATTATGAGTATCATCTCACCAGATTTAAATTATACTCCTTTGTTCCTAATGGCTTCCTCTATTAAGGATTTAAGCTCCTTGTATATGAATATTTGAATATGTCCTCAGACAGATCATTAATCTTATGTTCTTTGTTTTTCAATAAAAAATATAATAGATGTTGTTGCAGATATTCCCTAATTCTATTTTACAGTATGGAATTTATTATATGTCTTTCTTCTAGATTATCATCTCCAACCCATCCACAAAATCTATATACTACTAAACTCTCATTGTCATGACTTTTAATAGGGCAAAATAGTGCATCGCAGAGCAACAAGGTATTTTGAACCAAGGTATCTCAAATGGTATAACATACAGAAAGTGTCCAAAATGTAGTACCCATAATTCCTGAGGGAGTGAAATTTAGGAAAGTTGTGGCTACTTCAGTGCTATTGGCTACCACTGCATTTCTGGGCTGCTGCTGTGGTATGTTATATACATTTTCAACATTCCCAGCCAGTCTTGAAATTCCTTGCTCCCTTCCCTGACCATCAGTAGCTCCCCTTCTGGGAGGAGAAGGGAAAGGGAGGGAAGGGAAGGGAATCAATCCGATCCAAACTATCCAGCCCATGCCAGCTTTCTGTGTGCTCCACAATACATCCTTCCACACCCACCCTCCATGCACCTTTCCTGACCTACACAGCATCTCTTCCGCATTTTCAAGTATACCCAGATATTATTTTCATTGCTCCTCATAGTGTCCTATCCTGTACCTGCATGGCATCTCTTGTGTTTTCCCAAGCATTCCCAGGCACCCTTCCCAACCCTACCATCATCCCCAAGCACCAGACCAAGCCAGCATAGTACCTACTACATTCTCCTGCGAATCTCACATATCCTACTTGATTCCCCTGTGCATCATACCCAGTCTGCACAGTACCTTTAGAGCATACCACAGGCACCCTCCCTGACCTACACTATCCACCTACCCATCCACCCTCCCTGAGTGACATATCTGGCACACACTCACACACCTTTCCCAACTCATTCACACCCACACATATCATTCCTGACACATGTCCCTGTGCACCACCCCAATCTCTCCCCACCTGGCCATGGAGACTTGCCTGCTGATCTTGGACTTTCTGCTGGCTTCCCCACCAACTTTTCCATGCAAAACTCCCACAAAGAAAGTAAATAGGGAAGCTGACATGAATTTGGGGAAGGGAAAGAAAGACGGAGGTAGGGAAGGAAGGAAGGAAGGAAGGAAGGAAGGAAGGAAGGAAGGAAGGAAGGAAGGAAGGAAGATTCTTGATACCTCAAAACTTTGCTAGCTTCCCACAAGGAAACTCAATGGGGAAGCTGGCAGGAAGTCAGAAGTCACTCCTGCTCCCACTGCTTTTTTGCCCATCCATGGTCATTTTGTTCTTCGGTTTAAGGAAGGAAGTATGAGACAATAACCCAATGGGGCATGGATTGTCTAGTTCAGTTTAAAGCTCTCCTGATAAAATTCAATATACTTCATCCATTTTTTCCCCAGTCCTCATGAGATGCAACTCACCTTGTACCAGACATTCTTTATGCAGAAAATATAACAGTGATGCTCAAAACCGAATATTACATTTTAATACCATTTTTGTACCAAGTTCACATGGAATCAGGATAAATATGACATAAATAGTTGAGGTGTTGTGAAGATGTTGTAACTTAAGGCTATTTTTTAAAAAAACTTTTTTGTTCATATAGAATTTTAACAGTAATCGCTAAAAGAAAGCAGAATGTTTTCCATTAATCTGATACAGTTAGAGGTTTTTATCGTATAAAGCCTGCCAATTCCTTGTTGGGTTCTTTACTGAATAAAGCCAGCATATTATCATGTATACTTCAAGCATATTAATTCTCCCTGTTAGGATATTTATATGGAATATAATTATGCTCATTGTTTACAATTAGGTTTTGAAAGAATATGGGCCATGTAAATTATACTGATTAAGCAGGTTGTTATATTATTATGGTTGATTGCACAGTCAGCCAGATGTGTAGACAGAATTTGGAATTTTAATCCACCTGTCAAATCCTTGTTTGTTATTTGATGATGTTAAAGATATTGTCGCAGGATGTAAGCTGTTCCAAATAAAGCTAATTGACTGATGGTGATTTTGTCAATGCAATGCTGTTCAAGTGGTGCTCCAGATGTTTTGGGATTGCATTTTAGGGGGTTATTACTATTGATACTATCTTTGCTTTAAGATATGAAGTTCAATTAAATCCAAGTCCCTATTCATTACAGAAATCCAGCTAAAATTCCAAGCAAATGCTAAGCTTTTTTTTTTAATATCTGCCAATGACAGTACCTACAACCTCTCTAGATTTGTTTTAATATTATTAAAGAGTTCTTTCAGTTCATAATTTTCCCTGATGTCCAACTAATTTTTTTAATATAATGGGCTTCTTATTTTATAATTTGTTGGCTGCAATATTCTTACACTTGGCAGATATGATTACAATTCTTATGATTCTGCTTAAGATTTGCAGCATGCAATTATTCTATACTAATTTGTAAGACTCTGTACATCTTTCTGATCCATAATGTCAACAGTGTTGGAGAACCATATTTATTCTGGCTCAAATCTGGCATGATAGAAACTAGCAATAATATTAGTATTTTCCTTTGCGATCAACAGATGTCAATTTTGTGCATGGTTAAGTTTCCTATTTGAGAAAAGTCCAATAGTCTTTGGCTACCATAGTATGTCCTTATGTGGAATAAGGATTTGACAGATTTTATAACTCAGTAAACCAGATAATTTATATTCTCAAATAAACACACAAAAAATGGGGAAATGTTGAAAAGGATCAAGGAGGAGAAGGAGGAGGAGGGGAAGGAGAATCTTAATGTCTGGGTGTTTGATCCCATTCTAATTTTAAAATCCCTTTTAAAATATGTGGACCAGATATACTTCAGAGGAAAAATACATTCTGAACAATCAAAACCTAAATGTTGAGGTTACAGGGGAAATATGCAGCTTTTCTGCCAATAAATTGGCAGGTTTTGGCAGCTCAAAAATATATTGCTTGCACAGGTAGTCCCAAAGTAACCTGAAGAGTAAATGTGACAGCATCTCAACATCTCATAAGTAATCTCAAGAACTATTACATCTTATTGTTTATTTTAGATGATTGAATTTTCAAAAGGCCACCAATTTCTCATAATTTTTGCAACTTCATTTAATTCAATGATCTCACATAAGAAGGTATAAGACTAGATTATTAGAAGTTGCTCTAATTTTGAAAAATATTGGACGATGAATCTTACACATTTTTAAGTTATTTCATTGTAAAGGACATATTTATTCTTTTTATGAGATTGAGATTATGAGAGTAGAAAATACAACAGTAGAAAATTAATAAATATAATGTTAATAAAACAGGCACCCTATTACTAAATACTAACATCAGAAGCTTTTGCATCAAATACAGCAGTCTGTAAAAATAAAAGATTGTTTAGAATTTTCTACAGAGTTCTGCAAAATTATACAAAATGTTTGATATTGCAAACTTTAAAAACTCAATTTGCCCTAATTTAAGCTTTAAATACTTCACTTCACTTCCAAATATTTGTCTTAAGCTCAAGACACCTAGTTTTGAAATTAAAATGGCCATTTAGAATCAGGGAATTTCTGACTTTAAACATATAAAATTTGGAACATTTTGTATACCCCAAGCAATAGTGGAGCTTGATGAACATAGTAATGGATTGTTTCTGAGATATGGAATTACGGCAGGCACTCCTTCCAAAGTAGTATACTTTTTTTCACATACATTTTATTTTTCTTTTATGTAAGATCATTATAGAACTTTTTATCTTCCAGATGTAATATTTTACATCTGTCCAATATTTTATTGGACAGAGATATGGAGCCTCAGGCTGAAGAGCCGTGAGTCCTGGTGGACTGCTGCTGCATTATGTTCCTAAGAACTGTTCTATGACTCCGCCTAGCCATCGTGAGAGGACTGTTGCGGCCGATTCCGTTGGACCTATTCACTGCAGCTGTTCGGACTCCTCCACCGCTGTGAGAGAGTGGTGGTTATACTGTCCTAGTTTACTCCTTTCT
The DNA here is from genome assembly GCF_059756535.1 of Pantherophis guttatus. Classification (NCBI taxonomy): domain Eukaryota; kingdom Metazoa; phylum Chordata; class Lepidosauria; order Squamata; family Colubridae; genus Pantherophis; species Pantherophis guttatus. Next base: position 51,966,837 of record NC_142068.1, on the reverse strand, counting down.
TGGCATTATATTTGCCCCTCTTTTTACCATCTTGGTTCCCTGTCACTGTCTTAAATCCACCTCTTATATTTATTCTGGCGTACACTTCGGCGACCCTCCTCGCTCTGTGAGATGTCCCCCTCTCGCAGACATGGCCTTCGAATTTATCAAAGGCCTACCTCAAGGACGGGTTTTGGAACCCCAAGTGGTGGCATGCCTTGAGGCGTGGTCCGAGGGGTTTTTTAATTAAGGCTTTTAATCAAATTTTAACCCAGGACCCGGAAGGCAGGTGGTGACCAAACGGGATGGGGGGGAAATCCACTAAGGTCGGAGCTGAGCCCGGCACAGGGTAACAGTTTGGAGGGTGCAGGACGAGGGATTGGGGAGGGGATGGAGGGCTATCCAATGAGGGATGTACCATCAGCACGGTCGATGGGAGAGGCAGATATGGCGTGAGCAGGGGGCCATATCATGTGTTGGGGGTGCGCATTCACTGTTTGAGAGCTATTGCATGCCCTGGTCCCCAAGGCGCCTCTCGGATGCTAGGTGACACAGATACTCAGGATCTGGGCCTTTGGCTGATGCTATGCAACGCCAGGTCTGTGGTAAATAAGGCCCCCCTCATCCACGATCGCATACAGGAGGGGGGAGCGGACCTGGCGGGTATTACCCAGACCTGGTTGGGCCCAGAGGGAGGGGTTCCCCTGGTTGAGATGTGCCCACCAGGTTTCAGAGTGTTCCACCAGCCGAGGGCCCAGGGGAGGGGAGGGGGGTTGCGGTCGTTATTAAAGAAGGTCTCAGTCCGAGGGAGACCACTGTGCCTCAGACTGCCGGATATGAATCCCTCTTTGTGAGATGGGGTCATGAGGTTCAGATGGGCCTGTTGCTTACGTACCTGGCTCCCTGCCACATGGCAACCGCCCTGCCCAAACTACTCGATGTGATAGCCACAGTGGCAGTTATACACCCAGGCTTATGGTCATGGGTGATTTCAACTTGCCATCCATTGGTGAAATGTCTGAGTTGGCTCGGGAGTTCATGGCTTCCATGACGGCCATGGACCTGACCCAGTTAGTTCATGGCCCAACCCACAGGGGCGGTCACACTCTGGACTTGATTTTTGTCTCTGGCCAGTGGTTGAGTGGTCTTGTTATACGGGATATAGACATGGAACCCTTGTCATGGTCAGATCACTCGCTCCTTTGCCTGGACTTTCGAACCGCCATACCCCACCACAGGGAGGTGGAGCCAATAAGATGGGTCCGCCCCAGGCGCCTGATGGATCCTGATAGGTTCCAGATGGAGCTTGGGCCACTTCCTGAGGATCTGGCGCATGACTCGGCCGAGGACCTGGTGGTCGCCTGGGATCGGGCGGCTGGTGGGGCCTTGGATCAAGTTGTGCCTTTGCGGCCTCTGACCCAGTGCCGATCACTTGCGGCTCCTTGGTTCACTGAGGAGCTGAGGGAGATGAAACGCCGGAAAAGACGCCTAGAGAGCAGTTGGAGGGCCAGTCTCGCTGAATCTGATCGAACACTGGTAAGGTGGCATATTAAGACCTACCTAGTGGCGATAAAGGCGGGAAAGTTTAATTACTTTTCCGCTCTTATTGCATCATCAGAGAATCGTCCGGCCGCCCTGTTTAGGGTGACCCGCTCCCTCCTCCACCCAGGAGCACGGGAGGACTCCCTGGAGGGCAGGGCTGAGGATTTTGGACGATACCTGAATGACAAAATCACTCAGATCCGGGGGGATTTGGACTCTGACTGGGTAGATTCGGGCAGGGTGACGAGGAACAGTCCTGAGAACGTTATCTGGGAAGAGTTTGACTCTGTGACTCCTGATGACATGGACAGGATTCTGGGGAGACTTAGTGCGGCCACATGTTTACTGGACCCGTGTCCGTCCTGGTTAGTACTGGCTTCCCGTACAGGTTACATGAGGCTGGCTCCAGAGAATTATCAAAGCTTCGTTGAGTGAGGGTTACTTCCCCACTGCCTTGAAAGAGGTGGTGGTGAGGCCTCTCCTCAAGAAGCCTTCCCTGGACCCGGAAGTATTAGCCAACTACCGTCCTGTCTCCAACCTTTGCTTTGTGGTGAAGGTTGTTGAGAGTGTGGTCGTGCAACAGTTTCCACAATTCCTGGAGGAAACGTCTTATCTAGATCCGTTCCAGTCGGGTTTCAGGGCACAGCACGGAAATGGCATTGGTCGCATTGGTAGATGATCTCTGGAGGGCACGGGACAAGGGTTGCTCTTCTGTTATAGCCCTGTTAGATTTCTCAGCGGCTTTTGATACCATCAACCATGGTATCATGCTGCACTGGTTGGAGGAGTTAGGGATGGGGGGGCACCGTATTATGGTGGTTCTACTCCTTTCTCTCAGACCGGTCGCAGTTTGTGTTGGCAGGGGGGCAGAGGTCGACCTCAAGGCCTCTCATTTGTGGAGTGCCTCAGGGGTCGGTCCTCTCACCCCTTCTGTTCAACATTTATGTGAAGCTGCTAGGTGAGATCATCCTTGCCTTTGGGGTGAAGTACCATCAGTACGCTGATGACACCCAGCTGTACATCTCCACCCCAGGCCACCCCAATGATGCCCTTGAAGTGATGTCCCAGTGCCTGGAGGCTGTGCGGATCTGGATGGAGAGGAACAGGCTCTAGCTCAACCCTTCCAAGACTGAGTGGTTGTGGTTCCCGGCATCCCGATATAGTCAGTTGACTCCATCACTAACTATCGGGGGCGAGTCTTTGGCCCCCACAGAGAGGGCGCGCAATCTGGGAGTCCTCCTGGATACGCAGCTGTCCTTGGAGGAACATCTGATGGCTGTAGCCAGGGGCACCTTCTGTCAGGGTCGCCTGATTCATCAGTTGTGTCCCTTTCTTGATCGGGATTCCCTGTGCACAGTCACTCATGCCCTCATCACCTCGTGCCTTGACTACTGCAATGCTCTTTACATGGGGTTCCCCTTGAGGAGCACCTGGATGCTCCAACTGGTCCAGAATGCGGACGCACGGGTAATCATGGGAGCCGCCTGGCGGTTCCACATAACACCGCTCCTACGTGAGCTGCACTGGCTCCCAGTGGTCTTCTGGGTGCGCTTCAAGGTGTTGGTTACCACCTTTAAAGCGCTCTATGGCATAGGACCTAGTTATCTTCGAGACCACCTGCTGCTACCGATGACCTCCCACCGACCTGTGCGCTCCCACAGAGAGGGCCTCCTCAGGGTGCCATCAGCCAAACAATGTAGGCTGGTGACCCCCAGGGGGAGGGCCTTCTCTGTGGGGGCACCTACCCTCTGGAATCAGCTGCCCCCAGAGATAAGGAGAATCCAAGACCTCGGTGCTTTTCACCGTGCCCTTAAAACTTTCTTTTTTCAGCAAGCCGGGCTGGCTTAATATATTTTTTAAATATTTTTAATTTGTTTGTTATTTTTAAATTGGGGCCAAATTAATATATATATTTTTAATTGTTTTTAATGTTTGTATTGTATGTTTTTTATTAGGCTGTACACCGCCCTGAGTTCCTCGGAAGAAGGTGCAGTATATAAATTTGAAATAAAATAAAAATAAATAAATAAATAAAGTTACTTTTTCATTTTTAACCCTGTAATATTTTTTTACACTTTCTTCCCATTTTTCAGGACAAATGCTGTTCCATGATAGTACAGAATAATAAAATGTAGCAAATGTTTGTTTATTGATTGATGGATTTTAAATAAACCCTTCTCACTCTATCTCATGTGCTTTGGGCAAAAACAAGCATATCTTAATTTCATTTCATTCTAATGACAAGCCAGTGAGGTTATCTGGGCTGACAAACAGAAACATAAGCACTTCAGACACACATGAATGGTATCCATTCAGTGTAACGATTTTGTAATTCTGACATCCAACAGAAGCAGCAACATCAATCATTGTTCAGTTTTATGATTTGTCCACACTGAAATATTGCCCATGGGATTTGGATAAAACCTAAATAAAAACATTTAAGAAAATAAATTCTTTTCTTCATTTATCATTTACTGTCATAATGGATTAAGAAAATCCATTATCAGCATCACCAAGAGTAGAGACTGATTAATTAATATATTTTTGGACGGATCACTAACACCCAGCTTGATAAAGTTCTTCATGAATTTATGAATATTTTAAATGTGCATAGAAATGCACCCTATCACAATTATTTTTATACATATTTTTCTCCAACATATAAATTTGGTTCTACCCATTTTCATTACAATTCTGTAAAAAGCACATTTTGAAAGTTAATTAAATTATTAATTTCAGGGTCCAAAAAAGTTAATACATTTATTTAAAGTATGAAATTTATTTATTCATCACATTTTGGACTTACAGAAGGACACAGATGAACTCTGTGTGGTGTACAATAATTATTTTTCTTCCTCAAAAGAGCAATTCTAAAAGGTCTGAAATATATCTCAACCTCTGCAGGGTTGTGGCCTGCCCACTGCCAGTGGAACTGGTGGCAGACTCGGATGATGAGGAGGTTGGGGAGGAACTTGGGACAGTCCTGGAATCTGGGGAAGGCTCTGATGGATGCTCTGCGTCAGAAGCAGAGAGAGAGCCAGGGCCATCCAACATTTCCAGATCCCTTCAGAGTTGGAGATAAGTGGGGAAGAAGTGGGGGCCTGTTACAGATGCATGTATGCGCAGAGCTATCAGGAGAGAAAAACAGTTGAGCACCAGGAGCCGACTCAGAAAAAAAGGCACACGTGGATGTTAAATGGCCCCTCCCTGGCTGGGAAATAAATAGAAGCTAAAGGGGAATGGCGTCATGGGAAACAACCGTTTGGATTTATTCATCGTGATTCGTGTCTCAGAGCCTGCTTGAGAGAGTTTGATTTACAGCTTTGTGGCTAGAAGCTCCTGGCCTGACAATTATCCAAGGACTGATAAGGGCTGTTCTTCAGTTAACCCTTGGAAAGATTATTGACTTTTCTGTGTGGGAATGCCATGAATTCCCAGTAGCTAAATACACGTTTTTTGGGGGACAAGGAGTTCTGTTTCTTAGTTCTGCTAAGCTGAATCAGAACAGCAGGAGATTTCCCTAGAAACAAATGACTTTTAGAAGACAGCTCCAATTTATTTATTTATTCATTTATCAAATTTTTAAATCACTCATCTAGTTCACAGAGGGACTTTTAAAGCCGCTTCACATTAATAATGGAAATTTTGGTATTGAGTATCTGACCTGCAACCCAAGCAGATGCACAGGTCACAATCTTCTCCACCGGTCAAACTCTGTAATTCATCTTAAATAGCCAAACTTAGAATGAATTCTTTATATTCAGGACACTACTGTACATTATTAATGTCCATGATGTGCTTAGAACTTCCAATGAATGTAATTTCTATGATTCTACATTGTTGAGGAATTTTATTAGTTAAAGATCTTTCCTCTGGGAACTTTATCTGCCATAGCTTATCTTTTCTTTAAGAAATCATTGATAGGCTTTCAAAAACCCCGAAGATTCACCTGTAGGTTTTATTTGTATGTATATTTTATTAAATTATTAAATTAAATTTAATATTTTTTTATTAAAACTTTTAAATTAGAAGATAAAAGCTAACACAAACTAATGAAAGTAAGGAAGAGCAAATGAAAAAGAAAAAAGCAAAGAAAAAACAAAAAGTGCAAGAAAAAGAAAAAAGTTAAAAATAGGAAAGAAAGGAGAAAAATTATAAAGAAGCAGCTTCTGATATTCTTCACAGCGATTATAAATTTAACTTTTTATAAAGTTACACCATGTCTCTCTTTCTATAATATATAAAGAAAAATTTCCTGACAGTTAGAATAATTAATCAGTAGAACAACTTCTTGCAAGACTTTTCTCCAGAAGTTTTGCATGCTCCAACACTGGAGGTTTTTAAAAAGAGATTGGACAATGCAATCTCTTTTGTCTGCAATGGTATAGGTTTCTTACCTGAGCAAGGAGGTTGCGCTAATAGACCTTCAAGGTCCTTTCCAAATTTGTTATTCTGTTATTCTGTTAATTTATTTAAATTGTAGGAAAAGTGATTAGCTCATATGTTGAAGTCTATAAAAATCAAGCCTCTGATTGAATGGTATTAAATGACTAAATTATTTAGTTTTTAAATTTTGTCTAAATGCATAGGACCACATAAAAATTTACAAAGAACATATGGAAATTTGTGCATATTCTGAATGTTTGTGATATTATATTGTCTATCCCTTTACCACTATCAACTTCAATATTAACACTTCAATAAGCTATATATAGATATAAATATAGATGATATAGGTATAGAGATACAAATATATTTTACTAGTGTCATTTAAAAATCCAAAGCAAAGTTCTGAAATAAGAAAGATATCTACAAAATTATAGCAGCAAAAAAGTTACCACCCATCATTAGAGGGCACTTTGATGGTACCCTTATATTTCCAAGCTATATCTCCTTGCTCTTTCCCATAAACGTGGCATTACTTTTCTTTCTATGGATATGTTTTATACATTTGCTGAAAAATAAATACAAATTGTATCCTAAGAATCCATTTAAGAATCACAAGCAAATATAAATGAGGCAACCATATGAAAAGAAATAAAATGTCATTTTTCAATAACTAATAAAAAACATTGGATAATTGGAAAAAAGGGTCCATGAAATATGAACAAGACATTAAATGAAAGCTAACATTTATATCCTTTTGGAAGTTTTGATAAATTGAGAACCATATCTATCTGTGACAATGGAAGCATTTATAGTCTTTATAAAAGAAGCACAGACAAGATCATGTCTAGTTGAAAATAAACTCTTAATTACTCCTAAAAATAAACAGGTCTAGAAACATTAAAATAGATCAAAAAATTTTAAAAAGACTAACCTATATATGCAATGGGGTTAAATGATTTGAATCTGATCTTGAAATATTTCCACAATAGTGAAAACTGATCTTGAAATATTTCCACAATGGTGAAAACTGAATAAATTTCTTTGGATTTCAAAATGGACCAAGTTTGAAATATTTCAGATCATATTTTTTGCATATTCCTGCTGTATAGTATTTTTGTCACTTCTGTAACAATAATTCTAGTTTGGTAATATGTATGCAATTTGCAGATCACATATTTCTCCTTCTAGAAAGTTAATAGTTTCAATAATTTCATGTCATTTTAGTTTTCAGTTTAGTTTGATCATCTACAAAAGAAAAAGTTGCATTGTTGAAAGACGCTAATAGGATTAAATTCAAAGGTATGATTTTTTTTCTTCAATAAATAGAAGCAAAGTTGATAGAAACCTTGAAGGCCTTCTAGTCCAATCCCCTGCTCAAACTTGACACTCTATACCATTCCAGATAAGTGGCTATCCAGTCTTTTTCTGAAAAGCTTCCAGTGATGGAGCACCAACAACTTCTGAATTTGTATGTGTGTTTTATATATAATTAGTATGTAAATATATGTGACAAAATGCATACAATCTCTATATCCAGCTGTATCAAGCTTTTTCCATTCAAAGTGAATACATTTTATTCTTGCAGTCTACAAGATCTTTCTTGCTAAGATTGTTCTGATGTTAATGGAATTCAGATTTTTTATTGTTGCAGTTTAATAACCTGCAAGCTCTCTAATCCAACTTGATAAGAAGCATTTTTGTAATTCATAGATGCATCAAGAATATTGCCTTATGGTTAAGGAGTTATAAAGTGCCAGTGCCATATACTTTCTCGTTAATTTCTGGCTAAAATTCTGTTTTCCCTATGGAGTTGGCCTGTAGGGTACTCAGAGATCATTTTAAACCAATTTGGATGAAAAACTCTAATGGTGAATTCCAGACTTTAAGCCTGTTTGGAGACCCTCAGCCCATTAGAGTTTGAAGACCTATGGGTCATCTTAAGCAGCATATTGCAGATATTGATTTTCCAAGGGTAGTATTCAATTCCAGTTTTTAAAATGTGCATGTGCCATTTCCCCATCCTTCTGAAATTTCCTGCCCAAATCCTTGGGGCAGGGAGGGGTTTTCTAAAAGTATCCCCAGTATATATGCCCATATATATGGGTATGTCTATGGAGTCCCTGAGACACATTCTGTTCTGTGGTTCTGTTTACAAGGAATCTCAGTGGTATTCATTCATTCCATTCTGAATAAATACCCTGACAGAGAGTAACAATCTGTTCAATTTAGTACCTTTGTTTGTTCTATTTTTCTAACTCATGACTGAAGAATAGTACCAATCTTGATGATTAGCACTTTTATTTTAGTGAGATGATAAATGATGATGATGTTGTTATTGATGGTGATGATAATAGATGAATGGATGGGTGGGTGGGTGGGTAGGTAGTTAAGTAGATAGATAGATAGATAGATAGATAGATAGATAGATAGATAGATAGATAGATAGATAGATGAGAGAGGGAGGGAGAGAGAGAGAGAAGAGAGAGAGAGATGATACATGAGAGAGAGAATGGTAAGATAGATAGATAGATAGATAGATAGATAGATAGATAGATAGATAGATATAGATGAGAGAGAGAGAGAGACACACACACACAGAGAGAGAGAGAGAGACACTGAGAGAAATTCTTCACTTAGCAACTGTCATTCACTGATAGTTCAAAGTTATGACATTACTGAAAAATAATGCCTATAACTACAACTTTTGAAGCATGCCTCTGTCACTTGATTACCATTATAGTGACGATGTATTGTCCTATGCCTGACCTGTTTTTCTTTTTCTTTTCCCTCTCCCCTTGCAAGGTGGATAGATTGGAGAGTAAGGATTATAAGGGAGTAAGCAGGCACATAATGGGAATACACTGGGCTGTTTGCATAGCACACTTGGAGCTGCCAACATCACCCACATTGCTTTTAATGTGTATTCAAGGTAAAAATTATTTCAAATTCCAGAAATGTATTCAAGGAATGTATTGCTATCAGTTTGTAGCTTCTATCTATATTGAAACAGTACTGAGATATGTGGAAATCCAGCACAATCATTTCCAAAAGTAGTGAATGGCAAAGGTTCAGTCACATGTATCAATACTTGGGAAATGTTTGTCAGCTCTGCAATATTCAAGGCCATCCCACCTGGAAGAGGATGTGCATCTTGCCAAATCAATGTTTGCTCACAACTCAAGGGGGCATTTTCCAGTAGATCAATCTTCAAACATATATCATCAGATATATGTTTTTACTGGTTTTTCACCCTTCTTCTTAAAGCAGATAGGACATCAGCATCCCCCATGATATGTACTTTTCAATTAACTGCACAGATGTTTACAGCAGCACTAAGAATAATGAAAGATTTAACTTTTTTTGTATCACTTTAATGAATGGCTGGCCATTGTTTATTTATTTCAATGCAGCAACTAATTTTCTGTGGCAATCTGAAGCATTAATATGATGGACCCATAGCAAACTGGCTTTGAGAACAAATTATTGCTTGAGTCAGAAGAATTTATGTGGCAAAGATAAAAATGGCTGAATTATGGATAGAATGTAAATGAAATGCAAAGTGAATCATCAGGGACAGACATGACACAATTAATTCTAAAGTGGTCCAGATTTTTATCACCTTGACTACAAGTTGCTATTTATCACCTGTCATAAAAAGGCCCATCCATATATTGATTTTTATGTAATAAATGATGGAACACCCTCCCTTCTGCTGCTACTATTTTGTACAAGTGCAGCATCATTCCTGAATATGAAGTTTTCAGACTATTTTATTACAAGGAGCTTATAGTTTAAAATCTGATCCAGAAAATATCAGGAGAAAGGAGAAACAACATATCAGCATGCCCGTTTTACTCTCCCAGCAGCAGTTTGGTAGCCTCAGCAAGCCTTTGGGAGACACATGCAATATATTCTTTTGATTCCAAACTAATATATAATATAATGTACAAGTGACCCTGCCATAAGCCTTGAATTCATAATCTTTCTGGAGGAGTGATCTTCTTTCTACAGAAGATCTCCTAAGTACTGTGCCAACACCATAATATTAAAATATTAGAAATGTGGCGGGGGGGAGAGACTCCAGAAAGACTATGAATTCAATTTAAATGGCTTAAGCAACAGAACGAAGATCCTAAGAACGTTCTCCCAGCTTGGTTACATGTATGGTTATGCTTTAAATGTTTGGCTTGTCTGCAGACCAGGAACCACATTTTGCAAAGTGCATCATGGCCCAGCCATGAGCAGCTAAATACTTAGTAGGAACAAAACTGCCAGACTGTCTCAAGTCCAGAAAAAAAAGGATGTGGAAATAAATTTGACTGTCAATCATTACTAACCCCCTCCAAAAAGCAATGAGATAAGAACTCTGACCAACTCCCACATTTCAGAAGAAACTTTCCTATTTTTCTAAACCGTTTCCAACTGATAACAACAATAGGCTAACAGTAACAGTAACAGAGTTGGAAGGGAACTTGGAGGTCGTCTAGTCCAACCTCCTGCTCACGCAGGAGACCTGTATTAGGGATTCGAACCGCTGAACTGCCGACCTTTCTGATTGACAAGCTCAGCATCTTAACCACTGAGCCACCTAGCCAGGCATGTAGAATGCCAAAATAAACTAGATACAAATATCAGCTTTGTTCACTTTAAATGAATTCAACTTCTTTTTAAGACCAGTGAACATCTCTGCTCTCCCAGTTGTTTTTATAAAGTTCTTCAAAATCTATAATAAGATCGATAGTATCCCGTTAGAGCTAATGCTGGTAAGCCATTTTATTCAGATGACTTTCTTTGGTCCTCACAGAAGGTAACTAAAAGAATCAATCAACATATTCCAATGTTCCTTTGTACCTGTAGCTTCCATTGAAAGGAAGTTTGCAACGGTTTTTCCTGCTTTAAAGTGCTCATGCCATGCAATAACCTTTTAGAAGCAGTACTTGTCTAATACCTCATTAACTTAGTCACTGTAAACACCATGGCACACTCAGTATGATCTGCAAATATAAATGTAAAAACAAGTTTCAAATTATGTCATTAATCATTCCAGCTATTTCCAACCTTTCTCATCCTATGGAGATGCTAAATTGCAAAGTGTATTTTTCAAAAAAGAGAAAGAATGTCACAGAGTGTTTACATCTGCTTAAAACCAGCTGAAGAGTGTTGCATATAAACATCTCATTTCGTGCAAGCACAAAAAGTTGACAGTGGAGCAAAAAGCAATAGAAAAGATTAATTTAGTAGGATGTGGGTGCCGAGATAAGCTCTTGAGAGGTAGCAGCTTGTTTTCAGTGATGTCTCAAACTAAGCACATTTAATTAAGTTTAAAGCTGTGAAAGAAAAGCACGACAGAGCTGGTGCATAGACACAAGACCAAAATTCCACCTCAGCTTTTGAGTGAATTTCGTTGAAACTAGAAATCATGGGGAAAATTTGGCTCACATGTAATGTTTTTTTTAATATGAAAAGTTTCTAGACAAAATTAGTTGTTAGCTAGGCTGTTTATAAAAATGGATAGAAGAAATAAAATATCATAAGAATCTCAGCAGGGAAGCTGCTACTCTAAGCTCTGCCCTCAAACTTTGTTGTAATAGAAGTTTAAAATGGGATCAATTTTATAATGTGGTTTGAAAAGCAATAAACTCAGTAAGACTACTCTGTCACAGAATAAAAGATAGAAATTAAGAAAGCCATAAAGACATATAGGACTTTATAGCATAAAACTGCTCTTTGAACTATACATGGAAGCCTACTAGTAGCCTACACAGCAACCATAGGATAGGTCCGTGATGGCGAACCTATGGCATGCATGCCACAGGTGGCACACATAGCCCATTCTGCAGGCACATGAGCTGTTGCCCAGTTCAGCTCCACCGTGCATGAATGCGCGCCTTCCACCGGCCAGCTGAATTTTGGGTCTCTGGCGCGGGGCACATTCGGGAGATGCGTGCACATGTGCGGGGGATCTTGCATGCATGCGTGGTGGTGGTAGGGGTTTTGCATGCATGCATGGAGGGTGGGGGACCATGGGGGGAGCGGTGCGCCCCAACACCAAACAGGCTGTGGGGGTGCAGTGCAGCCCCCATGGCCTGTTTTTGGTCCCAGGAGGCTTCAGGGAGGCTTGCCAGGCTCAAAGTGGGCCACGGGAGGTTGCTTACGCATGCGTGGGGGGGAGTGCAGGGGTCATGGCCACATATGTGAGGGGGCAGAGGGAGCGGGGGGGTCACACATGTTTGGGGGTTGGGAGCATGGGGGGTCACACGCACATGCATGGGGGGCGGGGCATGCAAGGGGCATTGCATTATGGATGTGGACACGCAAGCGCGCCACCACCACCCCACGCTCCCCCCGCTTTTGGCACCCGACGGTGAAAAGGTTAGCCATCCCTTGGATAGGTGTTACATCATCATAGCATTTTCAATGTGTCAAATTCTAGACCAATTGCCATTTCCAAGTGTTTTCAAAGCAGCTGCACCCAGGATGCAGCACAGTAATTCAGGTAGGTGGGAAATGTATGAGTGAAAGATTCTTTCTATAGTTATACTCATCTAATTTTTAAAGAAAGAGATTGAATAAAGAAAATGCTTATCTGCAGAGTGCTCCTAATATGATCAGTAATGCCAGGAATAAATGGTGCTGAACAATAACAGAGAATTCAACTGATAGCTTGGCCATTTGCAAGAATTTGCCTGCAACATTGTTTGTGTTAAAGGTTTACAGAATAGAACAGTTTTAGATCGAAACTGGGAGTCAAAATGAAATATGCTGATATATTAACATATTAAATAAGTAAATGCAACTCAGGGACCATTGACTAGAGATGCAGAGGTGATCTCTATACCATTTCTTGTTGCTCACTATAACTTAATAAAGTTTGAAAAAATAGTATAAATAGAATAGCAATTGACTGAACAAGATAACAATTCCTCTCTGGGTATCTGTAATCCATTAATGACAAAAAAATTCAAATAGGGAGTTATTAGAAGGCATTACCTTTTGTTCCTAGATGTATTGTTTCAAGATTCTTGAAAATTTCAACAGTTTGTGATTGAAAGAGGGCATAAGAAGAAAGGTGAAGAATGTATATTTCAAAAAGATCACCAACATTTTGAATTTGCTGGCTGTTCAACATGGTTGCTTGAGTTCAGCCGACTCTTGTCCACCATTCAGCCGTGTAGTGGGTGAGTGAGTCATTGGGTGTCCTGAAAAATATTTGTGATCTTGTTAATGGCTTGTTAATCTTTAATACAATCTTCAATGTTCAATTGACAAAAATTGTCTGTGGAGGATGTAATAGAAAAAATAGATAGCGAGCTTATCTATGTGAGCTGTATCTCGCATGATAGATTTTTCAAACAGAATTAGAAATAAGCATTAATTGTAATGCATGAAGGGAATCCGTAGGTCCAAATTACTTTTCATGAATAGAGACAGAGTGGTACCTATTAATCTACTTGCATTTGCATGCTTTCGAACTGCTAGGTGAGCAAGAGCTGGAACACGAACAGTCACCCCATCATGAGGCTCTTGGGACTTGAAACCAGACTGACAGCTTTCCAGCTGACAAGCTCAGCATCTTTAACCACTGAGCCATCATGCCCCCATGTAAGAACTAAAGAATCAACAAAATGTCTTTAATGACATGCTTTTTCTCCTTTTCTTTTGTATAATAAAAATAAGGCACTTTAGCAGTCTTTTTTTTCAAATACGCCAAAGAACTTTTCAAAACAACTTCTGTATTGCAACGTGAAAGAAACAGATATGCAGAAGAATAAAATTCTGCCTTAACTGGAGTAAAAAAGACAGCTTTAATAGCAGACATATAGAACTATATTTGGGGGTTCCAAAATGAGAATCCATTGTATTTCTGCTGGGTAGACAACTGCAAAGGGAATAAAGCAATACTTCAACAAAACCACATGCTATTACATTCCCATCACTGTGAATGATGTAGCATGTTCCAAAGCTTGTTACTGTAATTGTGAGTTGGATGAATCATTTTGCTGCCTGAAAATCCATCATGGCTGCATTATCTAGAGCCATTAAGAGAAAACTGTTCCTGGACTGCTAGCTATTTGATTACACATGAATTTGAACACATTTCATCTTTTAAAACAACAGCAACATTCAATTCAGCATCAATTATGTAAATGTGGTATATTTGTTGAAAATAAAACATTTATTGGGGCGAATTCTCTACCTGGAAAGCACAGCTTGGGGAGCTTCCTGTTATGGCATGGGTGGGTTCTTATGATTTTTTTAAAGAAAATGTAGATAAATCAACTGACATTGCTTCTTGCTTAGAAATCACCCAAGTTCAAGGCTAACAGTGCTGCAGGAAGTAATTGTAAGACTTATTCACATTTTTATTTTCTTTCAGCTATCATCAGAACCCTGAAATAAAGCCATAACATTATGTAATGAAAGCATTGGCTCTGAAATACTAATAGAAATAGGACCATGGGTCAGCCACAGTAAATGTTATTTCTTTCTTTCTCTATTACTTACTTCTTTACTGTTTATTTTACTTGACCTCAGAGCCAATTTGGCATCATGCAACATTTCTTTCCATATTCCTAGTATGAGATATAAAGCAAATTAAACCCCAGCATGTACTGTAAGATTCTACCTTATTCTATGTACAAATTTAAATTTGTAAATTTAGCAAAAACAGTATTTCAGTCTAATAAAAAATTTTTTAAAGGATTAAAATCTCCAGTCATAATGATCTGACCCACTCTAAACTGAAAGGATGCAGAAACATTGAGATAAAACATTAGGGTAGATCTTAAGCAGAGTAATTAATAGAATCACTAACTTGCTATGTTTTTATTTGGCAAATTTATATAGCTGTTCATATGACATATATGGCTCTGTTATAGTACAAATTTAATCAGTAGGGAATCAGTTGTATTGCTTATTCAGGAAGCTGTATTTTCTTCCAGTTTTTGCCCTTATTTAAATAGAATATTAGTTGTAAAACTTACTTTTCCACATTTTTATATATTCTAAAGGCCTGGCTTTGAAATGTATTCTTGTGCTTAAATATTATTGTTGGATCTTTCTGAAATGATTAAAAATTTCAACTGAAGGACAGCTGAATCAGCTTGCCAGCATTACCCAAGCTTTATAATACATTATTGTAATACTTTATATGGTATGTGCTGATATCTAAGCCCAATGGAATATATATATAACTATGTTTTTCCTAATCAAATAAATAAAGATTTCCAACCATTTTCAAACAAAATCATTGTTGCCTTTTAAATTCTACCAAACACCTGTGTTTTGAATAGAAAACATTTAAAATGTTTACATGCTTTAATGAATATGGATGAATCCCTGAAAATTCTTTGTCCTTATTTTTTATTCATTAAGTAATCTTTACAGTCTCTTTATTTTTAAGCAAGGTATGGATATGCAAAACACTTATGTAATGAAATAAGCAGTAAACTGAAAGCTTTATCTGGAATCCTCATGCAAGATACCTTGAGTTGCTTTTAATTCATGTTAGAGATATTCTAGAAAGAATATACAGTTCTGGAATATGAAAAAGGTCACATCTACCACTGAAGCTGATATTCCATTATACTGATATGATGGAACTGATGACAACAAAGAAATAGATATATCAAGAGGATTAATCAAGAAGATTAAACAATAGTTGAACAGTTTGTAAATATATTTTCTTAATCTCATTTTAATCATTGGATACTTTTTTCCAAGTTCAACAAGCATGTTCTTATATTGATAATGTATTATCCATATTCAGACTCATTTGGATTGCTCCAGTGATTTTGTTGTTTTAAAACTACAAAACTAATTGATTATTAAGATCCTAAACTATTGTTACTATTTGCATTGATTCCAGTTAAATTAATACAGTGAGCAAAAAATGTGCTTCTAGCTAGTATTAAAGTAAAAGGTACAGAAATGTGACCTGATTTGAAATATTTGTTATTTCAGTCCCAGTGCATTCACACATGGAGAGAGAGAGAGAGAGAGAGAGAGAGAGAGAGAGAGAGAGAGAGAGCAAATAAACAAGATGTCTCACAAAAGCTGAAGGATATTTTGTTTGAAGGTCAGTTCAAATATTTGTAAGATTTCTCTATTTTGACATGGGGAATAAGCTACAATATATTCTTGTTAACAACATAGTCCCGTGCATGTCTGATCTGAATGAATCGTTTTTGCATTCAGTTTGACTTGATCCCAAGTAGATGTGCTAAAGAATAAACAAAATAAATGAAAGAATACTATAGAAAGGGAAGAGATGTTTCGTGAAACCATTACTTCTTACATTATAAGGTTAATGCCATAATTTTTCAGTCAAATCAGTGTGGTTTTTTTCCTCAGCTAAAATAAGAGCTCTGTTAGATCAGGCCAAAGTTTAATCTAGTTTAGTGTTCTTTTTCTCACATAGCCAACCAGAATCCTTTGGGAATTATAAAAGTAGCTCACAAACACAATTCCCAGTCCTACTTTCTACAGTTCCATGGGCATCAGCACAAGCAAGCATGCATCATGTCATTTATATGCTCGATGCACTTTAGCACTGCTACACATGGCAGTACTAAAATTTAAAAGGAGAATTCACTATGAAGAACAAAAACTAAAAGGTCTTTCATCTCTTAGAGATATGGTGAAAAAAATAAACTAATTGGGAAAGCAGCATAAAATACCTCACTACCCATATTGTTGTAGCCTACATGAGAATGTTAATTTTCAGATTATCTGCCATATTTGTGTAGGAAGCTTAATGTATCAGAACTGCCTGAGGCTGAACAAAGCCTATTTCTCAACCATAAACAATTAATAAATGATGTACTATAGGGGAAGGCAAGTTAATCTACTCATCAGTTAAGCAAGGAAAACTGTGAAAAGAGAACTATTATGTTTTAAATGGTATATTAATATAAAGTACTGAAATATTTTCTATTCAATATTAAAATCTATGTTGATTTTCTGCCCAGTCCTGCTGGGCTTTAGTAATGTTTAAAACATAGTAGAAGCTGTTAGTCTGTTTTGAAGACACAGCATGCTATCCTAGTAGGCAACAAAGAAATGTTTGTTGAGTTGACTTGATATACTTTCAACAGCGGTCTCCTAGAGCAGTGTAGCTGTTCCCTCAAGGTTCCAAATTCTCAGCAGTGATGATTATTGCAATCATCTCCAGCTCAATAAGCTAAATGAGCCACTCAACTGTCACCCTATGAGAAAGTCTTGTAGTATTTATCCTGCAGAAAGAACAGCAATGGGTGTGTGGGTGTATGCGCACGCTCGCTAATAATGCAATTCTTCACACTCAGCCTATTTTACTGCTAGCATTTTGAAGATTTTTTCTTCCCTTATTGATTCCCTTATTCTAAACTCATATTCAGTATTGTGAAGAGCCTTCAAAAAACATTACAACTCTTTAAAAAAAAATGCTTACTTCTGTTCCTCTTCCTGCTATTGGATTCCTATATACCCATAATGGCGAAACTATGGCACATGTGCCACAGGTGGCACACGTAGCCATATCACTGGGCATGCGCCCGCAGGCCAGCTGATTTTCGGGTCTTCTGGGCCCACCAGAAGTAGGGAAACAGGCTGTTTCCTGCCTCCGGAGGGCCTGGTGGGGGGGGGAAGGCCCGTTTTTCTTTCTTGCCTGGCCCAGATCCTCTCTATTTATCTGGGAAGGGCAAAAACAGCCTTTCTCACTCCTTCAGAGGCTGTCCAAAGGCCTGAAACAGCCCATTTCCCAACTCCTGGTGGGACAGGAAGTGACTTTTTTGCTGTTTCCAGCCTCCAGAGACTCTAGAGGAGCTCCTAGAGACTCCTAGAGGGGCTCCTAGAGACTCCTAGAGGGGCTCCTAGAGACTCCTAGAGAGGCTAGGGAGGCTGGGGACAGCAAAACAGTCACTTCCTGTCCCACCGGGAGTTGGGAAATGGGCCATTTCAGGCCTTTGGAGAGCCTCCGAGGGAGTGGGAAAGGCTGTTTTCACCCTTCCCAGATGAATAGAGAGGGTCTGGAGCCAGGTAAGAAAGAAAAACGGGCCTACCAGGCCATCGCGTGCCAGGAGCCAGGGGGGAAGGGGCATGCACAGGGCAGGGTGCATAGAATTATGGGTGTGGGCGCGTGCGCGCATGACCCTCCCCCTTCCCCTCCCTTTCCTGGCACATGACAGCAAAAAAGTTAGCCATCACTGCTATATACATTCATTTCTAAGGAATGTGCATTTATTTGCTTCACATAGTCAACCTAAGAATGAACAAATAAAAATCAAAATATGTTGATCACATGTATGGACCTCAAATACAAGAACAGAGGAAAATCACTTTTGTACAAAGCAGTCCAGATATCTGCAAGGACTAAAGCAAAGGAAAGAAGCTTGCTTTACCACCTTATTCCAGGAAGAACATTCAGATCCCTCCTACTAGTTAACATAGGGTTGAGTCTCATTTTTTGACTACAAGATCACAGGCCAAGTCTTGACTTCCAGGAAGAACAGGAGAAATATCAGCTTGGTCTATTCCTCAAAAGGATCAACTCTTCAAATACATTTTGTCTCTTAGCATGTCATTTCTTTTTCCTTTCTTTCTTTTTGTTACGTCTTATCGGTTAATCTGTTTTGTTGATAAAGATGAATAACATATAAACATACAGCTATGGTATTCGATAACTGTAATAAATCATTCCCTCTATCAATTATAGAGAAAAATGAAAAAAATATAAAATAAAGTAAATATGATCAACTAAACAAAATTGAATTTCTCAGAATCCACAAATATTTTCATGTGTACAGTACGTGGTAATTGAGCGAAACATTGTGAACTCCTTTGATATTTATCGGAGTGGGTGGCTTACTAAATAAAAAATCTCACACATTCCTTTTCTGACCTATTGGGTTATAGCACCAAATGATTGTGTTACTTTATTTTTAAGACCTGCATAGAATAGATAATGAAAGTTTTCAGAGTCTATTGTTTCTATTTCCTTTAATCTACATGGGCACATTCACTATCTTTGGAAGATAATGATATTTTCTCTGTAAATCACAAAGGGCGATGCATTTAGTAGAACTAGGGAGAAAGATCTCCAGTGCCTATCATATTTGTCAAATTGTTTGTGGAGATAGGATAAACAGTCTCTTATTAATTTCCTATCTAAGTGGCAGATAAACAAAAACTATTTTTTATGGTTGTTGTCCAACCTGACTTCAGTCTTAGCTCTCTTTATATAAGGTGGTGGTGATAAGAGATTGGGATTTTAAAACAGAAAAGTCAAATACCTTCTTCAATTTATTTTTCACAAGAAAAGATAAATCTATCCTGGAATATCAAGGCAACTAAGCACTTCTGGTACCAGAAATACCAATGGCAAGTCTTTATCTTTTCTAGAAACAAAAGCTTTTGAGATTCCAACTATAACAACTTGTTTGTTACACAGTAAAGGCTACAGAAGTTTCTGTAAAATTATTACTAATTTGAAATCTTCTGTTAGACCCATACATATAGATCAGTGTACCGTACAGCAATTGAGTCATGTTTTTGTTTAAACATAAAGGTGGCTAGAATATAGTTTCTAGCTCTGGCTGCAAAGAAACATAACATAACTCTAGAGATACTTTAAGACTTATCTATAACAGTCTTTATCTGGTTATCTCGATAGCCATCTGATACCTGGAACATTGCTTAAATTATTCCAAATTTGTTCTTTGTTTGTTCCATTTAGTTTTTCTCCCTTGCATTAAAATGTTTTTCCTTATATCAATCTAAACAGAAGATAGAAATTGCATACAATTAAACAACAACAAAAACCCTTCCTTTTATGAACCCATAATCCCTTTAATCTGGCTGAGTTGGAGCAACTGAAAACTGAGCTTTTACTGGCCGGATAACCTTCCTGATGCCATGCAAAGTTACCTGCAGATATTTTTTCTTTGTGCCCTAGGAGAGAAAAATCTGCCATTACCTAGGATTGAACTTTCAACTTTCTGAGTGGGAGGCAAGCTGCTTCACCACTAGGCCACCAAGCCACTCACATACAATTAAACAAAGTATTTTAAAAAATGATTAGTAACATTTAACCAGTTCAAGCAACAATACAAGTGAGCCAGTTTAATCTAGTAGTTAAAGCATAGACCCATTTTTCTGCAATAGTTTGGGGTCAATACATCCAAAGTCCTTCAAAAGATAAATTCCAAACTTTTGAAATGTAATGTATGTTACCCCCTCAATGTAGCATGGCAAGCAGATGCCTTGCTGGCTTCTGTTAGATAACACCACAGCTTGAATTGCAGAATTGCAGCTGGATACTGGATCCAAGTTGCGTTATCTCTCTGGAACAAAGAAAGATCAATGAGATCATCCATGTGAGTCCAGATAGTCACTCCTCATGGATAGATGGTAGAAACTGTCATTTTTACAGTCCTTGGTTGAAACTCTGGATTTACATCAAGCTCCAACATGTAAAGCAGCCTTTATGTATATTTACATGAGCCAAGTCTTACATTATAATCCCTCTTTTTATTATTATATTCTTTATTCTTTGCATGTTGGACAGAGTAAGACCTTTGTGGACTGGTAAAGTTCTACCGTGAATTTTCCTCTCCTTAAAAGATGGCAGTGTAAATTTGATTTTGAAGCTTTTAAAACATATGATTTTCTGAACCATGCAGTAAAAGGGTACTTGGTACATGAATTGTCAAAAGTTAATAATGTATTAAGGGACCAAAGCAGTGGTGGGTTGCTACCGGTTCGCCCTGGATGTGCAGAAGCATCACATGTGAGCATGTGTGGGCCCACAAGCGAATCGGTTGTGGCAAGATTTGAAAATTCCAAAGGGATTTGGAATTTTAGTTTTGAATGATTTAGAAGATATTTTCTCATGGGAAATTAGAACTTGATTAACCACCAGCCTATCAGGCACTTAAGAGCCAAAGGCACGGCACCACAAGGAAATTAACAACCTAATAGCCAGCTCATCAATACCCTAATTAACAACTAAAAGCTACACACAACCAGGAACCATATAAATGCAAGCTTAGAACAGCCCAGTACACATATTCTGGAAAGGGAAAGAATTTCCCTGATGATGGGCTCCAACATGAACCCGAACACTTAGAAGAATAAACCTTTGGTCCTGGTGACCGACTGATTTTGGATCCTGGAACATTATCCTGGGATATTTTCATTTACAAAATAGAACCTATTTTTTTTTCTTTTTTTAATGATGAGGAAGACTGGACATATGAGCCAGAGAGTAATGTAAATGGACCAGAAATTCTTGGTACAAGTTTCCGAATGCCTTTCAGCTAAACTTTTAGCTATAGTTCAGAAACTTGTTAAAATTAACAGAGCATGTTCTTATGAAGTTGAAAAAAAGAACAAGCTGCAATGGGTATTTATGAAATAAATATGAAGGAGGTCTCAAATGAAATGCAAATGGATCTGATGGATGATGAACAGGAGATGAACGGACATTGAATCAAGAAACTGACTTGGATTTTTTTTTCCCCCTCTGTATATGTAAAAGAACTGCTAAGATTTAGAAATGCTTTTTTAGAAGTAACAAACAAAAGGATTAATTTTACTTATGGATACATGAGGAATATGCTAAAGTTCTGAAGGAATTACCTATGAGACTTTTTTGGAAGGGGTCAAAGAATATATTTTAAAAATCAGGAAAGATTAATAAGATTGGCTTGTTATATAGTTATATTTGGTTGCCCTTACTGAACTTTTACTGACAAAGATTGATGGAGTATTTGGATTTTGTTTTCCTTATCTAGGAAATGAGATATTAAAAGAAGAGACATTGTGAAGAAAATAGTTATATATGGTTGCCCTAACTGATAAAGATTGATTGACATAATATTTTTTTTTCCTTATCTAAAAGATGAGCTATAGAGACAAGAAAGATTATATTTTATTTGAGACATTGATAAACTATTAAAATTGTTTTTATCTTCTGGGATAAAGGAGAAAGTTATTTATTTCGGTCTTCTTTCGCTTTCTTCTTCTTTCTTTTCCTTTTTCACATTCCTCTTTTTTCTATTTTTGTATCTGTATTTTTTGCAATTTGTACTGACTTCTATCCTTTACGTGTATAATTTTTAATAAAATTATTTGAGGAAAAAATAAATGTATTTAACACCTTTAAACCTTAATTTTCTTGGCTCATCATGGTATAATATTTAACCAAAAATAACGTGATGTAATATCCACTTTATAGAACATCCTCCGTCTGCACATTACAATGTTCCCAACCCTGCTGACTTTTTATAAGGCCCTAGAAACCTGGCTATGTGCCTTAGTCTGGGGGCCAGAATGTGGGAAAGGTCTCATCATCTGGTTGCACAAAAAACCATGAATTATAACATTCTCCTTGGCTGTTGCAGGCATTTTAGTTTTTGTATTATGATGGAAATTTGTGTTATTTTATGATTGTTCACTACCAGCCACTTGTTGAGGTGGGCTGCTATAAAAGTTGAAAAAAAAAGTATCA
This sequence comes from Pantherophis guttatus, assembly GCF_059756535.1. Lineage (NCBI taxonomy): Eukaryota > Metazoa > Chordata > Lepidosauria > Squamata > Colubridae > Pantherophis > Pantherophis guttatus. The sequence goes on along the minus strand of NC_142068.1, from coordinate 51,944,438 downwards.
GTTAATTTGTACAAGACATACGTACTAATGTTCCTTTACATTTATTAATTTATAGCATAAAAGCCAATCTTTTAAAAATACAATGAAAAGTCTAAATACCTTCAAAATAAATAAATATTGAAGTGAGTTTTAAATTGTATAAAATTTACTTGACATTTCTTGAGAGATAACTTTGCAATATATTAATTATAATTTTTTTGTTTTATATTTCTTGCATAATATCTAACTTTATTTTTAAAAAATAATACTGGATTGTTGGCTTAGTCACTACCTTCTTTAATACCTCAAAAATTCTGATATTTCAGAGGATATTAAGCTATTTAGACAAAACAAAGATTAGGTCTAATGTTTAAATTTAGAGTTATCCCTAAATTTAGGCCTCAACATATTTGAGATGCAATTCTTACATCTCAAATAGAAGATGTAGCTCAATATCATTTCAACTGAAAAACAAAAAAACTAGAGGAAGGTAATATTTTCTGTATTCCTATAGAATTTGGTGCATGGATGAACACAGGTATAAAGAAAAACATTTGGATGCAGAAGAATTAATCATGGTTTATATACATTTCCAAGGATGATAGTCGTTGTCTTCTGCTTTCATAAAATTATGCACCAATTTCTGCAGTGCATTCAAACTGCCATGATCAGATGATAAAACTGCTTATCTGATCAAATTGATGTGATGTCTGTTGATCAGATCTTATGTTGCCTGTGATGATGGTAGCAAGAAATCCACAAAAAAAGCTTATTAGAAATGTAAATCATTACATGACAGCAACACAACAATTTAATTTGATGGAAGCAACTATTGTCAAAGTGATTTGGGATATACAAAAAGTAAGTTAAATAGATTTCAGTTGGATTTATTCCCAAGTATGCCGTTGTTCTGCTTCTATGTTTCAAAATAAAGCTCAGAATGAAGAAAATACAGAACAGCTATTGTTCTCTTTAATTTAAGAGGAAGAAAAACTAAAGAAACAAAGATATAAAAATTATATACTGCCTGGATAAAAAAAAAAAATAATCCAGACAGAAGGTTTTTCAAAACAGAAGCTTTGATTCCAATAGGAGCTGCCATATAAATTGGATAAATAAATATATCAAGCATTACAAAATTTGAAGCTGCCAAAGAAGAAAGAGGAGAGTCGGAGGGAAGGAAGGAAGGAAGGAAGGAAGGAAGGAAGGAAGGAAGGAAGGAAGGAAGGAAGAACGAAAGAAAAAAAAGCTTTGCTTTGCTTTGCTTTGCTTTGCTTTGCTTTGCTTTGCTTTGCTTTGCTTTGCTTTGCTTTGCTTTGCTTTGCTTTGCTTTGCTTTGCTTTGCTTTGGTGGGATTTAACTCAATTTAGTTGTACCAATATAATGCTTGATGCTTGAAATGTTCCTCATAAAAAGTTTTAAAAATGAATTCATCTTCAAGTTTTCTGCTTCCTCTGGGAAATAAAAGAAGTGTTACAATTATGCTTCTCCCTCTATAGTTTAGTACTTCTGTGTTTAGGGATTATTCATACTGAGTCCATTCCAAATAAACACTATCTGGCTGGGCTACAGATTTTTCTTCCCATAAAACTTAAAAATAAATAAGTTAGGAAAATCCAAAGAAGTACAGGCAGTAAATGAAATGCAACTAATTATGATTCAGTACAGAAAAAAATATCATTATGAAGGAACCAACTCCTATGGAAGGTGGTGGCTACCATAGATAAGAATATTTCAGTCACATGGTTAGAGACTTTTCTACCTGACTAAAAAGCAAAATAACATGACATCTCTATTCCACTTTTAGAAAATTACTGGAAATCAAAGTTCAGTCTCCATTGGGGATAGTAAGCTCCTTGCATCTAAGAGAGCAGAGAAACTTAAAATATGCAAGACACCTGTGTGGCAAACACAACTCTATAAACCAAAAAGTGTTATCTTGGGGTTTCTCATTCTCAGCAACCTCAAGATGAGTGGACTTCAACCAGCTCGGGAATTCTGGAAGTTGAAGTTCACTCATCTTAAAGTTACCAAGGTTCCTAATATTTGTAATTGAAGGTCCACTCTCCAATTCTACCTAATATATGGACCAATCATGCCGATTGAACTTGGTCACATGGTTTCATTTTTTATTGTTGTCAAATTTGATGTTATTTGTATTTGTCATTTATATGTCAAGTGGAAATTATTCTATTTTGCAAGGTCTGAATGAATTTTTTAAAATTGCAAAAGAGGAAAAGAGATAGTGAATTTTCTGTCCTCTGGCAGTTCTGTCCCACCCTTGAATCTATGCTAACAATAAGGGTATTGTGATAAACGAAGTAATTGTAGCAATTATCAGAGTCAGGGAAATGGCACATAGAAGATTCAAGCTAATTTCATGTTTTAAAATGGACCTAACCCAAATATTCTTAGAGGTGGCTTTCAATTGAAAATCAAGACATTGGATGCTGTTTCATTATTTACTACTAGGATTATTATTATTAAATGCTATTATTTTAATATATAAATATTAAATGTAAAATATGTATGTTACTAATATTTTTATTATTAAAGACTAGTTCTTTTAATTTTCCCTAAGATTGAGAATAGCTATCATGGCTTGGTTATAGGATTAACCTTTATCTTACAGCTCTTATGCTGCATTCATAATGAATGAGTGGGTTTGAAGTCTCACATTCACAGACAGATATCGTAATACTAATAGACAGTCAGGCTACATCTATGAGTGGAGCATAGCTCTTGAATAGAAGTATAGAAAACAAGCCTCTCTTTCATCTAAAGATAAAAATTATTTATTTTGTTTTTTTTAAAAAAATAAAATAAAATAATAAAATAGTTGAACCTCAAAAAAGAAAAAACACCTAGATGTGAGTGGTAATGAGAACCAATGTCTGCTCAGAAGTCTTTGATTAAAATGAAGTTTGTCCAAACAGTTAGAGAAAGTCCAAGGAAATGAAACAATAGAACTTTTCTAAAATTGCTATTTTCTCTTGCTAGGGTATAGTATTAGGATTTTTTTTTCCTTTCTTTCCATTCTGAGTTTTCCTAAGCCATAGCTAATTCAATTCTATGTACAGATTAGGAAATTTGGATGTATACAGTCTTACATACAACCTTCTGGTTAGGGAGATATTAATTTTAATTATAATATTCTGATAATCTGCATATTAATTTCCTGTTTCAAAGGAATGTTTAGTGTTCATTTATAACGTTGTATAGGCTGCCTGGAGGATTTCGTTCACATCTTCTTTTGCATTTTGTTGTGTATTTCCTACTAATTGGCCCCGATAAAAACAAATTAACTTCTGCAACATTGAATTTATGCATTTTTCAGCTAAAAAAAATATGTTGAGTGTATATTTTACTTCCTTCCCTTTTTTATAACAATTTTTTTTTAATCTTGAGAGACTGTTCTATCATCCAAGAATGACTGAAATACTCTGTTTTTTTCTGCACAGGCAGAAAAATAACTGTTTATTGTAACCTACATTTTTGTACCTTGTAATTGCCCACACACAGGTTGTGAATCTACACTAGACAGTATGTATCAGATAAGGCACCCCATAGAAGATAGATAGTTGCATCAGAAATATCAAGTCACTAGTCTGAAGCAGGATATACGCCAAGATTAGAAGGCCAAGAGAACTTTTGGGCAAGATGCTGATATGAACCCATCAAATTAATATATGGATAAGAATATCCACTAGTAAAACATGCAAAATATATTGTAATGTTGCAAATGTTGTCATCTGTCAATACCTTTGTATTTCTATTTATTTCATTCCATATTACCATACATAATTTAAGACTGTTAAATTAGAGATGCAGCAAAAATCACTAAAAGTAACAAATAATAAAAATAATGTGTAAACAAATAATAAATGATCCAAATGATTTATCAGCAAGTCTATATTAATTTGCTGGAAAACTACAATTATTTCCCTTTATGTCTATAAAGAATTTTATACTCTGCAGAATTACAAGAAAAAAAAATCAATTAACTAAACACTGTGTTCCATTATATTATTTTAAGCAAAAAAAAATCTTCTACTCAGTATAGTATATTCAAAATGTAGTACAATCTAAGTTAAAATTGTGGGTTATATAGTCACTAAATAATTCTATAGTGGTGCAGAATCCAGGGAATATCTAATGTTTGATTTTCCATCTCTATTCTGGTGTTGTGTACATAAAAGAATTGAAGCTGGACTAACCAAAGACCATTGTCTTTAGAACTGTCCATGCTAATTATTTGTAGTATTGTTTCCAGTGGATCTGAACAGTTCTCTGTATTTTGGCATAGATTGATTGTATATATATATTTGTCATGTTAGCAATTGCTTTTTCATATTTTGCCTATTGTTCGTGCCTCCTTGCTTTTTTCCAATTAATTGTTGTTTACAAGTTTTTTTTAAAATCAAACTATATTTTGCTAGCTACACTGAATTGGTAAGTGTGCTAGGTGCAAACCAAACTGAACATTCCCCACAGAAACTTTTGACCAAAAGCAAAAGCCTAGTTTAGGGCTTTTCATCTCAATGGAAAAGTAAAGCATGGTCCTAAGAAAAAGAAGCAGAATTCCATAATGCCAGCTCAGTCCTATTATAATAAATTCCTAAAGATCAGTGTGTTAGTTTTGTAAGGATTCAGAAATTCAATGAACTTACTGCCATAAGCATTGCTTTTTATATTTGGTATAGCTTCTAACATCAATTATATAATTTTTTAAAGGCTATAAAAAGTATCATAAGCTCAACAGGGCAATTTGGACAATATCATTGGATACAAAAGGGAGGGGGATGGAAAAATTTCATAAATAAATAAAACAGGACAATTTTGACTACCAAATCCAACCCTCTGCTCATGAGAGGAATCTGAATTAAAACATCCCTGGTTGAGAGTTGTTTAGCATCCACTTCAATGCAAGAGTCTAGCAATGAAAGAGTCTAGCATCTATTTGGGAACTGATTCAATAGTCAAATTGTTGTTACAATCATCTTTGTTGTTACTACATCTTTCAGTCTGTTTTCATATAGCTTGCTTTCTTCAAAGCACCTGAGGGCAGGACAAGAAGCAATGGGTGGAAACTATGGTAATAGGTGGAAACTAATCAAGGAGAGAAGCAACCAAGAACTAAGGAGAAATTTTCTGACAGTTAGAACAATTAATAAGTGGAACCACTTGCCTGCAGAAGTTGTGAATGCTCCAACACTGGAAGTTTTTAAGAAGAGATTGGACAACCATTTGTCTGAAATGGTATAGGGTTTCCTGCCTGAGCAGGTGATTGGACTAGAAGATCTCCAAGGTCCCTTCCAACTGTTATTCTATTCTATTTCCAGCCTAGGTTTTGGTCTTCTTTATTGCCCTTTTTGAATGTATTTTAATTTCTCTGAATTCTCCTTAAGGAGTGAGCCCCAAAGTTGGACATGGTACTTGAGCTAAGGAATAGAAGTAATTGCATGAATGGAATGATAGATTTCTATAACTTGGAAATTATATTCTTGATGCATTCAAACATGAATTTTCATTCTTTATAGGCAGATCAGACTGTTGGCTCATAATTAGTTTATCTGAAGTTCTATTTTTTCCTAATTGTGAAAGCATGATCAAACACACAAGCCCTATATGACAATGATATATGCACACAGTATACATTCGTGAGATGGATGGCTGTATTGATTTGGTTAATCAATAAACAAATAGTCTGATAAACAGACTATTTAAAATAATAATAAACTATGAAAAATAATTTCTGAAACCAGGGCCATGTTAATTAAGCAGCTTCTTTCATATGCTCCCATTTATAGAAACTTGGGTAACTTATAGCAGTTTTTATTGCTTCTGAGAAACAGAAAATTGGCTCACACTGTCATATCTAAAATTAGTTTATGCCATATGAGAACAATATATTTCATGCTTCTCCACTCTCCTATTCTTTCACTTTCTTTTCCATACTCTTATACACATTATAAATAAAATGTGCTTTAAAAACATATATTTAGGTTTTTAGAAAGAAAAAAACTGAATACCTTTGTACTGTTTCATTTTTTAAAAAATGGCTTTGCACTGTGTATGTCTTTGCTATATAGATGGGATCATATAGATATGTAGTTGATCATTTAATTGAAGTATAATATTTTCTGTCAAAACTAGGATTGATGTCTAGTTAATCCACAATTATAAATGTGTATGTATATGTATATATGTGTGTATGTTGTCTTATCTATGTCTCTATTTCTTAAAAAAAGTACAAAACCCTGAGATATATAAATCATGATTAGCTCATACACAGAGTACCTGGAATTAATGTTCTGCTTGTGGAATTAATGTTCTGCTTGTGGAATTAATGTTCTGCTTGCCTGCCTTAAACCAGTTTTGCCTCAAAGAGATTCCCTTTTTAAATGCAAAGAGCCATACTTATGGAAAGGAACTTGGAGGAACTTATCTTGAAGAATAGCCTCTATCTTCCAAACTCAGCTTGCCTTCATTTAAATGCTATGAAGGATGTTCTTTCAAAGGATCACAGAGTACAGAGTACAATTTTTCTAAATACAGCTCCACATCCACATATGACTCCATGTTGTGAATTTCAATCAAAGCAACCAGCATGGAAATATAACAGCTGTACTTAGCTATGCAATTGGATACATGCCTAATGTATGTCCTTGATTCCTTTTATGTCAGGTAAACCAAGTAAGTTTGCCAATGGCTTTTGGCAGGAGAATTTAAGGAATTATTCTTAATCAATGTTCCTTCTAGGTCAAGAACACATATACCATCAACCTGAGCCTAAAACAAATACAAGACAATATATAAATCTTTTATTCAATATATATAATCTTTTAGTCACAATTTAAGGAACTAAAAAAATTGATAATTGTCTGGATTTGTGATCTGAAAGGCTTGCTTACATTTCTGCCTGAAAACATCTTGGTATATACTGATAGCAAATGTGATTTTGAACTCATTTCAGCTAAAAAGAGAAGACAAAAATGTATTAAACCAAAGAAAGCAGCTGCTACAATAGTACTTGGAGTAAAAAGCAAGTCTTTCCTTTCCTAAGGAAGGAAATAAGATACAGGAGAGAGCCCACCATACACATATAATATAGGCGATATTCTGTATCACTGGAATTAAGAAATAGATTTCAGGCTCTTACAGAAGATTTAGCCCTTCAACCATTAGAGAACAAGAAAATATGCAAAAGATATGAAAGTAGATCACTGAAAGCTATGGGAAATACACTGAACCCTAGAATGTACCAAAAAGAAAAGTTAGTCAATGACATGTGTTGCCTATCAAAAGAAAAGGTCAGGATGTCACAGAACTGCTAAGTTTCATCAAGTCCATTGATTATCCTTTCAACTTATCATGTGATAATAAATGATATTACAAAAAATAGCTACAACCATATCAACTTCTTTGAAGCTGTAGGAAAGAATCTAAAGACTGTGAGATTCACATTGTATTTTCATCCATTTTCCAGTCCAATGAAAAAAGAATACTGCAGGTGAGTAACTGTTCGAATGGTGACAACTGAAAAGATTTGTTTTCTTAGACCGTTAGAATTATGTCCATAAGTCATAATTCTGAGTTATGTTGCTGATGGACTGCTAGCACAAGATTTGTTGCATCCTACTGAATAAAGCCTGTAAAAATTGCTTAGCAAAAGTATGGAGTGTTTGATAAAGATGATTTTAAACTGAAACTCATGTGGGATGGCCCCAATGAAACTATTTAATGCTAACAAAATAAGCACGAGGTGATATAGAAAGATGACCTTAATGATGATATGCAAAATTCATCTCCAGGACAACAGGAGAGTAAACATTTTAAAGTCCAGAACAGATAGATAATATTCAGAAGTGACTTAAAAGAAAATTCCCTAATACACCACAATATAAGATGGGGGAGGAGATACAACACAATCAGACTTGCAAAATTCTATTATTATAACCAATCTCAGGAAAAGTAGTTTTAGCCTTTAGAATAGATTTCTTAGCCCAGTCTATGTAGTGTCTGACAAGTATTCTTGATACACAAAGATAGTAGAATGCTGTACCTCTGGAAATGGGATATAAGACTCGCATCATCATGTTGTCGTCATGTGACGTATCATGATTTTTTTCCCCCTTTGCTAAAATGGAGGTGGGCATGGCCAGTGCGTGATGAATCCGGCCTGCAGGCCTCAAGTTTGACACCCCTATTTTAAGGTATGTTAACCAGATTTTGAAAATCAGTCAATCAATCTTTATTACGATCACAGATCAGCAAATATTGAAAATCTATCCCAAACATTCACAGCTGTCCTTTTTAGGGTAATATCTAGGACTGTTCTAAGTTTCTTTCTTGTGCTTTCTACTTCCAGTCTGAGAAGCCATTACCTTTCTCACTTCTTTCTCAAGGCCACAGCTACATTCCTCTACAAGAACCCTATTAAATATATGTACTTGTACATAAAATATTTTTATTGATCTACCTCTTTAGCATGCTCAGGAAGCTGGACTTGTTGACATCAAGAGAGAGAGCTTTCACTTTTATGCCACTTCCCTAAATCCACTTCAGGAGAATAGATAGTCAACTGTTTACTAAAAGGAAGAAATTCGACCAGTAGACAGGTCCTTAAGAGACCAATCTTTCAGATTATTTAAGCTCTGCTGCAAACTCCTTATTTGTCCCCTTCAACTGAGTGTTGAGAGCCTTTGTAGCTGTTATGAGAACAGTAATTATGAGTGAAAGAAGTAAACAGTTCCTATGTGGCAGCATTCAGAAAGAGCAAGTGAGCAAACTTCTTCTATCAAAGCTGACTCACCTTCCATACTTAGATGCAAATATTAATTAATTAATTAATTAATTTAATATAGTTTATATGCCGCCCTATCTCCATAGGACTCATAAAAAAAACATAAAATACATACATAAACAAATATTAAAACACGTTAAAATAATCGAAAACCCCCTCAGTCCAGGCTAGGCGCCGCGAACAGCCATATTTTTAATTCGCAGTGAAAAGTGTGGAGGTCAGGAGCCAGCCGGAGCCCCAGGGGGAGCCAGTGATCAGAGTGCACACCACTTGGAAGCTACTACAACACCCATATGTTGATTTCAGTTATGGTGTAAGAAACAGTTGTTGCTGAATTTCGTTTCTCAAATCTAAATTATCTATCATTTGAGCAACGACCCAAGGAACTTTCTTTTATCACATGGGTTACTTCAAATACAAACCTACAAGTTCCTCCAAAACTTTCAACATTTAAAGCATAAAATTTCATTATGACAAAGTAGAAAAGACATGAGTTATGTACTGTAAAAACCAGAATAATTTTTATCACTTTTTTTTGGAAACTTTTCTAGTCTAATGTTCTAACCATAATGCGTACTTCAGGTTCAAAGAATTAAATGTAAATACAAATCTGGCATGTGATGAAAGGACAACAAATCAACAGAAAGCATTCCATAGTTAGCAGGCCTTCAACGAGGATTAAAATTAATGGTCAACATAGATGATAAGGATCAAGAGAACATCATATGTTCCTGGCAAAATGTTCAGTGACACTGTTATAACATCTGCTACTTAAAATCTAGCAATATGTCCACTTCAAGTCAGTTATATTTGCCAAAAAATGAAAAGTTTTTAAAATTCTGGAGTTTATGTTTGAATTTGAATTCCTCCAACATCTAAGAAAGGTTCTCAGCAAAGAAATAAATAGATATGGCTACTTTGAAAAAAATAACATAAAATGAGATAGTATACTTACAAATAATGAAAGTCAGAAGGAAGATTGTAATAGTTCTGAGATCATCGGGATCTTTGTTATTCAGAACTGCACATCTTATGTCAGCCAAATAAAGCAAATTAATTTAATGGTGCATTTTGTAACAACAGCAGCAGAACCTAGTGAAAATACTCCTGCAGTGGTAACTGTCAGAGTACATTTTTTAGAATTTACCAGATTGATGATACTATATGAGGTAGTATGACAAATCTGCTTCTAAAAATATTAAAAGATACATGAATTTCAATTGAGAGAATGAAAGAACAGGGAACCATAAACAAGGCTCCAAGTATTAAATCCTCAACCTTTTTCTGTTTTTTTTTTCTCTCTTTTTTTGATCCCACAAAAACAAACAAGAAAATAATTCCATTTCACTGACCTTCTTGCTATGTCTGTGTACGATTATACTTTTATAGTCTTCAACCATGCTGATTGTGAAGGCTAGAGATTTCAGTTAATCCCATGAGAGCAATAGCAGTTAGACTTATATACTGCTTCACAGTGCTTTATAGCCCCTCTAAGCAGTTTACAGAGTCAGCATATTCCCCCAGCAATCTGGGTCCTCATTTTACCGACCTTGGAAAGATGGAAGGCTGAGTCAATGTTGAGCCAATGAGATTCAAACTGCTGAACTGCTCACAGCCAGCTCGTGAGGAAATGATGATCATAACAAAGTACTGATGGAAATATTAAATCTATCAGGTCCATGTAAAGGGAAGTTCTAATATGTGGCCAACTATATGGATCAGTCTAATGATCCATATAGTCCATGGTTTTCAATATCTGGCAATAAGAAAGGCATATATTCCTCAAAACAATTGTGAAGAGTGGGATGAGATAGCCAAAGGGAGATTCAAACATGGGAAGGGTATCTATTTATTCTGAATGAATCCAATGGCAAGATAATTGTAACCAGTCTACCGAACAAATTGGCTAATGGTCTAAGTAAAAATATACCTTTCCTCTTTAAAGTGAAGTGTCTGATGACTATGGAAGAATATGTGTTGTCCTCATTTTCTAAAAGGGAGTTAATCATAAAAAGATACGTATAAGTATCTTGAAAGCGATAACATAATTATTAAGGTCAGCATGGATTTACCAAACTACTAAGACAAGTTCAACATATTAACCTTATCTAATTTTTTTTTTAATCAGGTAATTTCCTTAATGGATTATGGGAAAGCAGTGGACATAATAAAAAAGTAATTGAAAAAGTACCTAACTGCATTCTCTATCAGTAAGCAAAACTGAGTGATACAACAATTGGATAGCTACATAGTTGGCTTAAAATTCATAACCAAAGGGTACTGCTCAATTAACTTTCATGAAGAAAAAATAATGTATTAAAGAAAGAATGCCATAAGTTTCTCTACTCTTCAATTATTGAGTATATTAAGTCTATTTATGATATTTCTAATAATCAAAATTCCCAAGAAATTATGAATTTACTTCTTCAAGTAAATTTTTCAATGGTTTAAATGAAAAGATAAAGATTATTACATCAATTTACAGATAATATAAAATTTGGTAGACTAACTTATGCACCTTCTAAATAGCTTAATAGGATAAAGAAATGGGCTGAAAATAACTGATTAAAATCTACAGATTTCACTGTTTTATAATTTAAAGTTTACTTAGGAAAAATAAACCCAAGGAATGGGTTGGTTTACAGAAGAAGTGAAATACCTGATTATTAGTAATATTTAATACTTATCCAAAAGAATTGGAATAATAGTTGAATACAGGCAAAGTGAGTCAAGAGTATGATGTTGCTATGAAGAGGGGTAAAGTTCATCAACAAAAGGACAAACTATTGGAAATACTCATTCTGTTTTGTTCAGTCCTGTGATCGAGCCTAAACACTACACTTTAAGATGGATTCAGAAAAACGGTCAATTGCACAAAGACACGGAATTAAGACATCTAATGAAAAACTGAAATTAGACATGTTTAAAGCAGGGTTGGTTCTACTTACCTTTACTATCGGTTTGCAACGGGGCTGTGTGCACGCTCTTCTGCACATGCACAGAAGCTTCTGCACATGCACAGAAGCATTTTGATGATGTCGGGGTCGGTGGGCGGAGCCTCCACCAGTTTTACTACCAGTTCTATAGAACTGGTGCGAACCGGTGGCAACCCACCACCGGTTTAACCTTAAAAAAAGAAGGCTGATATGATAATATTTTTGAAATACACAAAAAAAGTGTCACCCAGGGGAAGATAAAGATGTGAGTACATGCTGTCTCTTGCTCTGTGTGTGTCTGTATGTGTCTCTGTCTCTGTCTCTGTATATGTCTCTGTATATGTATATGTATATGTATATGTATATGTGTGGGTATGGGTATGGGTATGGGTATGGGTATGGGTATATGTATGTATATATACACACACATCATACATACTATAATTTGGGTTCCTGCAGAGGACTTTGGCTGACCTAAACGAGATTCATAATATGGAAAATTCAGAACTGAAATTCTGAAATATTTTATACGGAAAAAGTTATCGCTAATTCCATTTATTAATCCCCTTAGTTAAATGAAAAACAATAAAAGTGATAGGGAAGATGAAAGAGTAGGTATATCTTTCTCCTGATCCTCTTCTTTTCTTTTATAGAACATAGTAATACACTACATCAATTACAAGCTAATTTGCAGAAGCTTAATTCTCCAGGAAGAACCCTGACCATTTTTACTTGCCTTAGATTATCTGGAGCTAGTTCAGGGCCTTGAAAGCATTAAAAAATAATCATTATAAAGAAGATTTTCTCAAGCTTCTTTACAAATAAATTCATCAAACATGGTTTACTTTAATTTAACATTTTTGCCAATTCACGCCTACACAATTTTCTGGCTGTGTTTAGTTAATAAGTAGAATATATGCCCTGCAAAAGTACTTGATTCCCGCTCTTCTGGCTGAAGCAGTTGTTTTTATTCCAATTATCTGGTCCACTGGCCACTTAACAGTTGATGCTTCTAAACCATGAACAAGAGGAATTAGGTACAAAAGAAAATTGCTTTATTATACATTTTTCTTCAAGTGTAATGATTTTAGAAGGACATGTCTGCTTTTTTTAAAGTATCAGTTTAACGTAAAGAAAAAGACACACTAAATTTTCTAGGATTCAGGTAAACTTATTTATTGTATTTAATCAAACTTATAGACTGTTCAACACGTGAACAATTCTGAGTGTCACGCATTCAACATATTGTACATACATTGAGTAAAAACATAAAAGTTATAAAATACAATAAAATTAAATCCTAACACATCAAATATAAAAACAGGTAACATACATACTGTAGAAGATAGATAGATGGTGATAGATAGATAGATAGATAGATAGATAGATAGATAGATAGATAGATGATAGATAGATAGATAGATAGATAGATAGACAGACAGACAGACAGACAGACAGACAGACAGACAGACAGACAGACAGACAGATGGATATGTATACATACATATATACATACATTCAATTTAAACAATTGAAGTTTGTTATTTTGCCAGGTGGTAGAGTGGAGGGTACTTTCCAAAGATACTTTAATTCTCTGAGCAGACATATTTTGTGCTAGGCATTTATATTAGGTCTGACACTTTCAGAATAAATTTCCATTCTCTCTCGGTTATTGATGGCAATGTCACTGCAGGTTATTTTTCAGCTTTGTTATATATGCCGAGATATCAGGGTTTTATCATCTCAATAGATTTCTGTTGTCTTCTTTTGAGAAAGATGGTTGTCAAGGTTTACTTGTTTGCTTACTTGTTTACTTGTTTATTAAACTTATATCCTACTACAATTGTTAGGATATACAATTTTTGGAAAATACATTCTAAAACTCAGTATCTGATCATCTGTAGCATTACACCTTCATAAAAACAAGATTTAAAACTGCCTAGAGTCTCTGGAATGAATCAGTTTATATTGCATATAAACAAACAACAAACAAATAAAATATGTATTGCCAGATTTAAGCAGCAAATGTAGTGAGGAGGTGGATATGCTAACAAATCAGGCTTATCTTGATAAGATTTTACAATATATTAAACCCTAGACATGCTAAGGAATACCTAATATATTTTACATGATGCATGTCTTGTAAACATAATCCAAGTCTACTTCATAAGCAGATCACAATATTGGGGATATAGTGACTGAACCCTTGTCGTGGTCGAATCATTCTCTCCTTCGCTTTGACCATCGAACTGCTATACCCGCCACAGGGAGGTGGAACCAACGAGGTGGTTCCGCCCCAGGCGCCTGATGGACCCGGATCCATAGGAGCTTGGGCCGTTTCCTGAGGCTCTGGCTCACAGCTCGACCGATTTTGTACTCAAAGGATTTTGTACTGTATGATAAAATCACTCAGATTTGGGAACACCTGGACTCCAACGGGGTAGATCCAGGGGGGAGGATGGAGGAAGGTGTTGAGAATATTATCTGGGAAGAGTTTGATTCTGTGACTCCTGAAGACGTGGACAGGATACTGAGTACACTGAATGCTACCATATGATTATTGGACCCATGTCCCTCCTGGTTGGTGCTGGCCTCTCGGGAGGTTACACGAGGCTGGCTCCAGGAGATTATAAATGCTTCTTTGAGTGACGGTGTCTTTCCTGCTGCCTTGAAAGAGGCGGTGGTGAGACCTCTCCTCAAGAAGCCTTCCCTGGACCCAGCAGTGTTGGCTAATTACCGTCCAGTCTCCAACCTTCGCTTTGTTAGCTCCCTCAGTACCTGGATGAATCGGCTTATCTGGATCCATTCCAGTCTGGCTTCAGGCCTGGGTACAGCACGGAAATGGCATTGGTCACATTGGTTGATTATCTCTGGAGGGCTCAAGATAGGGGTTGTTCCTCTGTCCTGGTCCTATTAGACCTCTCAGCGGCTTTTGATACCATCGACTATGATATCGTGCTGCACCGGCTGGAAGAGTTAGAGGTGGGGGGCACCGTGTTGCAGTGGTTCTCCTCCTTTCTCTCCGACTGGTCGCAGTCTGTGTTGGCGGGGGACAGAGGTCGACCCCGAGGCCCCTTGTATGTGGGGTGCCACAAGGGTCGGTCGTCTCGCCCCTTCTGTTCAACATTTATGTGAAGCCGCTGGGTGAGATCATCCGTGGTTTCGGGGTGAAGTACCACCAGTACGCTGATGACACCCAGCTGTACATCTCCACCCCGGATCACCCCAATGATGCCCTTGAAGTGATGTCCCGGTGCCTGGAGGCTATACGGATCTGGATGGGGAGAAACAGACTCAGGGTCAACCTATCCAAGACCAAGTGGCTGTGGTTTCCGACATCCCAATATAGTCAGTTGGTGCATCACTGACTATTGGGGGCGAGTCGTTGGCCCCCACGGAGAGGGCTCGCAACTTGGGTGTCCTCCTGGACTCACAGCTGTCTTTAGAAGGGCATCTGACGGCTGTGGCCGGGAGGGCATTTTATCAGGTTCGCCTGATTCACCAGTTGCGTCCCTTTCTGGATCGGTTTTTTAATATACATGTATTACATGTATTTTATCTTTTGGCTGTTCATCGCCCTGAGTCCTTTGGGAGGAGGGCGGTATATAAATTCAATAAACTATAAACTAAACTAAACTAAACATAGTTAATAAATATGGTTCAGATAATGCCAACATATAAAACTATCCTGATCACAGAAATATTATTGCAGCTGGAAAATAAATACATATATTTAAAAAATCAGATGATAGTAGCTATAAATACTCTAGCAATTGTTTAATGCTGGCTATGATGATGATGATAATAATAATAATAATAATAATAATAATAATAATAATAATAATAATGAGTCAAGGTTGATTCAGCCTTCCATCCTTTCGAGGTAGGTAAAGTGAGGATCCGGATTGTGGGGGCAATAAACTGACTTTGTATAAAAAAGAACACCACTTAGGGGGGGCCGAAAGCCCTACTAAGCAGGTATATACAAAAGTATGAAGGCTATTGCTTAACACATTGTAAGCCGGAGAAAGGGCGGCATATAAATCGAACCAATAAATAAATAATAAATAAATAGTATGACTGGAATCTTAGGACCATTATTAGGATCTTACCCTTTACACGCACCATTGTAAAGCCTCTTTGGCCTCTCAT
Source organism: Pantherophis guttatus (assembly GCF_059756535.1). Classification (NCBI taxonomy): domain Eukaryota; kingdom Metazoa; phylum Chordata; class Lepidosauria; order Squamata; family Colubridae; genus Pantherophis; species Pantherophis guttatus. The sequence goes on along the minus strand of NC_142068.1, from coordinate 51,928,565 downwards.
AATTCAAACTAATGTTGAATGGTTGCATCTAGATATCATTTCAATTTGCCTCCATGCTTCAAATGATGTGATAATGGAAGTGATGACTAAATGAAGTAGCTCAACTCCTCTTAGAATTTTTGCTACTATTACCAATTATACTTTTTTACATGAGAGACTCACAAGAGGACAGTTTGTCTGGTGATTTTTCAGATCTAGAACTAGTGGTTTCTCTGAAGTTATATATCCAGCTGATGATGTTCATCCATTGTGTTCGAAGAGGACCTTGACATCTAACAGGTTATGGGCTGTCCATGATGTATCCGCAGGTGGCCGGTAACGTCTTTAAAGGCACAAAACATTTTGCCACATGTTGGGCAGGCATGTGTGGGCACCATTGTTGCAGCATTTGTAGCTCTGGCTTTGTTCTTCTGTCCTCATATGTCTGGCAGACTTGGTGGATCAGTGTGCGCCATGTCGATCGATCTTGTGCCAGGGTTTCCCAGGAGGTGGTGTCGATATTCAGGGACTTGAAGGAGGCTTTCAACATGTCTTTGTATCACTTCCTTTGTCCACTGTGAGATCAGTTTCTTTGACACACCTCACCATAGAGGAGTTGTTTAGGGATGCCATGGTCTGGCATCCTTGCAACATGGCCTGCCCAGCATGTCTGGGCTTTCATCAGCAGGGTGTGAACTGATGGCAGGCCTGCTCTGGAGAGCACTACTGTGTCTGGGACCTTGTCCTGCCACCGGATCGTCAGAATTCTACGGAGGCAGGTCGTGTGGAACTGGTTCAATTGCCTAGCATGCCTCCTGTATACAGTCCAAGTTATCCAGCTATCAATATATCCAGCTATGCTCTACCACAAAACATGAAAGCCTTGTTCATAACATATTCTTTCTTTAAAGAATATGAAGAACTGAACAATTTGAATCAGCCAGAAGATAAGATTTCTCTCCGATATCCTCATTTGTGAATAGTGATTTTCCAGGTATTAAATTTCTGACTACCATAGAACCCTAAAGAAGGCAGAAGGTCTTTCCTCTTTCAGATCTAAGAAGCAAGATGAATGTGATCAACTACATATCTTGCATGAGTAAAAGTCTGCATTGTGGTATAGGAAATGCAGTTTCCGAAACATGCAATATAATAAAACACATCAGATTTCAAGGTTCATTCATTAAAAGAAGTGGGGAAAGTAATATAATAAGAAGCCTTTTGCTTATTGGAAAATATGCGAGAAGTCTAACCTAGCTTAATCCATAGTAACTGATTAAAGAAATCTTCATCTTCAAATCAAACAACTTCCAGTAGCTGAAGATCTGGGGAGCTGCTTACTTCATTTTTATGTATATATAATTACAATCTGATTTCTAAAGCTCTGAAAATGTTCTCTAATGATTCCTGGAAATGTTTTGAAAAATAACACATTTAGAACCGAACAAGAAATAGATTATTGATGTTCTTATATGTGCATAAAGATTTAATCAAAATATATTGAACATTAACATATAAATTTCTTGTTGTTTTCTTGCAGACATTTCATGACCAGGGCAGGTAACAACATAAGTATGAGGAAGAGTGGGGTTTGCTTGATCTTTATGTATAGTATACTAGCTTGCCCTGGTAGTCTTAGTGGGAATGTGACTTTCTCCTTGATGGTTCCTTGCCTGGGAAAATTGTTTCTTCCCTGCTTGATTATATGGTTCTTTTTCTGCTTACCTGGAATGACAGTCATGATGGCTCTTGGAAGTCCAGTCAAGATTAGTATAAATTGTGACAAGCAGTAGTTGAGAAACCTCACTTTAAATGACACATTGCAATCCAGTATTTGTTTGCTTGTTTAAAAGGTTTCCATACTGCATCAATCAGATACTAAGAAGGTATATAATTTAGCAATAAAAAACAACACTCACATGGCAATAGAATGTGTTTAATACAATGAGAAACAATAAATGAATATTTTCAACCGTAAACACTGAGCTCACTCAGAACAGATCACTCTCCAAAGTCTGTCTGTAAAAGACACATCTTCACCAGTCTTTAAAAGGCCATGAGAGTAGGGTCCTCTTATACCTTTGCTGTATCCCACAAAGAATGCTTGCCTCTGAGCCTCTTCCCATTGTACTTCCTGACAATTGGTAACCACACAGAGCAGTGGTGACACATACCACTATTGAACGGATGAGCAAAGGTGTCAGCAGGTGCATTTTCCATCATCTGAAATTTCTAGGTGATCTTCAAGGGTAGTCCTATGTAGAGCAAATAACAGCATTCCAATTGATACAGGACAAGGACATAAGGGACATCTCTCTTCTAACTGCTGCTAACTGGATTAATTTTATGTCTGAAATTGAAAGAGAATATTGCATTATAAAAGTGGATAGCAAAATTCATCATGAATGAGTGTCAAACTACAATGTAGGAGATGTCAAACTACAATGTATTTTCACTTTTGCAAGTCCATTTAAAAAAGAAGGCTCAGGGGAAAAAGCTACTTATTAATTTGAATTGACAATGCAAGTTTTTTATTTTATAAAGTAATTGTCAAATTAATTATTTAAAGCATTATATTATTCCTTTTATTTATATACATTCTTTTCATTGAAAAATTAAATTCAGAGTTAAAACATGAAATGGTGTAAATGTCAGTATTTTTTATTTTTATATAATGCAGAGATATCATGCTATGCTGTTTTTTTTCATAGTACCTTTGAAAATGGATAGACAAGCTTATTGTTATTTTGAAATCAATTTGTAGACCTAAAAATGTATTCTAATTCTAGGTATCTCTATATTCAAATAATTGGTTTTGATAGTTAAAGGGAATGGATATTGAAGAATTGAGTTAAACTAAAAGCCTCATTCCATTTTTCCATAAAATTCAGTTCTTCTGGGAATTAATAGGCACTTCCAAAATAAATAAATAAATGATGTGTGATTAAATTTGTACTGAGATTAACTAAATTAATTTGGATTTATTTCCTGCCTTCATATCTTTTTGTTCTAACTTTCCTAAAGAATGAATAAATCAAGTAATCTAATCAAGCGCTTGCCCAATTTAGAATAGAATTCTTTATTGGCCAAGTGTCATTGGATACCCAAGGAATTTGTCTCCGATGCATAATCTCACACTGTGCATATAAACAGCAAGTAATAGGTCATAGATCATAAATCATAATTACAATTTATTCAGTGACCGTATAAGCAAGTCACTGTTTCTTTGTTGTTTTACAAAACAATTTCACAATTATCTTCAAGTACAGTTTCAAAGAATATTCTATTCTACATATTCATGAAAATAAGTTCATCTCTGCTAGAGGTTAAACTCTACAGAGTAATAGGTCAGTTTCCCAATGTAACCTGACTTATAAAAGTACAAAGCATTCATAACTCAAAAAGACAACTAATACAGATGATTTTAAAAATAATTTAGTGAAAGTTTTGACAGCAATAAGAAGTAATACCAACTAAAGGGAAAGAGAGAAATCAAATAAAAACTAAAAATGCAATCAGAAAAACAGTAAAAGAAAGTAGAAAAAAGAGAAAGATATAACAAAGATATAAAGAAGCAATTGTATTTTAATCTCTGTTTCTAAAGTTATATAATGATTTTTTCCATAACATAATTTTCTAATTATTAAATCCATATATCACAAGTTCATTTTTTAAATTTGTATGCAAAAATCCATAAAGCGTTTCCAGTCATCAATAAATGTAGATATAGTCATTTCTCTAATCAAAAAAGTTAATTTGTCCATTTAGCAAGTTCTGTCAATTTTACCAACCTTCTTCCGTGGAGGGTAAAGGCAAATCTTTCCATCTTTGTCCATACAGTATAAACTGTATAAACAGCAAGTTACTGCTCACCACAGTAACCATATATTGAAATAATCTTTTATGGCTTAACTAATATAGTTGAACTAAAGCCTTTAGTTGACATACATCTTATACGCTTTGCATTAATTGATACATCTCTAGGTGTGTATCAATCATAAGGAATAAATTCCTTTCAAACTATTAAAAAAAAGTATGATATCAAATTGGATTACATGGATCTGGATATTTTTTACAGGAATTTAAGTCGGGAGACCCAACCAGTATGAGCTGAATGAGACCTTTCAGAAAATTTTCAAACCACAGCATCATGTTGTCAATAGTTTAATGGACAAATCTTATTTCAGCGTCAGCTATGCAACTCTGAGTGTTCACATCATCAATGTACAAACTCTCTCTCTCTGTCTGTCTTTCTCTCTCTCTCTCTTTTTCTCTCTCTCTCTCTTTCCCCTTCCTCCCTCCCTCCCTCCCTCTTTTCTGACAGAACTGTCTGAGCTTTTGTTTAAGTCATTTTAAATTTAAATAATGAAATGGGAATACTATGGAAAAACTGCTCTTCATTAGGCATTTCCAGCAGTGAGTACTAAAATTCTCCTATCTATATTATTGCAAAGAAAAGTACAATAATCTGCTAGTGCGCTGTAGGATAGGTAAGTTGAAGCCATCACTGTTGTCTATGGCACTGCCAATTTGATTCTGATTTACAGCAGAAATTAATGCATATTTTCTTAGTGGCAAATCGAGATGGGGCAGATTTTTTTTGTACTGTAGCTCTTCTCTCCACTGGTAAGTGCAACATATACTATCACCAATTTTTGTTGTGAACCTTTTAGAACACAGTATGTGATTACTTTTGTAGCGTATAAACTAAAATCATGACTAGTGTTGTCACTTTAATTATTGTATGTCGAAATGTTTAAAAATAAAGGCTCATGCTGTCATGGTTCTGATGGAATGTCCTAATTAAATTGTTTGTTTGTTTTGTTTCTAAATGCACTGCCCACAGGCTATAATAAAATGTATTTGAATCAGCCTGTTTAATTTGAAGAGAATATATCTTGTTCTCATATCAGTTCCAGATGGAATCTCAGAAAACAAGTGTTTTCACTGGGAAAGAAAAAGGAAATAGACAAATATGACATTAGTGTGGTGCAGAGCATGCTGGGAAAGGTATAGAAGATGGTAATTGCTATGACGATATTCTGGGGCATCTGCATGAGGAAGAGGGGCTGTGACAATGTAATTGAAATGTGTAACTAGCCAGCTTGTGCATTGGACTGGCCAACTTTTTTCTATTAACACCTGAAAGGGAGACTACATTTAGGGGTGTCAAACTAGTGGCCCGCAGGCCAAATGTGTCATGCGCAGACCACATCCACCCCAGTTCCGCAAATGGGAAAAACGTCACAAAATATCATGTGACAGCAATGTGACACAGCGAGTTTGACACCCATGGCATAGATGAACTAGCTGTTCCTAGTTACTCTCATAACAAATCTTCCATTGTAACTTCAATTATATCATTAGGCTTCTCCTTTGTATTTGCTAGGCACTCAGTACCTGTCAGACATTTAGCAATGTAGATAATCCTCATTCATATGTAACCTTCTATTGCCAATGGTTAAATTAAGCAACTGGCTGGGAGGTGAGAGAGGGAAAAGTTGAAGAGCTCTAAAACATGCTCAATGAAAGCAACATCTGTTTAAGTCAATTCTATGCAATTTCTTCCTAACCATTTTGACAACTGGGAGGAATCTCTCCAGTGCTTTAAGAACTGGATTAACAAACTCTTATTATTGATTGCAATGATCTGGTGTCTTCTCCTTCTTCAATATCCAATCTGCAAATTATACATTAGCTGCAACAAATCTCAAAATCTATACTGTGATTAGCAGATTGGATGATCATGTTAAAAATAATACACCACTAGAAATCCATTTGTGCATTAGCATGTAGTAAATGCAGGGAAATTTGCACACTCTTGTTTCACACTGATTGATCTAATAAGAATGTTATACAATATTGCCAAATCAAGAGAGTCCTAGCATAAGTTCTGAAGTCTATTCTCTTGAACCTTAAAACTAGGAAGTATTATTTTGCTTCAGGGAAGCAAAATGACACACACACCCCTAAAAAAAATTTGCATTTATTTCATATGATATTCACAAATTTCAATTCTATCATCTCCTGCTTCTGTCTTTACTATTTTAAAAACAACCTTCAACCATTCCCCATGGAATCATTTATTGGACATTTCAGACAAAATAAAGTATATTTGTGACTGTAAATTATGTCACTGTACTAACTTAAAGAGACTCATCTTTCCAAATGCAGCTTAAGTTAAATTCATAATTCGCTGAGCAAATATGAAGATAGCCCTCAACTTACAACCATTTGGTTTGTCAACCATTCAAAATTACAATGGTGCTGAAAAAGTTATTTGCAACTGATCCTCACACAACCATTGCAGCATCTTCACAGTCATGTGATCAAAATCTGGGCCCTTGGCAACCAACATGTATTTACACTGGTTTCAGCATCCCAGGGTCATGAGATCCCCATTATGTGCTCTTGGCTGTGTGCTCCTTCATGACCAGAGGCAAGCTCTCCTAAACAATAACCAGCCAGGACACAGTGAAGGCCTTTTGTCTTGTTTATTGCTACAAATGGGGAGAGAAGTATTCAAAGTTTGGTTTTCTCCAAGATTCCAACCCAAAATATGCCCTTCTTTATACAACACTGTCCCGGTTGCCACATCCCTCCTTGTTCTCAATTAGCTGAGGTACTATGTTGTTACACTCTTCATGACCACCTCCTACATATTTCCTGCTATTCAATTCATTTTTAGCTTTCCTCTTGCAGCTACTTCCTTTAAATTTTAGATTTTTGAAGATCTTTTATTTACTCCTATCACAACCTTCCAAGCTGGCTTCCAATAAGACAATGGAGGAAACTGGATATGGTTAACTACCAGGTGATTAACATAACAATTGCAGTGATTTGTTTAACAACAATGGCACATTTTTTTGTAAAATCAGGTACGGTTCAATTAATAACAATGAAGTAGAAATTCTGGTCCCGGCTGTGGTCATAAATTGACGAGTACCTGTAGTAATCATTCCTCTTATACCTATGACCACAATTTAGTATTAGAGAGCAAAATAAAATCTAAACATACAATAGCTAAAATGCTGATTTTATTTCTAACAATCATCTGTTGTTGCTCTTAGCTCCTCTGAATGTTTTAATCTGTAACTTAATCTGTATTTTCTTTTAAAAAATCTGTCTTTTCTTGATATATTTTATTGACTTTATTTTTGAAGCCATCTTTGCCATGAAAAAACAAAGGAATGAATTAGCTTTAAAAAGTTTTGGAAACTGATAATTTTCATTTGGAATAGAAGTCTGTGTTGCTGCCAATGTTAGTGAGCTAAATCTCCCAACATCACTAGATAGTCTGTCCATGTTGCAAAATACCTGGATCAACATCTGAAGGCCTACAGGTTTCTCAGTTTATATTACTAGTTGATCAGAAACTATTTTTAATAAGCCACAAGAGATCAACAGTATTTATAACACAAACCTTTACATCAAAGATGATACACTTACAATATCCAACTACATGTCCATAAAAATTCTAGGTCAAATCTTTCAGGATCTCAGGATCTCTGCAACCCTTTCTAATTGTAACCATATTTCTTCCTATAACAATATGTACAATTCAGCAAGATATTATTTCCACATGGAACTATTTTTCACTTCTAGAAAAGCTAACACCCTCCAAAGGGAAACATTCTCCTAAAAGAACTTAGATTTATAATCCGTAGTTGCTTTTCAATATATCATCTATGACAAGTGCCAAAAATTAATGAACTAAAGACTTATTTGCATTGTTTAAGATGGATGAAAGTCAATTTGTGTTTCACTTAGTGCATATCTAATTGGGCTGGTTTTGTGTTAAAAAAGATTTGGGACTCAATAAATTCAGTGTCCTCAAGATTCTTTGGAGATATATTAGGGTGACATATTTGCCAAATTCCATTTATCATAATACAAAATGGTTCATGAATAAAATTCTATACATTGGGAGGGGAAAATACTTTTTCTAATGTTTTCTTTTTCCCTATGTGATATGATTTTTTTAAATGGAGTTTTTAACTTACTTGACTTTTGGCTTTATCACTGTGAGACCATTTTAATTTAATTTTGTATATGCAAATACTATAAGTGACCAGTCACTAGGACTGGAAAGTTATTAAAGAGTAATTAGGTGACTTTAATGTCAAAATTAGCTTTACTACATATTTTTTTATTAAATTTATTTAATTTTATTTATTAAATTTAAATGCTACCCATTCATCTTGCTGTCTGACTCTTAATCCTTTTACCACTATTTCTATTTTGTTTCTTGCATTAAAGTTGAAAGATACATTTGAAAGAAATTGAGATAGAAATTTTAAAGTTTTATTCATCTGACACACTTTGATCCTTTAATTTGAAATTGCAGATAAACTTCTTTTTGTAAAATCATTGTCAGGTAGGGATACATTTCAGTTTATTGCATATTCTCCCTCTGTTTCTCTCTCTCTTCATTTCTATAGGAATAACATCTATAAAGACTTTATTCTTCTGTCAATATGACATATAACTTCTTGCTTCTTTCTACACAGAACAAACAGGTCAGACTCTACAAACAAAACTAAATTGCCAAAATTCATATTAGAAATTAGAAAATCCAAACCCAGTGGATTTTCCAAACCTCTCTAACGTATCCTTTAATGAAAAAAAAATCCAACAAAATTTAGAAAGCAAAATCACTCTGGTATAATTCATCAAAGGTTAAATTCTATGCCTATGGCTTGAATAAACATAAGACTTTATATCACACTATATATGTGTTAATTAGCTTGCCATTACAATTATGTTTGTTCTGTTTTGTCAACAACTGCTAAAATGGTAATTATCACTGTACTTTCTGCATTTTATTTCCCTCTTATCTCAATATTTACCACATTTCTAATATCCTACAGTATATGTATAGATGCTGATGTTTCAGAATAAACATTTTTATATTAAGAGCCCTGGTAGCGCAGCAGACTAAAGCACTGTTATTAACATCAGCTGCTTGCAATTACTGCAAGTTCAAATCTCACCAGGCTCAAGGCTGATTCAGCCTTCCATCCTTTCTAAGGTAGGTTAAATGAGGACCCAGATTGTGGGGGAAATTAGCTGACTTTGTATAAAATATACAAAAGTATGAAGGCTATTGCTTAATGCATTGTAAGCCGCCCTGAGTCTTCGGAGAAGAGCGGCATATAAATCAAATTAAAAATAAAAAAATATATATCTGTATAAATTAAATGTAGCCCACAGAACGACATTACATTATATATGTTTGTCGAAGTATAATCAAACCTCTGTCAATTATTCTTTCAAACTCAATGGAATGTTGGAGAGAAGTTGTATAAAGCAGGTTATATATCTGTCTGATTGTCTATTACCATAGAACTCCCTGAAAACTATACAGAGAGACAAGGAAGGAAGGAAGGAAGGAAAGAAGGAAGGAAGGAAGGAAGGAAGGAAGGAAGGAAGGAAGGAAGAAAGAAAGAAAGGAAGGAAGGAAGGAAGGAAGGATTTAGATAAGGCAAGAATCTGAAGAATTCACCCTCTCTAAGCAGCTTGGAATGGCACTGACTGCTTGGTTCTAAGCCCTACAGGTCATGTGATCCATCATGGAGCCAGCCCTATGCATCCTAGTCCACCATACTTACAAACATAGGGCCAATATGAAGAAGGTTGCAATGCATAAATTCGCTTTGTTGAAGTTCAGTCTTCCTTCCTTTCCTCCCTTCCTTCCTTTCTTCCTTCCTTCCTTCCTTCCTTCCTTCCTTCCTTCCTTCCTTTTTTCTTCTAACCTGACCCATATTTGGACAGAATTGCTTTAGGACAGTCTCTTTTCCTTAGAAATGTGTTACAAAATATGGTTTAATGGGTTCAGTGGAAATTTAAACAATGAAATCAACGGTGCTATGTTACAAAGCTAGTTTATAATTGTTTCCCACTGGAGTTTTAAAAATTAGTTTTAGAGTTCTTTGGCGGAGAATGCAAACACCTGGGAACTTAAAGAATATTTGTGATAATCCAGTATGTATTATTGAGCTCCTAGTAATAGTAATTATAGTGTTTTCAATATGCTTATTTCTTAAAACTATTCAACATCACACAGCATGCAGCATGGGGAACACAGAAAGAATATTACAAAAAGGTTATTTCCATTATTGAGGAAATAACACCACATTAGTACTTTTA